>NC_140995.1:176341552-176871552 GCF_052327205.1 Somniosus microcephalus | reverse complement strand
TCACTCACATTCCACTCTCACTCACACTCACACTCTCACTCACACACACCCACTCACTCACTCACACTCACACTCTCACTCACACACACTCACTCACACTCACACTCTCACTCACACACTCACACTCTCACTCACACTCACACTCTCACTCACACTCACACTCTCACTCACACACACCCACTCACTCACTCACACTCACACTCTCACTCACACACACCCACTCACTCACTCACACTCACACTCTCACTCACACACTCACACTCTCATTCACACTCACACTCCCACTCACACTCACACTCACACTCTCACTCACACACACCCACTCACTCACTCACACTCACACTCTCACTCACACACACCCACTCACTCACTCACACTCACACTCTCACTCACACACTCACACTCTTATTCACACTCACACTCCCACTCACACTCTCACTCACACACTCACACTCTCATTCACACTCACACTCCCATTCACACTCACACTCTCACTCTCACACACACACCCACTCACTCACTCACACTCACACTCTCACTCACACACACCCACTCACTCACTCACACTCACACTCTCACTCACACACACCCACTCACTCACTCACACTCACACTCTCACTCACACACACACTCTCACTCACACACACACTCTCACTCACACACACTCACACTCTCACTCACACACACACACTCACTCACTCACACTCACACTCTCACTCACCCACTCACACTCTCACTCACACACACACTCACACACTCACTCACATTCCCCTCTCACTCACACTCACACTCTCACTCACACACACCCACTCACTCACTCACACTCACACTCTCACTCACACTCTCACTCACTCACACACACACTCACACACTCACTCACATTCCACTCTCACTCACACACACTCACACTCTCACTCACACTCCCGCACTCACACACACACTCACACACTCTCTCACTCACTTACTTACACACACACTCACACACTCTCACTCACACACTCACACTTTCACTCACACTCTCTCACACACTCACACTCTCACTCACTCACTTACACAGTCACACACTCACATACACCCACACTCTCACTCACACACACTCACTCACACTCTCACTCACACACACACTCACTCACATACACTCACTCACACACACTCACTCACAAACACTCACACTCTCACTCACACACACAGTCACTCACACACATACACTCACTCACACTCACTCACACTCACTCACACGCACACACACACTCTCACTCACACACTCACACTTTCACTCACACTCTCTCACACACTCACACACACCCACACTCTCACTCACACACACTCACTCACACTCTCACTCACACACACACTCACTCACATACTCTCACTCACACACACAGTCACTCACACACATACTCACTCACACTCACTCACACTTACTCACACACACACACACACTCACTCACACACATTCATATTCTCACTCACTCACACACTCACTCACACACACACTCACTCACTCAGTTTAGCTAGACTGTAACCTTCCGGATATTATGAGGGTCCGGAAAACTCCCCCAGAATTCTGCAACTCCTCACCAAAGAGCGTACAGAGATTGAGTTTGTGAGTTTGATACAGAAGTACTATGTGAGACAATTCTAAAAATATATAGATTTATTAAAGAACCGATATGTAATTTACAGTTGGTGATTCAATCGCAACATTAACAGTTCCAAATACAAAAATCTTACAATTCTATTATCAGAGATCCTTATTCTCAATTCTTAACTTCGCTAGTTTTACAGTTCATAGTTTATTCCAGGATAGCCACCAAAATCAAATACAATACCTTGATCCCCAAGATACAAAGAGTTGAAGACTTACAGAGCTTGCCTCTGAAGCTGAGAATCGCTTTGCCCCTTCAAGCGAATCTATCATCCCATTTGAAAGTTAAATTTTTATACCCTTTCTCAGTGGTATCTCCTTTGAAGTTTTCTGCTGATGTAAGCTAATTATCTCTAGTCATTTTTCTGCTGACCCCTTCTATTCTTACAGTCAGTTCAGCTGGTAGCATTGCAGACTCGTGTCTCTCCTTTAGGTGTTTGAAGGTTATCATAAAAAACGGTGTGGAGCAGGTGCATCTATTTGATGTCATTCTTACCAAAGTTTTCTATGCAATTCTTAAGTCACCTCAGCTGGTTGCAACACATAATCGTGTCTCTTAGGTGTTTCATTTGATGTCATTTTTACAAAGGTATATGTTTCTTAATTTTTATGTATTTCTTTCCAAAGTGTAATTATAACACCTTAACAGGGTATACCATTGTGTTCTTTCCAAGGCTTCAGACGTCAAGAGCCTCCAACCTCCTGTTTCAATAAGGCTATTGATTCAGTGTCAACAACTTATCTTATCTCTGTAATGTATGTAATGTATATATAGAGAACTACTTTTTACAGCTCCTGTATACTGTAGTACCGGCAGTGACCACACCTGTATATAAACCCTGAGTAGTGATCTGTACAGTTAGTTCTAGAGTAACCCTCATTCAGTAAACACCTGTTGAATCGTTCCCTGCAGTCTGTTGTCTGATTATTGAAGGACACAGCATTAAGATACATGGACATAACATTGGCGACATGGCAGATTTGAACCTACCTGCAACTCTGCATCACCTCCCAGGGATTCGCTCCTGGAGAACAGTGGAAGGAGGTCGAGTCCAGAAGCACGGGTGTCGACCACGGGCAACCGCCCAGTCATCCAGCGGAGATTTGAGCATCGCAGGGCAGGCTGTCGAGAGCCAGGCTTGGCTTTCCAGTCACGGTTGTCCAGCGAAATGAGCTGGCAACAAGTACTGCGCAGACCCTTCCCAGACAGCGGCGGGCTAGAGCCCGACCAAGCGGCACAGAAAAAGGCCAAGCAGCGTTGACGGGGGAGAGAGAGAGGGCAGAGCACACAGGGCGCAGCCGGTGTTCAGGACCGAGCGGCGTCAATGGGGGAGAGAGACGAGGGAGAGCAGAGTGCAGCCGGTGGTCAAGGGCCGAGCAGCGTCAACGGGGGAGAGAGGCGCGCAGGAAAACGTGAGGCGCTGCCATTGCCACAAGGACCGCAGCGAGCGGCATTGGCAGCAGCACAGGAGCAGCGCGCGAAACCCACAGGGCGTCGCCATTTGCCATGAGGACCACCGAGAGTGGCGTTGGCAGAAGCGCGGGAGACGCCATTTTAAGCCAGTCTAACCACACCCAAAAATGCCGAAGAGTGGCAGTATCACAGCGTTCGACGATGAAGTCGAAGATTGGACGACATATGTCGAATGCATAGAAGTATACTGCAAGGCGAATGAAGTGCCAGATGACAAGAAAGCGCTGGTATTGTTGAATTCAATGGGTGCAAAAACGTATGGCTTACTACGAAACCTAGTAACCCCAGAGAAGACAGTAGAAAAGGATTTTGAAAACATAGTGTCAATCCTACAGGACCACTTAAACCCCACACCGCTGCTGATAGCAGAAAGATTTAAGTTTCACAAAAGGAACCAGCATAAAGATGAAAGTAATGCTGAGTATTTAACGGAACTGCGCAAGCTATCGAAACACTGCCAGTTTGGAACGGGACTAGCAGATACTTTAAGGGACAAGTTTGTGTGTGGGCTTCAAAGTGAAGGAACCCAGAAACGGCTTCTATCAGAAAAGGATCTTACGCTGGACAAGGCTTTCAGCATTGCAGTATCAAACGAAGCAGCAGCACGGGGCGCTGCAGAGATACAACGGAGACCGCAAGAATATGGCACAAATGAAATGTCACACGGAACAGTGAAGTGCTATTGCTGCGGCAGAACAACACACGACCATAATGATTGCTGGTTCAAGGACAAAGTGTGCAGACAGTGTGGAAAAGTAGGACACATAGCAAGAGTCTGCAGGTCAGGAAAGAAAACCAGCAGCAAGAAATCTCCACAGGAGAAGTACAAGAAGGTACATAAGGTGACAGAGAGTAGTTCAGACGAACAGAAGAGTGATACAGACTCCGGAAGCAAGGAGCTGGGTTGACTGAAACTACATAATGTGATCAAAACAGAGGCTCACCAAACCATCTGGGTCACGCTCAAGATAGCAGGAGTCCAAGTGAAAATGGAATTGGACACAGGATCAGCCCTAACAGTCATAAACCGAAGGGACTACAAGCGGCTATTCTCACATATACCCTTGAGAGATACAAAGATTGTCTTGAAGATGGTACATGGGGCAAAAAGTCTACCCCAAAGGAAAAATAAGGGTGAATGTTATATATAACGGCAAGGAAACACCAAAAATGGACCTATATGTATTGCCAGATGGAGGACCACCACTACTAGGACGTGAATGGATCCGAAAGATACAGCTAGATTGGCATTCCATACAAGCACTGACTGTAGATGCCAAAAAGGATGATGACGTCACACCTGGACGACTGTCAAAAATGCTAACTGACGCACAAGAAGTGTTCCAGCAGGGACTTGGAACACTAAAAGGCATAACAGTGACGATCAAAATAGAGGAAAACGCAAGCCCAAAGTTTTTTAAGGCCAGACCGGTACCTTATGCGATCCGCCCAGCTGTCGAAGCAGAGCTGGAAGGTTTGGAACATTCAGGAGTACTGTCTAAAGTGGACTGGAGCGAGTGGGCAACACCCATCGTTCCTGTAATGAAGAGGTCGTTGAGTAATACGCCTGGGGAACCAAAGAAGGTTTGCATCTGTGGGGACTTTAAGGTGACAGTGAACCCATTCCTTCACACTGTACAATATCCGCTTCCGCAGATTGAAGATATTTTCGCCTCGCTATCTGGAGGGAAACGCTTCACTAAGATTGATCTGGCCCAGGCGTACCTGCAAATTGAGGTAGAAGAAGCCTCGAAACAGTACCTCACGATCAACACTCATAAAGGTCTCTACCAATACAACTGGCTGGTGTTCGGGGTAGCATCGGCTCCGGCTATCTGGCAAAGGGAAATGGAACAAGTCCTGCAAGGGATTCCAGGGACCCAGTGTTATTTGGACGACATCCTGGTCACGGGCGAAAATGACAGTGATCACCTCACCAACCTGGAGCAGGTGCTCACTAGATTGAAGGAATATGGGCTCCGAGCTAATCGCCACAAATGCGAGTTTTTCCAGAAGCAGATCTCATATTGTGGCCACGTTATTGATGAAGAGGGGTTACATAAGTCCCCTGAAAAGATTGAGGCAGTAGTCAAGGCTCCGGCACCGGAAAATGTGTCACAACTGAGGTCGTTCCTCGGGCTGGTGAACTACTACCATAAGTTCTTGCCGAATTTGTCTACCGTACTACACCCACTGAACACCCTACTGCAAACGGGGGTACCATGGAAGTGGAATGACGAATGTAAACGAGCTTTCCAGAAGAGCAAAGCATTGATCACATCAAAAGAGGTGTTGGCTCATTTCAACCCAGCACTACCAATTCGGTTGGCGTGTGATGCATCACCCTATGGCATTGGAGCGGTGCTGTCGCACAAATTCCCGGACGGCTCGGAGAGGCCAGTAGCCTTTGCGTCTCGGTCACTAACCTCAGCCGAGCGTAACTACGCCCAGATTGACAGGGAGGCCCTCAGCCTAGTGTGGGGAGTGAAAAAGTTCAATCACTATCTGCACGGGCAGAAGTTCACCTTGCTGACTGACCACCAACCACTTGTCTCCATCTTTAATCCAAAGAAGGGCGTTCCGGTGATGACTGCGCAATGGCTACAAAGATGGTCCCTTTTTCTAGGGGCGCACCAATATGAAATCGAGTATAAGGGCACGAAACAGCATGGAAACGCTGATGGGGTATCACGCCTGACACTGCCTACTGCGGAGGAAGCACCAGCAGTGGATCCTGTCGAAATATTTCATTCGACTATAATTGAATGCTTGCCAGTAACTAACGCTGGTACAGAGAAGGAGACCCGAAATGACCCGACACTGTCTCGGGTATATGATTTGACGGTGAAGGGATGGCCAGCACATGGCGACTCGCTGTTGCCATCATTCTCATCCAGAAGAGAACAGCTGTCAGTATGCCAGGGGACCTTGATGTGTGGATCCCGAGTGGTAATTCCACCCAAGTTAAGGGAGAGAGTGCTCAATGTGCTTCACGAAGGTCATCTGGGAGGGGTGAAAATGAAAAGCCTTGCTAGGGCTTATGTGTGGTGGCCGGGGATCGATCAGCAAATCGAGGACCTGACAAAGAGCTGCTCAGGATGCCAGAAGGTCCAAAATGCACCACCACATGCCCCTCTACACCCATGGGAGTGACCCTCATCTCCATGGCAACGGGTGCATATTGATTTTGCTGGTCCATTCATGGACTCAATGTTTTTAATAGCCGTGGATGCGCACTCGAAATGGCCTGAGGTGATCAAAATGTCCTCCACCACCACGGAGAAAACTATTGCAGTCCTACGGACCATTTTTGCCAGGAACGGCTTGCCAGAGCAGATTTGCTCTGATAACGGACCACAGTTTGTGTCCGAAGAGTTTCGAAGATTTATGAAAAGGAATGGGGTAAGGCATTACACATCCGCCCCGTATCATCCAGCCACAAATGGATTGGCTGAGAGGTTTGTACAAACCTTTAAAAAAGCAGTAAAGGCCATGTGCGATGACGACATTCCACTGCAGCATAAGGTGGACAATTTCCTGTTAGCCTACAGAAATGCGACACATGCAGTCACCAACCAGGCCTCAGCCATGATGTTCTTTAACCGAAGGTTGAGATCTCGTCTGGATTTGCTCAGACCAAATGTACGAAGAGATGTTGAGAGTAAGCAATTCCAGCACATCAATGAGAAGCCGACAAGGAGCTTCAATGTAGGGCAACCAGCCTTGGCCCGCGACTACCGAACAGAGAAATGGCAACCAGGAACGATATGCACATGGCAGGGGCCACTAATGTACACAGTGGATGTTAGGGAGAACATTGTGAGACGCCATGCTGACCAGATCCTAGAGTCACAGGAACGAGTCAACCCCATGTCTCGGCCATACGTACCTGGTGAGGAGCCCGACGTACAGGCCGCATCTACCTCAGAAACAATAGCATTGGAAGCTGATGAATCAACTGACGACAGGGTGCTAGAGTCGCCTCCGCACCAAGAGCGAGACACTCGGGAAAGGCGTTATCCAGAAAGAATCAGGAAGCCTCCCCAGAGACTGAATATATGAATGGACTATTTTCATATAACATTGTATATTAAAAATGTTAATTGTTAAATGAGTATTATGGTACTGTTAATCTAAAAGGAGAGGAATTGTAATGTATGTAATGTATATATACCTTAAGGGAGAGAACTACTTTTTACAGCCCCTGTATACTGTAGTACCGGCAGTGACCACACCTGTATATAAACCCTGAGTAGTGATCTGTATAGTTAGTTCTAGAGTAACCCTCATTCAGTAAACACCTGTTGAATCGTTCCCTGCAGTCTGTTGTCTGATTATTGAAGGACACAACATTAAGATACACGGACATAACAATCTCAATAGCCTGTATGCTGTTCACAGCTTCTCCATTGTTAAGGCTTTGGAATTTTCATGTTTAATAAAGCTAGAATTCTTTCATAGAATGGTGTATTTTTCTGAATATGGCTTATTCCTTCACAGTCTCACCAGGGCCCTATATAATTGCAGTAAGACATCTTGGCCTAGAAATTCAGTTGGGCGCGCCAGCCGTTAGCGCCTTAGGAGGAGTAGATCTCGAGCGCTAGGCGCTTAGCGCCCGGGCGCAGCGCGATCTGCGCCTCGCCCCAACTTCAGTACACATTTAGCGCCGGCGCAAAGTCTTAGCGCGCGCCCTGCTGCGCGCGCAGATCATGACGTCATTTCGTCGTGCAACGCCCTTTGTGCGCCCCGAACCGGAACTTCACTCGCACCGCGCCATTGTGCGCCGGGCGGCCCTAACGACTGTGAAGTGGAACGGTACACAGCCGAGGCGGGCCACGGGGAGCGCTAATTAAAGGGCACTTACCCTGCAGTATAAAGGCCAGCCATTTTGCAGCATTCACTCTTGTGCAACGGTTTTTTGGAGAGAGACCAAGGAGGAGAGCTTACTGGTTTGGACCAACACTAGGACAGGTATTTTTGGCTCAGGCCAGAGCTTAGCAATTATCTTTGCCTTCATTGAGAGCTCAGTGTTTGCCAGCATATAATGGGGGCTGCATTGGGTGCCAACGCTGACTTTCAGCCTTATGCCAGAAGGGCTTACAGACACCGTGAGAGAGTGGCAGCCCTGGCTAGATGCAGAGGGGGCAACAGGCGTCGCCAACTGAGGCCTTACCCACCCAGGGTATACCGCCAGCAGTCCTCCTATCTGACCATGTCTGCCGCGATGTGTGTTAGGAGGCTGCGATTCAGAAGGGAGGTGGTTGCAGACATCTGCCAGCTGCTTCACAGAGATCTGCAGCCACAGCTGATGCGCAGGACGTCTCTGTCGGTGGCAGTGAAGGTGACAGTTGCTCTCAACTTCTATGCCACCGGCTCCTTCCAATCCGCTGCTGGGGACATCGCTAACATCTCCCAGTTCGCCGTGCATTGCTGCACCCGCCAGGTGACCGAAGCCCTTTTCAGAAGGAGACATCAATTCATCTCCTTCCCCATGACCCTGGACAAGCAGCAGCAGCGTGCAGTGGGATTTGCAAGAATAGCGGGCTTCCCCATGGTGCAGGGCGCCATTGACTGCACGCATGTGGCTTTGCGGGCACCTCTGGAGCATGCCGAGGATTACCGCAACCGGAAGGGCTACCATTCCCTCAACGTACAGCTGGTGTGTGACCACAGGCAGCGCGTCCTAGCTGTCAATGCCCGCTTTCCAGGCAGCAGCCACGATGCCTTTATCCTGCGACAGACAACTGTGGCTGACATGTTCCAGGCACAGCCTCACCCAAGAGGATGGCTTATCGGAGACAAAGGCTATCCTTTGTGTACCTGGCTCATGACCCCGCTCTGCGCGCCCACGACCCCTGCTGAAGAGGCATACAACGAGAGCCATCAAGCGACTAGGAACATCATAGAACAAACAATCGGTGTCCTCAAGCAACGGTTCCGCTGTCTCGATCGCTCCGGGGGAGCCCTCCAGTATTCGCAGGAGCGAGTCTCCCAATTCGTCGTCGTTTGCTGCATGCTGCACAACCTGGCTATCTGCAGGACTCAGGCACTGCCGCCTCACGTTGGACCCCCACCTCAGGAGGAGGAGCAGGAGGAGCATGAGGAGGAGGAGGACGAGGAGTACCAGCCCAGGAGGGAGGCAGAAGGTCCAAGGGCCGCCCGTCGGCGGCTTATTGAACGTCACTTCTAGGCCCCCTGTCAGGGAATGGCTTGTGCCAATGAAAGAACATGATTGCAGCCGCTCCGCAAGCCCTCAGCCGGTTAAGGCAACAAACGCTTCAAAGATCAAACATGGACAATGTTAATAAATAAAATGCTTTATTGTACAAACTCAGGGCCCTTCCCACATGAAAACCAAAAACAGACGAAACCCCCAAAAAACACTCAAACACACTACTCGCTCCCACAACCTGGAGAGGATTAACAAAACAGTGCAACTAAAATGGCCGTCATCCTCAGCCTTCATAAAAAACAAACATCACATCCTCGGCCTTCAAAAAACAAACATCCAATTCTCGGCCTCAAAAAACAAACATCCAATTCTCGGCCTCAAAAAACAAACACAACTGGCCACACATTCGACTTTATGGCCCGCTAGGGCGATGCCTTGGCCATCTTTGTGTGGCCCCTGCCCGCCCTGCTGCTCCTCCTCAAAGTAAGGCCATTGGCTGCTGCAAGGCTGGGGGCAGGCTCCAGAGGGGCACATGTCGTGACGGCAGATGCCCCTGGGGGTCGGCCTAGTCGAGGTCTGGCCGTCGAGCGGGCGGCTGTTGAATGCTGCAGCTGTGGCTGGCCAGCATCAGTCGCTGCAGCAGCTCCTGGCAGCTCCACTGGGGGAGTGGCAGTGGCGGCTGGAGGAATGGGGGCAAGCTGGCGGATGGCAGGCGCTCGCTGGTCACCTGAGACACTGGCACTCGCCCGGGCCAGCACTGCAGCATGCGCACCAATCTGCCGAGGGACAGACCGCTGTGCTGCTGCAGCGCGCCGGGTGCCCTGGCGATGCCTGGCTGACACAGCGAGTGTGGCAGCAGTGAGTGCCCGTGTTGACCTGTTCAGTGACCTCATCAGAGCACCCAGTGACTGCACGGCACCACTGATCAGCTGCCCACTCGCTGCCTGAGCTGCCCCGAATGCCGCCCGACTCGCTGCCTGCTCTGCCCCGAATTCCGCCAAACTGATGGCCTGTGAGGCCCCGACGTCGGTGACACTCCGAGAGAGGGACTCGATGGCCTCAGGCAACCGTGCCACTACCCCCATGAGCTCCGTGTGCCGGCGCTCCGAGTCCGCGGACAAGTCCTCGAGGCGTTCCATCTCCTCGGCGAAGACCATCTCCGGACTGGAGGCCAGACTCTCCCTCTGGGGAGAAGGCCGCCGAGCTGGCCGACCCTTCCTGCGTTGCTGGACGCCGCTGGGCCCAGCAATTGGACTCCCCTCCGACCCTTCCCCCCTCTGGGGAGAAGGCCGCTGAGCTTCCACCCCCCTCCCGCGTTTCTGCAGGCCGCAGGTCCCATGAGCTCCCCTCCCCTCCGACACTTCCGCCACGCTCCCCTCCAGGGAAGACGTGTCCCCTACATTCGCATGGGTTGCCGCGGATGAGGGTTCCCCTGATGGGCCGCCTTCCTCTTGCTCCTCCTCCTCCTCCTCTTCTGAGGGGCTGTCACTGGCAAGTTCAGGGACCTCCTCCTCACCATCTGAAAGCAGGAAGGCACAAGAGTAGCTTTAGAGTGAGGAGAGGGCGTCAGCGAGGGATGCATGAGTGGTGGCATTCAGCGCATTGGCCGGACAGTGGCAAAGGATGTAGATCTGATGCGCAAGTGGGACGAGAGAGGTCCAAACGTTGATGTCCTTACCATTGGTGCCCAGAACAGGGTCGGCATCTCCACATGCAACGAGGCCAATCACCCGGCCACCCATGATGCGCTCCACGCGATGTTGCAGCTCGGTGAGTGGCTGGATCTGGGGTCGGCCTCCCCCGGTCGCAGTCCGGCTCTTCCTATTATTGGCCAGCTTGGCCTGCAAGAGAAAGGACGGCCTCTAAGTACAGTGTGTAGCCCTGATCTTGTGTGCACTGCCTCCCATGGTGGAATAGCCTGGCCAGTGTGTCGCCCTGATCTTGTGTGCACTGCCTCCCATGGTGGAATAGCTTGGCCAGTGTGTTAAGTGCAGAATGTGCAATTGATGTTCATGCCTGTCCCATAGCTGCTGGATGAGGGCTGGCCATTAGGGCTTTCAGGTCCCTTTGCCCATAATGTGAGGTGCACATGCAAGGATGAGGAGGACACTGGAAAGGGTACTCACCCTGACAATCCGAGTGAGGTCATTAAACTTTTTGCGGCATTGGACACCGGTCCTGGGGACCTCGCTGTTGGCTGACACCTTGCTGGCGACATGCCTCCAGGCTCTCCGGTAGACGCGGACCGGCGCCTTCCTGCCATTGTCCGGGTACAAAAGATGGCGCCTCTTCTCCACACCACCAACCAGCACACTTAGATCACGCTCTGAGAAGCGCTGCGCTCGTTCACGGGCCTTCTGCATGGCTTCAGGCGCTATTTGGGTCCAGCAGCAGTGTTCAGGCCTAGCTGGAGGGCTCCACTATCCAGGGCGTGGCAGCAGACCAAGTCGACCCTTCCCCCTTAAGAGCTGGCCGGCGCCAGGGTGTCTGCTGTCAATCACGAGATGGCCGCACCTGCGCTGCGCCCGGCCTCGGCGCTCTCGCTCAGCACCTCCGGCTTAGCGCCTAAAGAGAGGCGTCCAGCGCCAGTTTTAGCGCTCGAGCAAACTCTTAGGGCGAAGCTAATGAATATCGGAGAAGTGGCCTCGATTTGGCGGCGGGCGCAAACTTTAGCGGCCGCCCGACTTTACCGCCCCAAAAGTGGCTACAATGAATTTCTAGGCCCTTTACTCTTATACTCAAATCTTCTTGTAATAAAGGCCAACATACCATTTGCTTTCCTAATTGCTTGCTGTACCCCAATGTTAACTTTCAGTGATTCGTGTACAAGGACACCCAGGTCCCTCTGAACACCAACATTTCCCAATCTCTCACCATTTAAAAAATACTCTGCTCTTCTATTTTTCATACCAAAGTGGATAACTTCACATTTCTCCACATTATATTCCATTTGCCATGTTCTTGCCCACTCACTTAGCCTGTCTATATTTTTTCTAATTCATTTTATGGGATGTGGACGTCGCTGGCAAGGCCAGCATTTATTGCCCATCCCTAATTGCTCTTCAGAAGGTGGTGGTGAGCTGCCTTCTTGAACCGCTGCAGTCCATATGGTGAAGGTACTCTCACAGTGCTTTTAGGTAGGGAGTTCCAGGATTTTGACCCAGTGACGATGAAGGATAGGCGATATACATCTAAATCAGGATGGTGTGTGACCTGGAGGGGAACTTGGAGGTGGTGGTGTTCATATGCGCCTGCTGCCTTTGTTCTAGGTGGAAGAGGTCGCGGGTTTGAGAGGTGCTGCCGAAGAAGCCTTGGCGAATTGCTGCAGTGCATCTTGTAGATGGTACACACTGCAGCCACGGTAGGCCGGTGATGGAGAGAGTGAAAGTTTAAGGTGGTGGATGGGGTGCCAATCAAGCAGGCTGCTTTGTCCTGGATGGTGTCGAAGTTCTTGAGTGTTGTTGGAGTTGTACTCATCCAGGCAAGTGGAGAGTATTCCATCACACTCCTTACTTGTACCTTGTAGATGGTGGAAAGGCTTTGGGGAGTCAGGAGATGAGAGACTTGTCGCAGAATACCTAGCCTCTGACCTGCTGCTCTTGTTGCCACAGTATTGATGTGGCTGGTCCAGTTAAGTTTCTGGTCAATGGTGACCCCAGGATGTTGATGGTGGGGGATTCGGCGATGATAATGCTGTTGAATGTCAAGGGACAGTGGTTAGACTCTCGCTTGTTGGAGATAGTCATTGCCTGGCACTTCTGTGGCGCGAATGTTACCTGCCACTTGTCAGCCCAAGCCTGAACATCATCCAGGTCTTGTTCCTCTTCATTTGCACTATTACTGCAAATTCGGTTTGCCCAGTTTATATGAAAGTTAAAGGCCCCCATGATTACTGTATTACCCCTGTTACACGCACCTCTAATTTCCTGATTTATGCTCTGCCCGACTCTACAACTGCTGTTAGGGGGCCTATAAACTACTCCCACTAATGTTTACTGCCCCTTTTTTCTTAGCTCCACCCAAACTGATTCTACATTTTGTTTTTCGGAGCCAAGATTCTTTCTCTCTACTGTCTTTATTCCCTCCTTTATTAACAAGGCTACTCCTCCTCCTTTTCCATTCTGCCTGTCTATTCTAAAAGTCAAATAACTTGGAATATTTAGTTCCTAACCTTGGTCACTCTGCAACATCTTCTCTGTAATGGCTATTAAATCAAACCCATATATTTCTATCTGCGCTATTAATTCATCTATTTTGTTGCGAATGGTTTGTGCATTCAGATATAATACCTTTAGCTTTAACTTTTTTCTATTTTTCCCTGATGTCACTTTAGTCACTAATGCCCTATTACCTTTATTAATTTTTCTGGGGGTAGAAATTATTTAGCACCCAGGAATGGGCTGTAACATTTGAAAAGTTTGAGAATTAGCACCAGCCGCTAATGCTTCAGACTGCACGCAAAATTCAGTCTCATTGCACAAAGAAAGGATTGGTCTGCTAAATCAAAGGCTAATGACCCAGCTCAGTGGTGTTAAACTTGAGGCGCTGACCAATATCAGGTGCAGTCTAATCACAGGTCATCATGGCCACAGGCTCATGCCAGTTCTTAAAAGGGAGGTTCATTGATGCTGCAGGGCCTTATTTTCATCATTGCTGGCTGTGCAGCCATCTCAGCCAATAGTAGCAGGTCAAGGAGAATGAGCTGGAATACTCAAGCAGCCATAATGATGGCAGATCCACGCCCCGGGGAGAGAGCCAGCAGATTATGCGGCCATGCATTGGAGGCATTGGTGTTTGCAGTGGAAAGATGGAGGGCGGTGCTCTACCCGGCAAGTGGTTGGAGGCCCTTGCTGTAAGTCTTCCACGCCATGTGGAGGGAGGTAGTGCAGCATGACTCGGGCAGCACTGCGGTCCCCAGGACCCACACACAGTGCAGGAAGAAATTTAATGGCCTCACTCAGGTGGTCAGGGTGAGTCAATGCTTCAACAAATGCTACATATCACCATCTGAACCATAGTCTTCACACACTGCCCAAAGCACCACACCCCCAGCACTCACCCACCAACAACCTCTACCTATCAACACTGACACTCACATCTCACACCTTGCACACAATGACAGCTATTCAACTATGGCAGGCACATCACCCAAACACATTGCTCCACACTCACTCACACACTTTCCATTCTCTTTATGGCCAAGGTGGCTCACAACAGGAGATAGCAGGAGCGCACAGGTGAGGGACAAGCCAACACCCAACCACTAGAGACTCGAGTGCTGCAGATTACTGGCTGCCAGGTGGTGGGCGCCATGGCCACCGGCGACGTTGACCCCTTGGGGACATTAACGGTATGTTCATCCCTACTTCTTCTCACATCCCACTTCCCCCTCACCCCACAAGCCTTTCGCACTTTCCAGCTAATCATGCTCTATGCATGCATTTCTTCCTTCCTGCCCCCTCCCCTCACCTTAACCTGTGCCATTATGCTTTCAGATAATGAACAAGTACCGGTGCAACCTGTCCCTGAGGGCACTGTAGAGAGCGAGGCGGGAGAAGAGGAGGAGGAAGAACACACTGCGTCACTGCATATCTCACCCGCAGGCACCAGCTCAGATACTGGCACTACGCGTTCTATAGAGGCTAGTATAGTAGCGGGATCTGCACAGGGTGAGGTACCGGGGACGAGTGGGCTGCAGCAAGGCCAGGGGCAAAGGATAGCTCGGGGGCCAGCTCCCCGGAGGACAAGTTTGTGCACGAGTTCTGTTGCACAGGACTCAGATGACGACCTCGATGGGGAGGCCATCGAAGGGTGATGGGCATGCACATGGAGATGATAGGTGCAATGGCAAGGGTGCGCGAGAGCCTGTTATCAATGGTAAGGAGCATGGAGGGGTCCGCCTCCAACATTGCACAAAGCTCTGCGCACACAATGCAGCCCATCATTTCCAGTCTGGAAAGGATGGTCGACTCCCAGACAGACTGTCGCGACCCAGACCTGATGCTGTGTATGATGGGCGATCTGGCAGCTTCCATTGCAGTACAGACGGAAGTGACGCAAGTTTTAGTGCTGTAATGCAGTCTGTGATTGGTGCCATTCAATCTCAGACTGCTCTCATGCAGTCTCAGCTTGATCGCACGCAAGCTCTGACTGCTGCCATCGTGGCTGGGTCTACCACCATTGACCGGGGCTTTCACAGTGTCGCAGCAGGCCAGCAATCTGTGCTGCAACAGATTGCTAGGGATGCTGAGGTGCTGCTCCGGGGGAGTGGCACTGGGTCAGTGGAGCAGGAACCTGCTGTCCTCTCTCAGAATGACAGCATTCCTGCTCCCACCACTGCCACTCCGCCATTGCCCTTGTCACTGCCTGTGATCCAGCCATCCCAGACTGCTGCCGCCCATGCTGAGGTGGTGCAGTCTACAGCCAGGCCTTTCAGGCCCAGAGCTGGTCGAGGGCGTCCTGCAAGGCCATCTGAAGTTACCTGCACGGACACTCAGCAGCCTTCCACCAGCCCTGCTGCAGTAACTAGGCCAACACTTGGTAGGAGCACTAGAGTAGGCAAAGGCACAGTAACGAGAGGCACAATGGGATTGCACAAGGGTGAATAGTTAATATTGTTGTTTTAAATATGTGTTAACTGATTATTGATAAATTTATTAATTCAGTTTGGATTACTATGTGGTGTCTCTCGTTTCAGCTTTGCGCTGTGATATGGCCTGTGACAGGGATGGAATGATGGGAATGTGGTGAGCAACAGCGATCTGGCGTTTAATTTATTGGAACTGCAGTCTGATGAGGCGGTCACGGACAACCCTTTCAGTAGGCTGATTGAGTGGCTGCCTCCTCGTTCGCTCCTGTTCCTCCTCCTCGTCTTCCTCATCTTCCTCTTCCTCCTTGTGCTCCTTCTGGGCTGGTCCCACAATCCCTGGTGGTAAGGGCTGGGCCCTCATGATGGCCAAATTGTGGTGTATGCAGAAAACGATGACAAAATGGGACACCTGCTCAGCCAAGGACTCAAGGGCTCTTCCCGAGTGGTTAAGGCACTGGAACCGTTGCTTGAGCACTCCGATGGTCTACTCGATAATGTTCCTGGTAGCGGCATGGCTGTCATTATATGAGTGCTGGGTTGGAGTGTTGGGGTTGCGGAGGGGAGTCATGAGCCAGGTGGAGAGTGGATAGCCCTTGTCTCTGACCAGCCAGCTGTGAGCTTGATATGGTGGCTGGAAGAGTGCTGGCACACTGGTCTGGCACAGGATGAAGGCATCGCGGCTGCTGCCAGGATAACGGGCATTCACATTGAGAATTTGCTGTGTGTGGTCGCACACCAACTGCACATTAAGTGAGTGGTAGCCTTTGCGGTTATGGAAGATCTCAGGCACGTGGGTGCAGTCAATGGCGCCCTGCACCATGGGGAATCCTGCTATCCAAGTCAATACCTTGCCCCCAATCCCAAAGTTAAGACACATGGGATTGGGGGCAAGGTATTGACTTGGATAGAGAACTGGTTGGCAGACAGAAAGCAAAAAATTTGGAATAAACGGGTCTTTTTCTGAGTGGCAGGCAGTGATTAGTGGGGTACCGCAGGGATCGGTCCTGGGACCCCAGCTATTCACAATATATATTAATGATCTAGACAAGGGAACGAGACGTAATATCTCCAAATTGGCAGACGACACAAAGCTGGGTGGGCGTGTGTGCTGTGAGGAGGATGTCGAGAAACTCCAGGATGATTTGGACAGGTTGGGTGATTGGGCAAAAGCATGGCAGATGCAATATAACGTGGATAAATGTGAGGCTATCCACTTTGGTGGCAAAAACAGGAAGGCAGATTATTATCTGAATGGCAATAGATTGGGAGAAAGGGAAGTGCAAGGAGACCTGGGTGTCCTTGTGCACCAGTCGCTGAAGGTAAGCATGCAGGTGCAGCAGGCGGTTAAGAAGGCAAATGGTATGTTGGCCTTCGTAGCGAGAGGGTTTGAGTACAGGAACAAGGATGTCTTGCTGCAGTTATACAGGGCCTTGGTGAGACCACATCTTGAGTATTGTGTGCAGTTTTGGTCGCCTTATCTGAGGAAGGATGTTCTTGCCATGGAAGGAGTTCAGCGAAGATTCACCAGGTTGATACCAGGGATGGCAGGAATGACGTATGAGGAGAGATTGGGTCGATTGGGCTTGTACTCGTTGGAGTTTAGAAGAATGAGAGGGGATCTCATTGAAACTTATAAAATTCTGACAGGACTGAACAGGCTAGATGCAGGAAGGATGTTCCCGATGGTTGGGGAGTCCAGAACCAGGGGTCACAGTCTAAGGATAAGGGGTAGGCCATTTAGGACAGAAATGAGGAGGAATTTCTTCACACAGAGAGTGGTGAACCTGTGGAATTCTCTACCACAAAAGGCAATAGAGGCCAATACATTAAATATATTCAAGAAGGAGTTGGATATATTTCTTAAGGCTAAAGGGTTCAAGGGGTATGGGGAGAAAGCAGGGACCGGGTACTGAATTTGGATGATCAGCCATGATCTCATTGAATGGCGGAGCAGGCTCGAGGGGCCAAATGGCCTACTCCTGCTCCTATCTTCTATGTTTCTATGTTTATCCTGGCAAAGCCACATGCACGTGTGTCCTGCTTCTCTCTGGTGATGGGGAAGGAAATGTATTGCCTTCTCCTACTGTAGAGAGCCTCTGTGACCTCTCGCATGCAGCAAACTGCGAGATGTTAGCTATGTCTCCTGTTGAAGTCTGGAAGGATCCGCTGGTGAAGAAATTGAGGGCGATGGTGATCTTGACTGCCACTGCAAGAGCTGTGGTAATCCTGATCTGAGGCCCGAGGTCTGGTTGCAGGAGGTGGCAGAGTTCTGTGACCACCTCCTTGGTGAAGTGGAGCCTTCTAAGACACTGCTCCTTGCTTAACTGAAGGTAGGAGAAGTGCTATCGGAATACCCTCGGAGGGTAAGGCTTCCTGTTGAGAGCCCTGATGGCCCTCCTCCTCCCTCTGGCCAGGTGTTCCAATCTTTCTCACTGCCTCCGCTCCCTACGCGGTAGATCCTGGAGCGTGAGGTCGACTGCCAGTACAGCCCCCCATTAATGTAACCAAGTGTAGCACTTTGATGTGTTGTGAGAAGAAATGTAGCTAAACTTTAGCAGCCTCAGCACTCTGGAGACTAAACAATCTTTAAATGACTGATTTAATCTGTTGCACAATGTCAAACTGACAAGGACGCAGTGAAACAGCACTAACCTGAGAGCTGCGACTCATTACTCATGATCCCTTTAAGTAGTGCATCTTGAGCTGGCTATCGACTGCTTCATGCCTCCTCTCCCTGTCGCTGTCAGGACCAGGTGCTAAGGCAGGGGGCGATACTCAATTTGGCAGATCAGGCGCCCAGTGAGCGTTGCACGCTTGCTGACATCACGAGCTGCCTGGCGCTGAAGTCCCCAGCGCTAAATTGTAGCGGTGGTGCTATGGGGGGGCAAATTTGGCGTGTGATGCTGGATTCGCCTCGCCGTGGCACTACTGCCTCAGCATCCCATTAGCGCCCGTGCTAGGTGCTAACTGGACGTGCTAAGATACCGAATTTCTCCCCCTCTGTCCGTTCCTGACCCACACTGCTTATCTTTACCCAGATCACTACTGTGCTCTACAGGCTTGACATTTCTCTTACTGCTTTTGAATTTACCCTTTCCTGAATACTCCTGACCCCCAACCTTCATTAGTTTAAAGCCTTGTCTACAGCCCTAGTTATTCAATTCGCCAGGACACTGGTTCCAGCTCGGCTTAGGTGGAGCCCATCCCCACAGAACAACTCTCTCTTCCCCCAGCACTGGTGCCAGGGCCCCATGAATTGAAACTCCTGCCTCCCACATCAGTCTTTGAGCCACGCATTTAACCTTCTAATCCATTTGTCCCTATGCCAATTTGCGTGTGGATCAGGTAACAATCCAGAGATTATGACCCGTGAGGCTCTGCATTTTAATTTCAACCCTAGCTCCTCAAACTCTCTCAGCAGACCCTCATTCCTAGTTCTACTTATGTCGTTGATTCCTACATGGACCACAACAACTGGATCCTCCCCCTCCCACTCCAAGTTCTTCTCCAGCCACGAGGAGACATCCTTTACCCTGGCACCGGGCAGTCAACACAACCTTCGGAACTCCCAGTTGCGGCTGTAGAGAACAGTATCTATCCCTCTGACTATACTGTCCCCTACCACTGCCACATTCCTTTTCACTCCCCCCAGATGAATGGCCTCCTGTACCATGGTGCCATGGTCAGTTTGCTCATCCACCCTGCAGTCCTTGTTCTCATCCCCACAGATAGCAAGTATCTCCTACCTGTTGGTCAAAGTCAAGGGCCGAGGCTCCTCCATCACTACATCCTGGGCCCCCATACCTTCCTGACTCGCAGTCACACCCTCCTGTCCCTGACCATTGATGAACTCTAAAGTACTACTTAACCTAAGGGGTGTGACTGCCTCCTGGAACAAAGGGCTGGATTTTCATTGGGCCGTGGAGTCGGGATTGGAGGCGTGTGGGGGTTTAAAATCCCAAAATCGGGGGTCCCGACCCCATCCCGCCTCCATGCCAGTTTCAAAGGAGGCGGGTACCCGCCCCGCACTGGGACCCGCCTCCCCGAGGCGGGAAGGGGATTAATGCCAATTAACTGCCTGTTAACAGGTAGTTAACAGGCAATTTTTAGCCTAATCCCTATTTTCATTGTTGAAATGTGGGATTCCCAATGGCTCCAAACCACGCCAAGTTAGAGAGCCGGGCCGTCGGGATGAAGGGATTGGAGGAGTTGAGATTATTATGTCCGTGTATAATTGAGACACAGACTGCAGGAGTTGATTATAACAAGTCTTTACTGAATGGAGACAACCTGGAAACTGAAACTACAGAAGCCTGCTAGGGCCTTTTATACAGGGGTGGTCACTGCCGGTACTGCAGTCTGAGACCAGTTATTCCCTTAAAGGTACATACACAACAATTCCTCCCCTTTTAGATAAACAGTACATAACATTCATTTAACAACTAAATAATAACTAATTACAATTACAATTACGGTTGCTAGATACATTGGTTGAAGTTAAGCAATTATAAGTTCAGTCTTTGAGGAGGCTTCCTGATTCTGCCTGGATAACGCCTCTTTGGGATATCAGGTACTTCTGGCAAGGTTGAGTCAGGATCAATGTCGTTGTTTGGTTCGTCTGCTTCCAATATCACCGATTCTGCGGTAGATGCAATTGGTACTTCGGTTTCATCGTCAGGTGTATCAGATCGTGGTGTGGAGTTGACGTTTTCCAGTGACTCTAGAATCTGGTCAGCATGGAGTCTTACAATGCTCTCCCCAACGTCCACGGTATACATTAGAGGTCCTTGCCGTGTACAAATCGTTCCTGGCTGCCATTTCTCTGTGCGGTAGTCCCGGGCCAAAACTGGTTGACCTATCTTAAAACTCCTGGTCGGCCTTTCATTCATATTCTGAAACTGCCTGTTCTCCACATCTCTTCTGACGTTTGGCTTAACCAAATCCAAGCGGCATCGTAGTCTTCGATTGAAGAACATCATGGCTGGAGTTTGGTTGGTAACCGCATGTGTCGCATTCCCGTAGGCAAACAAGAAGTTATCCACCTTGTGTTGTAGGGGTATATCTTCATTACACATTGCCTTGATAGCCTTCTTGAATGTTTGAACAAACCTCTCGGCCAATCCATTAGTGGCTGGATGATATGGGGCGGATGTGTAATGCTTAACACCATTGTTCTTTAAGAACCTCCGGAACTCTTCAGACACAAACTGTGGTCCATTGTCAGAGCAAATCTGTTCAGGCAGCCCATTCCTGGCGAATATGGTTCGTAAGACTGTGATTGTATTTTCTGTGGTGATTGAGGACATTTTTATTACCTCTGGCCACTTTGAATGTGCATCCACCGCAATTAAAAACATCGAGTCCATAAAGGGACCAGCAAAAGCAATGTGCACCCTTTGCCATGGAGATGAGGGCCACTCCCATGGATGTAGAGGGGCTTGTGGTGGGGCGTTTTGGACCTTCTGGCATCCCGTACAGCTCTTGGTCATCTCTTCGATTTCTCTATCGATTCCCGGCCACCACACAAACGCTCTGGCTAAGTTCTTCATTTTTACCCCTCCCAGATGACCCTCATGAAGCTCATTGAGCACTCTGTCTTTCAATTTGGGTGGAATTACTACTCTGGATCCACACATCAAGGTTCCTCTGCACACTGACTGCTGTTCTCTTCTCGGCGAGAATGCTGGCAGCAGTGGTTCGCCATGTGCTGGCCATCCCTTCACCGTTAAATCATAGATCCAGGAGAGTGTCGGGTCATTTCCTGTTTCCTTTTCTATGTTTGCATTCATCACAGGGAGACATTCGACTATAGTCGAGTGGAATAACTCCACTGGATCCACTGCCAGTTCTTCTTCCACCGTCGGCAACGGTAGGCGCGACAATCCATCAGCATTCCCATGCTGTTTAGTTCCTTTGTACTCGATGTCATATTGGTGAGCCCCTAGGAAAAGGGACCACCTCTGTAGCCGTTGTGCCGTCATTATCGGTATGCCCTTCTGAGGGTTGAAAATGGAGACGAGAGGTTGATGATCAGTTAGTAGAGTAAATTTCTGACCGTGCAGGTAGTGATTGAACTTCTTCACCCCCCACACCAAGCTGAGGGCTTCTCTGTCAATCTGGGCGTAGTTACGCTCGGCTGAAGTTAACGAGCGTGACGCAAAAGCTATCGGCCTCTCTGAACCATCAAGGAATTTATGTGACAGTACCACCCCAATGCCGTAGGGACACGCATCACACGCCAGTTTTATCGGTAGTGATGGGTTGTAGTGAGCCAATACTTCTCTTGAAGTGATTAGGTCCTTACTCTTCTGAAAGGCCCGCTTGCATTCATCGCTCCATTTCTATGCTACTCCCATTCGTAGTAGGGCGTTCAGTGGATGCAGAATTGTGGACAAATTCGGCAAAAACTTACGGTAGTAATTCAATAATCCGAGGAATGACCTCAGTTGCGACACATTTTCAGGCGCTGGAGCCTTAACTACCGCTTCAATTTTGTCAGGGGACTTATGCAACCCCTCTTCATCAATCACATGGCCACAATACGATATCTGTTTCTTAAAAAACTCGCACTTGGGGCGATTGGCTCGTAGCCCATGTTCACGTAGTCTAGTGAGCACCTGCTCTAGGTTGGCAAGGTGTTCACTGTCATCTTCACCTGTCACTAGGATGTCGTCCAAGTAACACTGAGTCCCCGGAATCCCTTGCAGGACTTGTTCCATCGCTCTTTGCCATATCGCCGGAGCTGATGCTACTCCGAATACCAGTCGATTATACTGGTAAAGACCTTTGTGAGTGTTTATCGTGAGATACTTCCTAGAGGATTCTTCAACCTCCATCTGCAAATATGCTTGTGCTAGGTCAATTTTTGTAAAACACTTCCCTCCAGATAGTGAGGTGAAGATATCTTCTATCCTTGGAAGAGGATATTGTACTGTGTGAAGGATTGGGTTCACCGTCACCTTGAAGGCCCCACAGATGCGAACCTTCCTTGGCTCCTCAGACTTATTGTTTAATGTTTTTTTCATGACAGGAACGATGGGTGTCGCCCACTCGCTCCATTCTACCTTCGATAACACGCCTGCATTCTCCAGATTCTCCAGCTCTGCCTCGACGGCTGGGCGAATTGCATATGGTACCGGTCTTGCTTTGAAAAACTTGGGAATTGCATTCTCCTCTATTTTTATCGAGGCTGTTACGCCTTTAAGAGTGCCCAGTTCTTGTTGAAGTACATCTTTGGCGTCAGCTAAGATTGTTGACAATCGTCCAGGAGTGACGTCGTCATTCTTTTTACCAGCCACTGTCAGTGCCTGAATGGAGTGCCAGTCTAAACTTATCTTTCTGATCCATTCACGTCCCAATAACGGTGGTCCACCATCTTGCAGAATGTAGAGATACAATTTCCGTATTTTCTTGCCGTTGTCTTCGACAGGCACCCTTATTTTTCCTCTGGGGTATACTTTTTGCCCCGTATACGCCCTCAAGACAATGGATGTCTCTCTCAAGGGTATGTGTGAGAATAGCCGCTCGTAGTCTCGTCGATTCATGACGGTTAGAGCTGATCCTGTATCCAATTCCATTTTGACTTGGGACCCTGCTATCGTGAGGGTGACCCAAATGGTTTGGTGATCCTCTTTTGCGATTACGTTGTGAAGTTTGAGACAGCTTAGTCTCTTGTTCCCGGATTCACTATCGCTCATCTGGTCTTCGGAACTACTGTCCGTCATCTTTTGTACTTTCCTGTACGGTTCCTTAGTAGCCTTTTTGTTGTCGTTGGTCTTCTTCCCAGACCTGCAAACTCGTGCAATGTGTCCCATCTTTCCGCATTGCCTGCATATTTTGTCCTTGGACCAGCAGTCCTTCTGGTCATGGTTTGTTCTGCCGCAGCGATAACATTTTGCAAATCCCCGTGTCATTTCGTGGGTGCCGTATTCCTGTGGCTTTTGTTGTATTTCCGCAGCTCCCCTTGCTGCTGCTTCGTACGATACTGCCACGCTGAAAGCCTTAGCTAGCGTCAGCTCTTTCTCTGAGAGTAACCTCTTCTGGGTTCCTTCACTCAGGAGTCCACAGACAAATTTGTCCCGTAATGTATCTGCCAGTCCTGCTCCGAACTGGCAGTGCTTTGATAGCTTGCGTAGTTCCGTAAGGTAATCAGCATTGCTCTCATTTTTATGCTGATTTCTCCTGTGGAATTTAAATCTTTCTGCTATCAGCAGCGGTGTAGGATTTAGGTTTTCCTGTAGGATAGCAACAATTTTGTTAAAACTCTTCGCCTTCGGTTTGGCTGGAGTAATCAGGTTCCGCAATAGGCCGTACGTTCTTGCGCCCATTACATTTAGCAATACCGATGCCTTTTTCTCATCGGCTATTTCGTTTGCCTCGCAATATACCTCGGCTCTTTCCACATACGTGGTCCAGTCTTCTATTGCATTATCAAAGGCAGTGATATCGCCAGTCTTTGGCATCTTGGCAATCTAAGATGGTGCCTCCCGCGCTTTTCCTTCTTCCCCGCCAAGTTAAGATGGCGCCTCCCGCGCATTCCCGCCGCTGCCGCTGCTGCCAACGCTGTTGCTGGCGATTATATTTATTTTACTATCCTGTAATGGTGACGCCCTATGGTCTTCGCACCTCCCCGATCGCTGCTGCTAACGCCGCTCTCCGCAGTATTTTTATTTTTCTATCGCGCTTCAATATTTGCTCTGTTAATTGAAGAACCATTCCCGTCGTGGAGCGGACCCTCTGGGACACTTCCCTCCCTCTTCTTAGGTCTGAACGCTGTCCGGCTTCGAAGCACTGGCCGCGTCCTGTGTGCTCCACCCTCTCTCTCTCTTTGCTTCCCGACTCGCTGCCCGGCCCCGTTGCAGAGCCACCCGATCGAGCTCTAGCCCGCCGCAGCCCAGGAAGGATCAGTGCACTACCTGCCACCAGCCCGATTAGCTGGGAAATCACAGACTGGAGAACCAAGCCTGGCTCTCGACAGTCTCTCCTGCAATTTTTCAATTTGATGATTTGGAGGGCGGTTGCCCATGGTCGACGCCCGTTTCTCGAGTTTCTTTGCATTATTTTTTTTTTCTTTCTTCTGGCTCCGACCTTCAATAACGTCGTCTGAGGTGCTGCCGAGTTGCAGGTAAATTCGTTTCTTACTCGTCGCCAGTATTATGTCCGTGTATAATTGAGACACGGACTGCAGGAGTTGATTATAACAAGTCTTTACTGAATGGAGACAACCTGGAAACTGAAACTACAGAAGCCTGCTAGGGCCTTTTATACAGGGGTGGTCACTGCCGGTACTGCAGTCTGAGACCAGTTATTCCCTTAAAGGTATATACACAACAGACATGTCCGGTGTTCAGGAGAGTGATGGGTGCATGAGTGCAGAGGTAAGTGTGTTTGGTGTGTGTAAAGTGTTTAAAGAAGTCCTACTTACCTTTGCAGCCTTCCTTCCTTCAGGTCTCGGGAGTCCCTCATCTCACTGGCACAGAAAGCAGAATGGCCGCCAGCTGTCAAAAATTGCAGCATTCAGCTTTCTGTTCCGGAGAGATCTCTAAATCATCCTGAGAGGAAGGAATTAACCTGGAGTGCAGATTGTCAGTGTTTGACAGCTTCAAACAGCTGTGAAACGCTGATATTTCATCTGTCAAAAGGTCTTGACAGATGGAATGTCAATCTGTGACGTCACCTGCTGCCGGGTGGCCCTTAATTGGCCTGCTGAGCCCGCTGGGCGGGTTCAACATGGTCAATCAAGTCAAAATCGCGTGGGTTGGCTAGAACTCGATGGAGGCGGGACTACAACCCCAAAAGTTGTAGTCCCGCCTCCTACCCGCCTCCTCAATGAAAATCCAGCCCAAAGTGTCCGGGTAACTCTCACCCTCCCTGATGCATCGCAATGTCTGCACCTCAGACTCCAGCTCAACAACTCTGAGCCGAAGTTCCTCGAGCTGCAGACACTTACCGTAGATGTGATTGCTCAGGATCTCGCTGGTCTCCACAAACTCCCACATGCTGCGGTTACAGCACACCACCTGCCCTGTCATGTCAATCTAACCTTCTTTATTTATTTGATCAGTTAATTAATTATTTTTTTATCAATTATTTTAGTTTTATTACTTAATTGGTTTATCTAGATTTAGTTACTAATTTAATAAAGTTAAGTTATAGCAATTTACAGTTTCTTGGCTAGCTTAGAGACTTAAAAAAACTGTAATACTCACCAACCAATCACCTAACTGCTGTCCTGTGACATCACTCCTCGATTTTTTTTTCTCCTCTCTCCTCTGCTCTTTATTCCCCTGGCTCCACTCCGTCCCCGACTAGGTCCGGTCTCGCCGCTGCTCTCGGTGAGTTATGGACTCTCTCTCCTCCGCTCTTTATTCCCCTCGCTCCACTCCGTCCCCGACTAGGTCCGGTCTCGCCGCTGCTCTCGGTGAGATATGGACTCTCTCTCCACCGCTCTTTATTCGCCTGGCTCCACTCCGTCCCCGACTAGGTCCGGTCTCACCGCTGCTCTTGGTGAGTTATGGACTCTCTCTCCTCCGCTCTTTATTCCCCTCGCTCCACTCCGTCCCCGACTAGGTCCGGTCTCACCGCTGCTCTCGGTGAGTTATGGACTCTCTCTCCTCCGCTCTTTATTCCCCTCGCTCCACTCCGTCCCCGACTAGGTCCGGTCTCGCCGCTGCTCTCGGTGAGTTATGGACTCTCTCTCCTCTGCTCTTTATTCCCCTGGCTCCACTCCGTCCCCGACTAGGTCCGGTCTCGCCGCTGCTCTCGGTGAGTTATGGACTCTCTCTCCTCCGCTCTTTATTCCCCTGGCTCCACTCCGTCCCCGACGAGGTCCGGTCTCGCCGCTGCTCTCGGTGAGTTATGGACTCTCTCTCCTCTGCTCTTTATTCCCCTCGCTACACTCCGTCCCCGACTAGGTCCGGTCTCGCCGCTGCTCTCGGTGAGTTATGGACTCTCTCTCCTCTGCTCTTTATTCCCCTGGCTCCACTCCGTCCCTGACTAGGTCCGGTCTCGCCGCTGCTCTCGGTGAGTTATGGACTCTCTCTCCTCTGCTCTTTATTCCCCTGGCTCCACTCCGTCCCTGACTAGGTCCGGTCTCGCCGCTGCTCTCGGTGAGTTATGCACTCTCTCTCCTCTGCTCTTTATTCCCCTCGCTCCACTCCGTCCCCGACTAGGTCCGGTCTCGCCGCTGCTCTCGGTAAGTTATGGACTCTCTCTCCTCTGCTCTTTATTCCCCTCGCTCCACTCCGTCCCCGACTAGGTCCGGTCTCGCCGCTGCTCTCGGTGAGTTATGGACTCTCTCTCCTCCGCTCTTTATTCCCCTGGCTCCACTCCATCCCCGACTAGGTCCGGTCTCGCCGCTGCTCTCGGTGAGTTATGGACTCTCTCTCCTCTGCTCTTTATTCCCCTGGCTCCACTCCGTCCCCGACTAGGTCCGGTCTCGCCGCTGCTCTCGGTGAGTTATGGGCTCTCGCTCCTCTGCTCTTTATTCCCCTGGCTCCACTCCGTCCCCGACTAGGTCCGGTCTCGCCGCTGCTCTCGGTGAGTTACGGACTCTCTCTCCTCTGCTCTTTATTCCCCTCGCTCCACTCCATCCCCGACTAGGTCCGGTCTCGCCGCTGCTCTCGGTGAGTTATGGACTATCTCTCCTCTGCTCTTTATTCCCCTCGCTCCACTCCGTCCCCGACTAGGTCCGGTCTCGCCGCTGCTCTCGGTGAGTTATGGACTCTCTCTCCTCCGCTCTTTATTCCCCTGGCTCCACTCCGTCCCCGACTAGGTCCGGTCTCGCCGCTGCTCTCGGTGAGTTATGGACTCTCTCTCCTCCGCTCTTTATTCCCCTGGCTCCACTCCGTCCCCGACTAGGTCCGGTCTCGCCGCTGCTCTCGGTGAGTTATGGGCTCTCTCTCCTCTGCTCTTTATTCACCTGGCTCCACTCCGTCCCCGACGAGGTCCGGTCTCGCCGCTGCTCTCGGTGAGTTATGGGCTCTCTCTCCTCTGCTCTTTATTCACCTGGCTCCACTCCGTCCCCGACGAGGTCCGGCCTCGCCGCTGCTCTCGGTGAGTTATGGACTCTCTCTCCTCCGCTCTTTATTCTCCTCGCTCCACTCCGTCCCCGACGAGATCCGGTCTCGCCGCTGCTCTCGGTGAGTTATGGACTGTCTCTCCTCTGCTCTTTATTCCCCTGGCTCCACTCCGTCCCCGACTAGGTCCGGTCTCGCTGCTGCTCTCGGTGAGTTATGGACTCTCTCTCCTCCGGTCTTTATTCCCCTCGCTCCACTCCGTCCCCGACTAGGTCCGGTCTCGCCGCTGCTCTCGGTGAGTTATGGACTCTCTCTCCTCTGCTCTTTATTCCCCTGGCTCCACTCCGTCCCCGACTAGGTCCGGTCTCGCCGCTGCTCTCGGTGAGTTATGGACTCTCTCTCCTCTGCTCTTTATTCCCCTGGCTCCACTCCGTCCCCGACTAGGTCCGGTCTCACCGCTGCTCTCGGTGAGTTATGGACTCTCTCTCCTCTGCTCTTTATTCCCCTCGCTCCACTCCATCCCCGACTAGGTCCGGTCTCGCCGCTGCTCTCGGTGAGTTATGGACTCTCTCTCCTCTGCTCTTTATTCCCCTGGCTCCACTCCGTCCCCGACTAGGTCCGGTCTCGCCGCTGCTCTCGGTGAGTTATGGACTCTCTCTCCTCTGCTCTTTATTCCCCTGGCTCCACTCCGTCCCCGACTAGGTCCGGTCGCTGCACTCCGTCCCCGACTAGGTCCGGTCTCGCCGCTGCTCTCGGTGAGTTATGGACTCTGTCTCCTCCGCTCTTTATTCCCCTCGCTCCACTCCGTCCCCGACTAGGTCCGGTCTCGCCGCTGCTCTCGGTGAGTTATGGACTCTCTCTCCTCTGCTCTTTATTCCCCTCGCTCCACTCCATCCCCGACTAGGTCCGGTCTCGCCGCTGCTCTCGGTGAGTTATGGACTCTCTCTCATCTGCTCGTTATTCCCCTGGCTCCACTCCGTGCCCGACTAGGTCCGGTCTCGCCGCTGCTCTCGGTGAGTTATGGACTCTCTCTCCTCCGCTCTTTATTCCCCTGGCTCCACTCCGTCCCCGACTAGATCCGGTCTCGCCGCTGCTCTCGGTGAGTTATGGACTCTCTCTCCTCTGCTCTTTATTCCCCTGGCTCCACTCCGTCCCCGACTAGGTCCGGTCTCGCCGCTACTCTCGGTGAGTTATGGACTCTCTCTCCTCTGCTCTTTATTCCCCTCGCTCCACTCCGTCCCCGACTAGGTCCGGTCTCGCCGCTGCTCTCGGTGAGTTATGGACTCCCTCTCCTCTGCTCTTTATTCACCTGGCTCCACTCCATCCCCGACTAGGTCCGGTCTCGCCGCTGCTCTTGGTGAGTTATGGACTCTCTCTCCTCCGCTCTTTATTCCCCTCGCTCCACTCCATCCCCGACGAGGTCCGGTCTCGCCGCTGCTCTCGGTGAGTTATGGACTCTCTCTCCTCCGCTCCGTATTCCCCTCGCTCCACTCCGTCCCCGACTAGGTCCGGTCTCGCCGCTGCTCTCAGTGAGTTATGGACTCTCTCTCCTCCGCTCTTTATTCCCCTGGCTCCACTCCATCCCCGACTAGGTCTGGTCTCGCCGCTGCTCTCGGTGAGTTATGGACTCTCTCTCCTCTGCTCTTTATTCTCCTGGCTCCACTCCGTCCCCGACTAGGTCCGGTCTCGCCGCTGCTCTCGGTGAGTTATGGACTCTCTCTCCACTGCACTTTATTCCCCTCGCTCCACTCCGTCCCCGACTAGGTCCGGTCTCGCCGCTGCTCTCGGTGAGTTATGGACGCTCTCTCCTCTACTCTTTATTCCCCTCGCTCCACTCCGTCCCCGACTAGGTCCGGTCTCGCCGCTGCTCTCGGTGAGTTATGGACCCTCTCTCCTCCGCTCTTTATTCTCCTGGCTCCACTCCGTCCCCGACTAGGTCCGGTCTCGCCGCTGCTCTCGGTGAGTTATGGGCTCTCTCTCCTCTGCTCTTTACTCCCCTCGCTCCACTCCGTCCCCGACTAGGTCTGGTCTCGCCGCTGCTCTCGGTGAGTTATGGGCTCTCTCTCCTCTGCTCTTTACTCCCCTCGCTCCACTCCGTCCCCGACTAGGTCTGGTCTCGCCGCTGCTCTCGGTGAGTTATGGACTCTCTCTCCTCTGCTCTTTACTCCCCTCGCTCCACTCCGTCCCCGACTAGGTCCGGTCTCACCGCTGCTCTTGGTGAGTTATGGACTCTCTCTCCTCTGCTCTTTATTCCCCTGGCTCCACTCCGTCCCCGACTAGGTCCGGTCTCGCCGCTGCTCTCGGTGAGTTATGGACTCTCTCTCCTCTGCTCTTTATTCCCCTGGCTCCACTCCGTCCCCGACTAGGTCCGGTCTCGCCGCTGCTCTCGGTGAGTTATGGACTCTCTCTCCTCTGCTCTTTATTCCCCTGGCTCCACTCCATCCCCGACTAGGTCCGGTCTCGCCGCTGCTCTCGGTGAGTTATGGACTGTCTCTCCTCTGCTCTTTATTCCCCTCGCTCCACTCCGCCCCCGACTAGGTCCGGTCTCGCCGCTGATCTCGGTGAGTTATGGACTCTCTCTCCTCCGCTCTTTATTCCCCTCGCTCCACTCCGTCCCTGACTAGGTCCGGTCTCGCCGCTGCTCTCGGTGAGTTATGGACTCTCTCTCCTCCGGTCTTTATTCCCCTGGCTCCACTCCGTTCCCGACTAGGTCCGGTCTCGCCGCTGCTCTCGGTGAGTTATGGACTCTCTCTCCTCCGCTCTTTATTCCCCTCGCTCCACTCCGTCCCCGACTAGGTCCGGTCTCGCCGCTGCTCTCGGTGAGTTATGGACTCTCTCTCCTCTGCTCTTTATTCCCCTGGCTCCACTCCGTCCCCGACTAGGTCCGGTCTCGCCGCTGCTCTCGGTGAGTTATGGACTCTCTCTCCTCCGCTCGTTATTCCCCTGGCTCCACTCCGTCCCCGACTAGGTCCGGTCTCGCCGCTGCTCTCGGTGAGTTATGGACTCTCTCTCCTCTGCTCTTTATTCTCCTGGCTCCACTCCGTCCCCGACTAGGTCCGGCCTCGCCGCTGCTCTCGGTGAGTTATGGACTCTCTCTCCTCTGCTCTTTATTCCCCTCGCTCCACTCTGTCCCCGACTAGGTCCGGTCTCGCCGCTGCTCTCGGTGAGTTATGGACTCTCTCTCCTCTGCTCTTTATTCCCCTGGCTCCACTCCGTCCCCGACTAGGTCCAGTCTCGCCGCTGCTCTCGATGAGTTATGGACTCTCTCTCCTCCGCTCTTTACTCTCCTCGCTCCACTCCGTCCCCGACTAGGTCCGGTCTCGCCACTGCTCTCGGTGAGTTATGGACTCTCTCTCCTCCGATCTTTATTCCCCTGGCTCCACTCCGTCCCCGACTAGGTCCGGTCTCGCCGCTGCTCTCGGTGAGTTATGGACTCTCTCTCCTCTGCTCTTTATTCCCCTCGCTCCACTCCGTCCCCGACTAGGTCCGGTCTCGCCGCTGCTCTCGGTGAGTTATGGACTCTCTCTCCTCCGCTCTTTATTCCCCTGGCTCCACTCCGTCCCCGATTAGGTCCGGTCTCGCCGCTGCTCTCGGTGAGTTATGGACTGTCTCTCCTCTGCTCTTTATTCCCCTCGCTCCACTCCGTCCCCGACTAGGTCCAGTCTCGCCGCTGCTCTCGGTGAGTTATGGACTCTCTCTCCTCCGCTCTTTATTCCCCTGGCTCCACTCCGTCCCCGACTAGGTCCAGTCTTGCCACTGCTCTCGGTGAGTTATGGACTCTCTCTCCTCCGCTATTTATTCCCCTGGCTCCACTCCGCCTCCGACTAGGTCCAGTCTCGCCGCTGCTCTCGGTGAGTTACGGACTCTCTCTCCTCCGCTCTTTATTCCCCTGGCTCCACTCCGTCCCCGACTAGGTCCAGTCTCGCCGCTGCTCTCGGTGAGTTATGGACTCTCTCTCCTCTGCTCTTTATTCCCCTGGCTCCACTCTGTCCCCGACTAGGTCCGGTCTCGCCGTTGCTCTCGGTGAGTTATGGACTCTCTCTCCTCTGCTCTTTATTCCCCTGGCTCCACTCCGTCCCCGACTAGGTCCGGTCTCGCCGCAGCTCTCGGTGAGTTATGTACTCTCTCTCTGCTCTTTGTTCCCCTGGCTCCACTCTGTCCCCGACTAGGTCCGGTCTCGCCGTTGCTCTCGGTGAGTTATGGACTCTCTCTCCTCTGCTCTTTATTCCCCTGGCTCCACTCCGTCCCCGACTAGGTCCAGTCTCGCCGCTGCTCTCGATGAGTTATGGACTCTCTCTCCTCCGCTCTTTACTCTCCTCGCTCCACTCCGTCCCCGACTAGGTCCGGTCTCGCCGCTGCTCTCGGTGAGTTATGGACTCTCTCTCCTGCGCTCTTTATTCCCCTGGCTCCACTCCGTCCCCGACTAGGTCCGGTCTCGCCGCTGCTCTCGGTGAGTTATGGACTCTCTCTCCTGCGTTCTTTATTCCCCTGGCTCCACTCCGTCCCCGACTAGGTCCGGTCTCGCCGCTGCTCTCGGTGAGTTATGGACTCTCTCTCCTCTGCTCTTTATTCCCCTCGCTCCACTCCGTCCCCGACTAGGTCCGGTCTCGCCGCTGCTCTCGGTGAGTTATGGACTCTCTCTCCACTGCAGTTTATTCCCCTCGCTCCACTCCGTCCCCGACTTGGTCCGGTCTCACCACTGCTCTCGGTGAGTTATGGACTCTCTCTCCACTGCAGTTTATTCCCCTCGCTCCACTCCGTCCCCGACTCGGTACGGTCTCGCCGCTGCTCTCGGTGAGTTATGGACTCTCTCTCCTCCGCTCTTTATTCCCCTGGCTCCACTCCGTCCCCGACTAGGTCCGGTCTCGCCGCTGCTCTCGGTGAGTTATGGACTCTCTCTCCTCCGCTCTTTATTCCCCTCGCTCCACTCCGTCCCCGACTAGGTCCGGTCTCGCCGCTGCTCCCGGTGAGTTATGGACTCTCTCTCCTCTGCTCTTTATTCTCCTCGCTCCACTCCGTCCCCGACTAGGTCCGGTCTCGCCGCTGCTCTCGGTGAGTTACGGACTCTCTCTCCTCTGCTCTTTATTCCCCTGGCTCCACTCCGTCCCCGACTAGGTCCGGTCTCACCGCTGCTCTCGGTGAGTTATGGACTCTCTCTCCTCTGCTCTTTATTCCCCTGGCTCCACTCCGTCCCCGACTAGGTCCGGTCTCGCCGCTGCTCTCGGTGAGTTATGGACTCTCTCTCCTCTGCTCTTTATTCCCCTCGCTCCACTCCGTCCCCGACTAGGTCCGGTCTCGCCACTGCTCTCGGTGAGTTATGGACTCTCTCTCCTCCGCTCTTTATTCCACTCGCTCCACCCCGTCCCCGACTAGGTCCGGTCTCGCCGCTGCTCTCGGTGAGTTATGGACTCTCTCTCCTCCGCTCTTTATTCCCCTCGCTCCACTCCGTCCCCGACTAGGTCCGGTCTCGCCGCTGCTCTCGGTGAGTTATGGACTCTCTCTCCTCTGCTCTTTATTCCCCTGGCTCCACTCCGCCCCCGACTAGGTCCGGTCTCGCCGCTGCTCTCGGTGAGTTATGGACTCTCTCTCCTCCGCTCTTTATTCCCCTCGCTCCACTCCGTCCCCGACTAGGTCCGGTCTCGCCGCTGCTCTCGGTGAGTTATGGACTCTCTCTCCTCCGCTCTTTACTCTCCTCGCTCCACTCCGTCCCCGACTAGGTCCGGTCTCGCCGCTGCTCTCGGTGAGTTATGGACTCTCTGTCCTCCGCTCTTTATTCCCCTCGCTCCACTCCGTCCCCGACTTGGTCCGGTCTCACCACTGCTCTCGGTGAGTTATGGACTCTCTCTCCACTGCAGTTTATTCCCCTCGCTCCACTCCGCCCCCGACTCGGTCCGGTCTCGCCGCTGCTCTCGGTGAGTTATGGACTCTCTCTCCTCCGCTCTTTATTCCCCTGGCTCCACTCCGTCCCCGACTAGGTCCGGTCTCGCCGCTGCTCTCGGTGAGTTATGGACTGTCTCTCCTCCGCTCTTTATTCCCCTCGCTCCACTCCGTCCCTGACTCGGTCCGGTCTCGCCGCTGCTCTCGGTGAGTTATGGACTCTCTCTCCTCTGCTCTTTATTCTCCTGGCTCCACTCCATCCCCGACTAGGTCCGGTCTCGCCGCTGCTCTCGGTGAGTTATGGACTCTCTCTCCACTGCAGTTTATTCCCCTCGCTCCACTCCGTCCCCGACTCGGTCCGGTCTCGCCGCTGCTCTCGGTGAGTTATGGACTGTCTCTCCTCCGCTCTTTATTCCCCTGGCTCCACTCCGTCCCCGACTAGGTCCGGTCTCGCCGCTGCTCTCGGTGAGTTATGGACTCTCTCTCCTCTGCTCTTTATTCCCCTGGCTCCACTCCATCCCCGACTAGGTCCGGTCTCGCCACTGCTCTCGGTGAGTTACGGACTCTCACTCCTCCGCTCTTTATTCCCCTCGCTCCACTCCGTCCCCGACTAGGTCCGGTCTCGCCGCTGCTCTCGGTGAGTTATGGACTCTCTCTCCTCCGCTCTTTATTCCCCTCGCTCCACTCCGTCCCCGACTAGGTCCGGTCTCGCCGCTGCTCCCGCTGAGTTATGGACTCTCTCTCCTCTGCTCTTTATTCTCCTCGCTCCACTCCGTCCCCGACTAGGTCCGGTCTCGCCGCTGCTCTCGGTGAGTTACGGACTCTCTCCCCTCTGCTCTTTATTCCCCTGGCTCCACTCCGTCCCCGACTAGGTCCGGTCTCGCCGCTACTCTCGGTGAGTTATGGACTCTCTCTCCTCTGCTCTTTATTCCCCTCGCTCCACTCCGTCCCCGACGAGGTCCGGTCTCGCCGCTGCTCTCGGTGAGTTATGGACTCTCTCTCCTCCGCTCTTTATTCCCCTGGCTCCACTCCGTCCCCGACTAGGTCCGGTCGCTGCACTCCGTCCCCGACTAGGTCCGGTCTCGCCGCTGCTCTCGGTGAGTTATGGGCTCTCTCTCCTCTGCTCTTTATTCACCTGGCTCCACTCCGTCCCCGACTAGATCCGGTCTCGCCGCTGCTCTTGGTGAGTTATGGACTCTCTCTCCTCCGCTCTTTATTCCCCTCGCTCCACTCCATCCCCGATGAGGTCCGGTCTCGCCGCTGCTCTCGGTGAGTTATAGACTCTCTCTCCTCCGCTCCGTATTCCCCTCGCTCCACTCCGTCCCCGACTAGGTCCGGTCTCGCCGCTGCTCTCAGTGAGTTATGGACTCTCTCTCCTCCGCTCTTTATTCCCCTGGCTCCACTCCATCCCCGACTAGGTCCGGTCTCGCCGCTGCTCTCAGTGAGTTATGGACTCTCTCTCCTCCGCTCTTTATTCCCCTGGCTCCACTCCATCCCCGACTAGGTCTGGTCTCGCCGCTGCTCTCGGTGAGTTATGGACTCTCTCTCCTCTGCTCTTTATTCTCCTGGCTCCACTCCGTCCCCGACTAGGTCCGGTCTCGCCGCTGCTCTCGGTGAGTTATGGACTCTCTCTCCACTGCACTTTATTCCCCTCGCTCCACTCCGTCCCCGACTAGGTCCGGTCTCGCCGCTGCTCTCGGTGAGTTATGGACTCTCTCTCCTCCGCTCTTTATTCTCCTCGCTCCACTCCGTCCCCGACTAGGTCTGGTCTCGCCGCTGCTCTCGGTGAGTTATGGGCTCTCTCTCCTCTGCTCTTTACTCCCCTGGCTCCACTCCGTCCCCGACTATGTCTGGTCTCGCCGCTGCTCTCGGTGAGTTATGGACTCTCTCTCCTCTGCTCTTTATTCCCCTGGCTCCACTCCGTCCCCGACTAGGTCCGGTCTCGCCGCTGCTCTCGGTGAGTTATGGACTCTCTCTCCTCTGCTCTTTATTCCCCTGGCTCCACTCCGTCCCCGACTAGGTCCGGTCTCGCCGCTGCTCTCGGTGAGTTATGGACTCTCTCTCCTCTGCTCTTTATTCCCCTGGCTCCACTCCATCCCCGACTAGGTCCGGTCTCGCCGCTGCTCTCGGTGAGTTATGGACTGTCTCTCCTCTGCTCTTTATTCCCCTCGCTCCACTCCGCCCACGACTAGGTCCGGTCTCGCCGCTGATCTCGGTGAGTTATGGACTCTCTCTCCTCCGCTCTTTATTCCGCTCGCTCCACTCCGTCCCTGACTAGGTCCGGTCTCGCCGCTGCTCTCGGTGAGTTATGGACTCTCTCTCCTCTGCTCTTTATTCCCCTGGCTCCACTCCGTCCCCGACTAGGTCCGGTCTCGCCGCTGCTCTCGGTGAGTTATGGACTCTCTCTCCTCCGGTCTTTATTCCCCTCGCTCCACTCCGCCCCCGACTAGGTCCGGTCTCGCCGCTGCTCTCGGTGAGCTATGGACTCTCTCTCATCCGCTCGTTATTCCCCTGGCTCCACTCCGTCCCCGACTAGGTCCGGTCTCGCCGCTGCTCTCGGTGAGTTATGGACTCTCTCTCCTCTGCTCTTTATTCCCCTGGCTCCACTCCGTCCCCGACTAGGTCCGGTCTCGCCGCTGCTCTCGGTGAGTTATGGACTCTCTCTCCTCTGCTCTTTATTCCCCTCGCTCCACTCCGTCCCCGACGAGGTCCGGTCTCGCCACTGCTCTCGGTGAGTTATGGACTCTCTCTCCTCCGATCTTTATTCCCCTGGCTCCACTCCGTCCCCGACTAGGTCCGGTCTCGCCGCTGCTCTCGGTGAGTTATGGACTCTCTCTCCTCTGCTCTTTATTCCCCTCGCTCCACTCCGTCCCCGACTAAGTCCGGTCTCGCCGCTGCTCTCGGTGAGTTATGGACTCTCTCTCCTCCGCTCTTTATTCCCCTGGCTCCACTCCGTCCCCGATTAGGTCCGTTCTCGCCGCTGCTCTCGGTGAGTTATGGACTGTCTCTCCTCTGCTCTTTATTCCCCTCGCTCCACTCCGTCCCCGACTAGGTCCAGTCTCGCCGCTGCTCTCGGTGAGTTATGGACTCTCTCTCCTCCGCTCTTTATTCCCCTGGCTCCACTCTGTCCCCGACTAGGTCCGGTCTCGCCGTTGCTCTCGGTGAGTTATGGACTCTCTCTCCTCTGCTCTTTATTCCCCTGGCTCCACTCCGTCCCCGACTAGGTCCGGTCTCGCCGCAGCTCTCGGTGAGTTATGTACTCTCTCTCTGCTCTTTATTCCCCTGGCTCCACTCTGTCCCCGACTAGGTCCGGTCTCGCCGTTGCTCTCGGTGAGTTATGGACTCTCTCTCCTCTGCTCTTTATTCCACTGGCTCCACTCCGTCCCCGACTAGGTCCAGTCTCGCCGCTGCTCTCGATGAGTTATGGACTCTCTCTCCTCCGCTCTTTACTCTCCTCGCTCCACTCCGTCCCCGACTAGGTCCGGTCTCGCCGCTGCTCTCGGTGAGTTATGGACTCTCTCTCCTGCGCTCTTTATTCCCCTGGCTCCACTCCGTCCCCGACTAGGTCCGGTCTCGCCGGTGCTCTCGGTGAGTTATGGACTCTCTCTCCTGCGCTCTATATTCCCCTGGCTCCACTCCGTCCCCGACTAGGTCCGGTCTCGCCGCTGCTCTCGGTGAGTTATGGACTCTCTCTCCTCTGCTCTTTATTCCCCTCGCTCCACTCCGTCCCCGACTAGGTCCGGTCTCGCCGCTGCTCTCGGTGAGTTATGGACTCTCTGTCCTCCGCTCTTTATTCCCCTCGCTCCACTCCGTCCCCGACTTGGTCCGGTCTCACCACTGCTCTCGGTGAGTTATGGACTCTCTCTCCACTGCAGTTTATTCCCCTGGCTCCACTCCGTCCCCGACTAGGTCCGGTCTCGCCGCTGCTCTCGGTGAGTTATGGACTCTCTCTCCTCCGCTCTTTATTCCCCTGGCTCCACTCCGTCCCCGACTAGGTCCGGTCTCGCCGCTGCTCTCGGTGAGTTATGGACTCTCTCTCCTCCGCTCTTTATTCCCCTCGCTCCACTCCGTCCCCGACTAGGTCCGGTCTCGCCGCTGCTCCCGGTGAGTTATGGACTCTCTCTCCTCTGCTCTTTATTCTCCTCGCTCCACTCCGTCCCCGACTAGGTCCGGTCTCGCCGCTGCTCTCGGTGAGTTACGGACTCTCTCTCCTCTGCTCTTTATTCCCCTGGCTCCACTCCGTCCCCGACTAGGTCCGGTCTCACCGCTGCTCTCGGTGAGTTATGGACTCTCTCTCCTCTGCTCTTTATTCCCCTGGCTCCACTCCGTCCCCGACTAGGTCCGGTCTCGCCGCTGCTCTCGGTGAGTTATGGACTCTCTCTCCTCTGCTCTTTATTCCCCTGGCTCCACTCCGTCCCCGACTAGGTCCGGTCTCGCCACTGCTCTCGGTGAGTTACGGACTCTCTCTCCTCCGCTCTTTATTCCACTCGCTCCACCCCGTCCCCGACTAGGTCCGGTCTCGCCGCTGCTCTCGGTGAGTTATGGACTCTCTCTCCTCCGCTCTTTATTCCCCTCGCTCCACTCCGTCCCCGACTAGCTCCGGTCTCGCCGCTGCTCTCGGTGAGTTATGGACTCTCTCTCCTCTGCTCTTTATTCCCCTGGCTCCACTCCGCCCCCGACTAGGTCCGGTCTCGCCGCTGCTCTCGGTGAGTTATGGACTCTCTCTCCTCCGCTCTTTATTCCCCTCGCTCCACTCCGTCCCCGACTAGGTCCGGTCTCGCCGCTGCTCTCGGTGAGTTATGGACTCTCTCTCCTCCGCTCTTTACTCTCCTCGCTCCACTCCGTCCCCGACTAGGTCCGGTCTCGCCGCTGCTCTCGGTGAGTTATGGACTCTCTCTCCTGCGCTCTTTATTCCCCTGGCTCCACTCCGTCCCCGACTAGGTCCGGTCTCGCCGCTGCTCTCGGTGAGTTATGGACTCTCTCTCCTCTGCTCTTTATTCCCCTCGCTCCACTCCGTCCCCGACTAGGTCCGGTCTCGCCGCTGCTCTCGGTGTGTTATGGACTCTCTGTCCTCCGCTCTTTATTCCCCTCGCTCCACTCCGTCCCCGACTTGGTCCGGTCTCACCACTGCTCTCGGTGAGTTATGGACTCTCTCTCCACTGCAGTTTATTCCCCTCGCTCCACTCCGTCCCCGACTCGGTCCGGTCTCGCCGCTGCTCTCGGTGAGTTATGGACTGTCTCTCCTCCGCTCTTTATTCCCCTCGCTCCACTCCGTCCCTGACTCGGTCCGGTCTCGCCGCTGCTCCCGGTGAGTTATGGACTCTCTCTCCTCTGCTCTTTATTCTCCTCGCTCCACTCCGTCCCCGACTAGGTCCGGTCTCGCCGCTGCTCTCGGTAAGTTACGGACTCTCTCTCCTCTGCTCTTTATTCCCCTGGCTCCACTCCGTCCCCGACTAGGTCCGGTCTCGCCGCTGCTCTCGGTGAGTTATGGACTCTCTCTCCTCCGCTCTTTATTCCACTCGCTCCACTCCGTCCCCGACTAGGTCCGGTCTCACCGCTGCTCTCGGTGAGTTATGGACTCTCTCTCCTCCGCTCTTTATTCCCCTGGCTCCACCCCGTCCCCGACTAGGTCCGGTCTCGCCGCTGCTCTCGGTGAGTTATGGACTCTCTCTCCTCCGCTTTTTATTCCCCTGGCTCCACTCCGTCCCCGACTAGGTCCGGTCTCGCCGCTGCTCTCGGTGAGTTATGGACTCTCTCTCCTCCGCTCTTTATTCCCCTCGCTCCACTCCGTCCCCGACTAGGTCCGGTCTCGCCGCTGCTCTCGGTGAGTTATGGACTCTCTCTCCTCTGCTCTTTATTCCCCTGGCTCCACTCCGTCCCCGACTAGGTCCGGTCTCGCCGCTGCTCTCGGTGAGTTATGGACTCTCTCTCCTCCGCTCTTTATTCCTCTCGCTCCACTCCGTCCCCGACTCGGTCCGGTCTCGCCACTGCTCTCGGTGAGTTATGGACTCTCTCTCCTCCGCTCTTTATTCCCCTCGCTCCACTCCATCCCCGACTAGGTCCGGTCTTGCCGCTGCTCTCGGTGAGTTATGGACTCTCTCTCCTCCGCTCTTTATTCCCCTGGCTCCACTCCGTCCCCGACTAGGTCCGGTCTTGCCGCTGCTCTCGGTGAGTTATGGACTCTCTCTCCTCCGCTCTTTATTCCCCTCGCTCCACTCCATCCCCGACTTGGTCCAGTCTCGCCGCTGCTCTCGGTGAGTTATGGACTCTATCTCCTCTGCTCTTTATTCCCCTGGCTCCACTCCGTCCCCGACTAGTTCTGGTCTCGCCGCTGCTCTCGGTGAGTTATGGACTCTCTCTCCTCTGCTCTTTATTCCCCTCGCTCCACTCCGTCCCCGACTAGGTCCGGTCTCGCCGCTGCTCTCGGTGAGTTATGGACTCTCTGTCCTCCGCTCTTTATTCCCCTCGCTCCACTCCGTCCCCGACTTGGTCCGGTCTCACCACTGCTCTCGGTGAGTTATGGACTCTCTCTCCACTGCAGTTTATTCCCCTCGCTCCACTCCGTCCCCGACTCGGTCCGGTCTCGCCGCTGCTCTCGGTGAGTTATGGACTCTCTCTCCTCCGCTCTTTATTCCCCTGGCTCCACTCCGTCCCCGACTAGGTCCGGTCTCGCCGCTGCTCTCGGTGAGTTATGGACTCTCTCTCCTCCGCTCTTTATTCCCCTCGCTCCACTCCGTCCCCGACTAGGTCCGGTCTCGCCGCTGCTCCCGGTGAGTTATGGACTCTCTCTCCTCTGCTCTTTATTCTCCTCGCTCCACTCCGTCCCCGACTAGGTCCGGTCTCGCCGCTGCTCTCGGTGAGTTACGGACTCTCTCTCCTCTGCTCTTTATTCCCCTGGCTCCACTCCGTCCCCGACTAGGTCCGGTCTCACCGCTGCTCTCGGTGAGTTATGGACTCTCTCTCCTCTGCTCTTTATTCCCCTGGCTCCACTCCGTCCCCGACTAGGTCCGGTCTCGCCGCTGCTCTCGGTGAGTTATGGACTCTCTCTCCTCTGCTCTTTATTCCCCTGGCTCCACTCCGTCCCCGACTAGGTCCGGTCTCGCCACTGCTCTCGGTGAGTTACGGACTCTCTCTCCTCCGCTCTTTATTCCACTCGCTCCACCCCGTCCCCGACTAGGTCCGGTCTCGCCGCTGCTCTCGGTGAGTTATGGACTCTCTCTCCTCCGCTCTTTATTCCCCTCGCTCCACTCCGTCCCCGACTAGGTCCGGTCTCGCCGCTGCTCTCGGTGAGTTATGGACTCTCTCTCCTCTGCTCTTTATTCCCCTGGCTCCACTCCGCCCCCGACTAGGTCCGGTCTCGCCGCTGCTCTCGGTGAGTTATGGACTCTCTCTCCTCCGCTCTTTATTCCCCTCGCTCCACTCCGTCCCCGACTAGGTCCGGTCTCGCCGCTGCTCTCGGTGAGTTATGGACTCTCTCTCCTCCGCTCTTTACTCTCCTCGCTCCACTCCGTCCCCGACTAGGTCCGGTCTCGCCGCTGCTCTCGGTGAGTTATGGACTCTCTCTCCTGCGCTCTTTATTCCCCTGGCTCCACTCCGTCCCCGACTAGGTCCGGTCTCGCCGCTGCTCTCGGTGAGTTATGGACTCTTTCTCCTCTGCTCTTTATTCCCCTCGCTCCACTCCGTCCCCGACTAGGTCCGGTCTCGCCGCTGCTCTCGGTGTGTTATGGACTCTCTGTCCTCCGCTCTTTATTCCCCTCGCTCCACTCCGTCCCCGACTTGGTCCGGTCTCACCACTGCTCTCGGTGAGTTATGGACTCTCTCTCCACTGCAGTTTATTCCCCTCGCTCCACTCCGTCCCCGACTCGGTCCGGTCTCGCCGCTGCTCTCGGTGAGTTATGGACTGTCTCTCCTCCGCTCTTTATTCCCCTCGCTCCACTCCGTCCCTGACTCGGTCCGGTCTCGCCGCTGCTCCCGGTGAGTTATGGACTCTCTCTCCTCTGCTCTTTATTCTCCTCGCTCCACTCCGTCCCCGACTAGGTCCGGTCTCGCCGCTGCTCTCGGTAAGTTACGGACTCTCTCTCCTCTGCTCTTTATTCCCCTGGCTCCACTCCGTCCCCGACTAGGTCCGGTCTCGCCGCTGCTCTCGGTGAGTTATGGACTCTCTCTCCTCCGCTCTTTATTCCACTCGCTCCACTCCGTCCCCGACTAGGTCCGGTCTCACCGCTGCTCTCGGTGAGTTATGGACTCTCTCTCCTCCGCTCTTTATTCCCCTGGCTCCACCCCGTCCCCGACTAGGTCCGGTCTCGCCGCTGCTCTCGGTGAGTTATGGACTCTCTCTCCTCCGCTCTTTATTCCCCTGGCTCCACTCCGTCCCCGACTAGGTCCGGTCTCGCCGCTGCTCTCGGTGAGTTATGGACTCTCTCTCCTCCGCTCTTTATTCCCCTCGCTCCACTCCGTCCCCGGCTAGGTCCGGTCTCGCCGCTGCTCTCGGTGAGTTATGGACTCTCTCTCCTCTGCTCTTTATTCCCCTGGCTCCACTCCGTCCCCGACTAGGTCCGGTCTCGCCGCTGCTCTCGGTGAGTTATGGACTCTCTCTCCTCCGCTCTTTATTCCTCTCGCTCCACTCCGTCCCCGACTCGGTCCGGTCTCGCCACTGCTCTCGGTGAGTTATGGACTCTCTCTCCTCCGCTCTTTATTCCCCTCGCTCCACTCCATCCCCGACTAGGTCCGGTCTTGCCGCTGCTCTCGGTGAGTTATGGACTCTCTCTCCTCCGCTCTTTATTCCCCTGGCTCCACTCCGTCCCCGACTAGGTCCGGTCTTGCCGCTGCTCTCGGTGAGTTATGGACTCTCTCTCCTCCGCTCTTTATTCCCCTCGCTCCACTCCATCCCCGACTTGGTCCAGTCTCGCCGCTGCTCTCGGTGAGTTATGGACTCTCTCTCCTCTGCTCTTTATTCCCCTGGCTCCACTCCGTCCCCGACTAGTTCTGGTCTCGCCGCTGCTCTCGGTGAGTTATGGACTCTCTCTCCTCTGCTCTTTATTCCCCTCGCTCCACTCCGTCCCCGACTAGGTCCGGTCTCGCCGCTGCTCTCGGTGAGTTATGGACTCTCTGTCCTCCGCTCTTTATTCCCCTCGCTCCACTCCGTCCCCGACTTGGTCCGGTCTCACCACTGCTCTCGGTGAGTTATGGACTCTATCTCCACTGCAGTTTATTCCCCTCGCTCCACTCCGTCCCCGACTCGGTCCGGTCTCGCCGCTGCTCTCGGTGAGTTATGGACTCTCTCTCCTCCGCTCTTTATTCCCCTGGCTCCACTCCGTCCCCGACTAGGTCCGGTCTCGCCGCTGCTCTCGGTGAGTTATGGACTCTCTCTCCTCCGCTCTTTATTCCCCTCGCTCCACTCCGTCCCCGACTAGGTCCGGTCTCGCCGCTGCTCCCGGTGAGTTATGGACTCTCTCTCCTCTGCTCTTTATTCTCCTCGCTCCACTCCGTCCCCGACTAGGTCCGGTCTCGCCGCTGCTCTCGGTGAGTTACGGACTCTCTCTCCTCTGCTCTTTATTCCCCTGGCTCCACTCCGTCCCCGACTAGGTCCGGTCTCACCGCTGCTCTCGGTGAGTTATGGACTCTCTCTCCTCTGCTCTTTATTCCCCTGGCTCCACTCCGTCCCCGACTAGGTCCGGTCTCGCCGCTGCTCTCGGTGAGTTATGGACTCTCTCTCCTCTGCTCTTTATTCCCCTGGCTCCACTCCGTCCCCGACTAGGTCCGGTCTCGCCACTGCTCTCGGTGAGTTATGGACTCTCTCTCCTCCGCTCTTTATTCCACTCGCTCCACCCCGTCCCCGACTAGGTCCGGTCTCGCCGCTGCTCTCGGTGAGTTATGGACTCTCTCTCCTCCGCTCTTTATTCCCCTCGCTCCACTCCGTCCCCGACTAGGTCCGGTCTCGCCGCTGCTCTCGGTGAGTTATGGACTCTCTCTCCTCTGCTCTTTATTCCCCTGGCTCCACTCCGCCCCCGACTAGGTCCGGTCTCGCCGCTGCTCTCGGTGAGTTATGGACTCTCTCTCCTCCGCTCTTTATTCCCCTCGCTCCACTCCGTCCCCGACTAGGTCCGGTCTCGCCGCTGCTCTCGGAGAGTTATGGACTCTCTCTCCTCCGCTCCTTACTCTCCTCGCTCCACTCCGTCCCCGACTAGGTCCGGTCTCGCCGCTGCTCTCGGTGAGTTATGGACTCTCTCTCCTGCGCTCTTTATTCCCCTGGCTCCACTCCGTCCCCGACTAGGTCCGGTCTCGCCGCTGCTCTCGGTGAGTTATGGACTCTCTGTCCTCCGCTCTTTATTCCCCTCGCTCCACTCCGTCCCCGACTTGGTCCGGTCTCACCACTGCTCTCGGTGAGTTATGGACTCTCTCTCCACTGCAGTTTATTCCCCTCGCTCCACTCCGTCCCCGACTCGGTCCGGTCTCGCCGCTGCTCTCGGTGAGTTATGGACTGTCTCTCCTCCGCTCTTTATTCCCCTCGCTCCACTCCGTCCCTGACTCGGTCCGGTCTCGCCGCTGCTCCCGGTGAGTTATGGACTCTCTCTCCTCTGCTCTTTATTCTCCTCGCTCCACTCCGTCCCCGACTAGGTCCGGTCTCGCCGCTGCTCTCGGTGAGTTACGGACACTCTCTCCTCTGCTCTTTATTCCCCTGGCTCCACTCCGTCCCCGACTAGGTCCGGTCTCGCCGCTGCTCTCGGTGAGTTATGGACTCTCTCTCCTCCGCTCTTTATTCCACTCGCTCCACTCCGTCCCCGACTAGGTCCGGTCTCACCGCTGCTCTCGGTGAGTTATGGACTCTCTCTCCTCCGCTCTTTATTCCCCTGGCTCCACCCCGTCCCCGACTAGGTCCGGTCTCGCCGCTGCTCTCGGTGAGTTATGGACTCTCTCTCCTCCGCTCTTTATTCCCCTGGCTCCACTCCGTCCCCGACTAGGTCCGGTCTCGCCGCTGCTCTCGGTGAGTTATGGACTCTCTCTCCTCCGCTCTTTATTCCCCTCGCTCCACTCCGTCCCCGACTAGGTCCGGTCTCGCCGCTGCTCTCGGTGAGTTATGGACTCTCTCTCCTCCGCTCTTTATTCCCCTCGCTCCACTCCGTCCCCGACTAGGTCCGGTCTTGCCGCTGCTCTCGGTGAGTTATGGACTCTCTCTCCTCCGCTCTTTATTCCCCTCGCTCCACTCCATCCCCGACTTGGTCCAGTCTCGCCGCTGCTCTCGGTGAGTTATGGACTCTCTCTCCTCTGCTCTTTATTCCCCTGGCTCCACTCCGTCCCCGACTAGTTCTGGTCTCGCCGCTGCTCTCGGTGAGTTATGGACTCTCTCTCCTCTGCTCTTTATTCCCCTCGCTCCACTCCGTCCCCGACTAGGTCCGGTCTCGCCGCTGCTCTCGGTGAGTTATGGACTCTCTGTCCTCCGCTCTTTATTCCCCTCGCTCCACTCCGTCCCCGACTTGGTCCGGTCTCACCACTGCTCTCGGTGAGTTATGGACTCTCTCTCCACTGCAGTTTATTCCCCTCGCTCCACTCCGTCCCCGACTCGGTCCGGTCTCGCCGCTGCTCTCGGTGAGTTATGGACTCTCTCTCCTCCGCTCTTTATTCCCCTGGCTCCACTCCGTCCCCGACTAGGTCCGGTCTCGCCGCTGCTCTCGGTGAGTTATGGACTCTCTCTCCTCCGCTCTTTATTCCCCTCGCTCCACTCCGTCCCCGACTAGGTCCGGTCTCGCCGCTGCTCCCGGTGAGTTATGGACTCTCTCTCCTCTGCTCTTTATTCTCCTCGCTCCACTCCGTCCCCGACTAGGTCCGGTCTCGCCGCTGCTCTCGGTGAGTTACGGACTCTCTCTCCTCTGCTCTTTATTCCCCTGGCTCCACTCCGTCCCCGACTAGGTCCGGTCTCACCGCTGCTCTCGGTGAGTTATGGACTCTCTCTCCTCTGCTCTTTATTCCCCTGGCTCCACTCCGTCCCCGACTAGGTCCGGTCTCGCCGCTGCTCTCGGTGAGTTATGGACTCTCTCTCCTCTGCTCTTTATTCCCCTGGCTCCACTCCGTCCCCGACTAGGTCCGGTCTCGCCACTGCTCTCGGTGAGTTACGGACTCTCTCTCCTCCGCTCTTTATTCCACTCGCTCCACCCCGTCCCCGACTAGGTCCGGTCTCGCCGCTGCTCTCGGTGAGTTATGGACTCTCTCTCCTCCGCTCTTTATTCCCCTCGCTCCACTCCGTCCCCGACTAGGTCCGGTCTCGCCGCTGCTCTCGGTGAGTTATGGACTCTCTCTCCTCTGCTCTTTATTCCCCTGGCTCCACTCCGCCCCCGACTAGGTCCGGTCTCGCCGCTGCTCTCGGTGAGTTATGGACTCTCTCTCCTCCGCTCTTTATTCCCCTCGCTCCACTCCGTCCCCGACTAGGTCCGGTCTCGCCGCTGCTCTCGGTGAGTTATGGACTCTCTCTCCTCCGCTCTTTACTCTCCTCGCTCCACTCCGTCCCCGACTAGGTCCGGTCTCGCCGCTGCTCTCGGTGAGTTATGGACTCTCTCTCCTGCGCTCTTTATTCCCCTGGCTCCACTCCGTCCCCGACTAGGTCCGGTCTCGCCGCTGCTCTCGGTGAGTTATGGACTCTCTCTCCTCTGCTCTTTATTCCCCTCGCTCCACTCCGTCCCCGACTAGGTCCGGTCTCGCCGCTGCTCTCGGTGTGTTATGGACTCTCTGTCCTCCGCTCTTTATTCCCCTCGCTCCACTCCGTCCCCGACTTGGTCCGGTCTCACCACTGCTCTCGGTGAGTTATGGACTCTCTCTCCACTGCAGTTTATTCCCCTCGCTCCACTCCGTCCCCGACTCGGTCCGGTCTCGCCGCTGCTCTCGGTGAGTTATGGACTGTCTCTCCTCCGCTCTTTATTCCCCTCGCTCCACTCCGTCCCTGACTCGGTCCGGTCTCGCCGCTGCTCCCGGTGAGTTATGGACTGTCTCTCCTCCGCTCTTTATTCCCCTCGCTCCACTCCGTCCCCGACTAGGTCCGGTCTCGCCGCTGCTCTCGGTAAGTTACGGACTCTCTCTCCTCTGCTCTTTATTCCCCTGGCTCCACTCCGTCCCCGACTAGGTCCGGTCTCGCCGCTGCTCTCGGTGAGTTATGGACTCTCTCTCCTCCGCTCTTTATTCCACTCGCTCCACTCCGTCCCCGACTAGGTCCGGTCTCACCGCTGCTCTCGGTGAGTTATGGACTCTCTCTCCTCCGCTCTTTATTCCCCTGGCTCCACCCCGTCCCCGACTAGGTCCGGTCTCGCCGCTGCTCTCGGTGAGTTATGGACTCTCTCTCCTCCGCTCTTTATTCCCCTGGCTCCACTCTGTCCCCGACTAGGTCCGGTCTCGCCGCTGCTCTCGGTGAGTTATGGACTCTCTCTCCTCCGCTCTTTATTCCCCTCGCTCCACTCCGTCCCCGGCTAGGTCCGGTCTCGCCGCTGCTCTCGGTGAGTTATGGACTCTCTCTCCTCTGCTCTTTATTCCCCTGGCTCCACTCCGTCCCCGACTAGGTCCGGTCTCGCCGCTGCTCTCGGTGAGTTATGGACTCTCTCTCCTCCGCTCTTTATTCCTCTCGCTCCACTCCGTCCCCGACTCGGTCCGGTCTCGCCACTGCTCTCGGTGAGTTATGGACTCTCTCTCCTCCGCTCTTTATTCCCCTCGCTCCACTCCATCCCCGACTAGGTCCGGTCTTGCCGCTGCTCTCGGTGAGTTATGGACTCTCTCTCCTCCGCTCTTTATTCCCCTGGCTCCACTCCGTCCCCGACTAGGTCCGGTCTTGCCGCTGCTCTCGGTGAGTTATGGACTCTCTCTCCTCCGCTCTTTATTCCCCTCGCTCCACTCCATCCCCGACTTGGTCCAGTCTCGCCGCTGCTCTCGGTGAGTTATGGACTCTCTCTCCTCTGCTCTTTATTCCCCTGGCTCCACTCCGTCCCCGACTAGTTCTGGTCTCGCCGCTGCTCTCGGTGAGTTATGGACTCTCTCTCCTCTGCTCTTTATTCCCCTCGCTCCACTCCGTCCCCGACTAGGTCCGGTCTCGCCGCTGCTCTCGGTGAGTTATGGACTCTCTGTCCTCCGCTCTTTATTCCCCTCGCTCCACTCCGTCCCCAACTTGGTCCGGTCTCACCACTGCTCTCGGTGAGTTATGGACTCTCTCTCCACTGCAGTTTATTCCCCTCGCTCCACTCCGTCCCCGACTCGGTCCGGTCTCGCCGCTGCTCTCGGTGAGTTATGGACTCTCTCTCCTCCGCTCTTTATTCCCCTGGCTCCACTCCGTCCCCGACTAGGTCCGGTCTCGCCGCTGCTCTCGGTGAGTTATGGACTCTCTCTCCTCCGCTCTTTATTCCCCTCGCTCCACTCCGTCCCCGACTAGGTCCGGTCTCGCCGCTGCTCCCGGTGAGTTATGGACTCTCTCTCCTCTGCTCTTTATTCTCCTCGCTCCACTCCGTCCCCGACTAGGTCCGGTCTCGCCGCTGCTCTCGGTGAGTTACGGACTCTCTCTCCTCTGCTCTTTATTCCCCTGGCTCCACTCCGTCCCCGACTAGGTCCGGTCTCACCGCTGCTCTCGGTGAGTTATGGACTCTCTCTCCTCTGCTCTTTATTCCCCTGGCTCCACTCCGTCCCCGACTAGGTCCGGTCTCGCCGCTGCTCTCGGTGAGTTATGGACTCTCTCTCCTCTGCTCTTTATTCCCCTGGCTCCACTCCGTCCCCGACTAGGTCCGGTCTCGCCACTGCTCTCGGTGAGTTATGGACTCTCTCTCCTCCGCTCTTTATTCCACTCGCTCCACCCCGTCCCCGACTAGGTCCGGTCTCGCCGCTGCTCTCGGTGAGTTATGGACTCTCTCTCCTCCGCTCTTTATTCCCCTCGCTCCACTCCGTCCCCGACTAGGTCCGGTCTCGCCGCTGCTCTCGGTGAGTTATGGACTCTCTCTCCTCTGCTCTTTATTCCCCTGGCTCCACTCCGCCCCCGACTAGGTCCGGTCTCGCCACTGCTCTCGGTGAGTTATGGACTCTCTCTCCTCCGCTCTTTATTCCCCTCGCTCCACTCCGTCCCCGACTAGGTCCGGTCTCGCCGCTGCTCTCGGAGAGTTATGGACTCTCTCTCCTCCGCTCTTTACTCTCCTCGCTCCACTCCGTCCCCGACTAGGTCCGGTCTCGCCGCTGCTCTCGGTGAGTTATGGACTCTCTCTCCTGCGCTCTTTATTCCCCTGGCTCCACTCCGTCCCCGACTAGGTCCGGTCTCGCCGCTGCTCTCGGTGAGTTATGGACTCTCTGTCCTCCGCTCTTTATTCCCCTCGCTCCACTCCGTCCCCGACTTGGTCCGGTCTCACCACTGCTCTCGGTGAGTTATGGACTCTCTCTCCACTGCAGTTTATTCCCCTCGCTCCACTCCGTCCCCGACTCGGTCCGGTCTCGCCGCTGCTCTCGGTGAGTTATGGACTGTCTCTCCTCCGCTCTTTATTCCCCTCGCTCCACTCCGTCCCTGACTCGGTCCGGTCTCGCCGCTGCTCCCGGTGAGTTATGGACTCTCTCTCCTCTGCTCTTTATTCTCCTCGCTCCACTCCGTCCCCGACTAGGTCCGGTCTCGCCGCTGCTCTCGGTGAGTTACGGACTCTCTCTCCTCTGCTCTTTATTCCCCTGGCTCCACTCCGTCCCCGACTAGGTCCGGTCTCGCCGCTGCTCTCGGTGAGTTATGGACTCTCTCTCCTCCGCTCTTTATTCCACTCGCTCCACTCCGTCCCCGACTAGGTCCGGTCTCACCGCTGCTCTCGGTGAGTTATGGACTCTCTCTCCTCCGCTCTTTATTCCCCTGGCTCCACCCCGTCCCCGACTAGGTCCGGTCTCGCCGCTGCTCTCGGTGAGTTATGGACTCTCTCTCCTCCGCTCTTTATTCCCCTGGCTCCACTCCGTCCCCGACTAGGTCCGGTCTCGCCGCTGCTCTCGGTGAGTTATGGACTCTCTCTCCTCCGCTCTTTATTCCCCTCGCTCCACTCCGTCCCCGACTAGGTCCGGTCTCGCCGCTGCTCTCGGTGAGTTATGGACTCTCTCTCCTCTGCTCTTTATTCCCCTGGCTCCACTCCGTCCCCGACTAGGTCCGGTCTCGCCGCTGCTCTCGGTGAGTTATGGACTCTCTCTCCTCCGCTCTTTATTCCTCTCGCTCCACTCCGTCCCCGACTCGGTCCGGTCTCGCCACTGCTCTCGGTGAGTTATGGACTCTCTCTCCTCCGCTCTTTATTCCCCTCGCTCCACTCCATCCCCGACTAGGTCCGGTCTTGCCGCTGCTCTCGGTGAGTTATGGACTCTCTCTCCTCCGCTCTTTATTCCCCTGGCTCCACTCCGTCCCCGACTAGGTCCGGTCTTGCCGCTGCTCTCGGTGAGTTATGGACTCTCTCTCCTCCGCTCTTTATTCCCCTCGCTCCACTCCATCCCCGACTTGGTCCAGTCTCGCCGCTGCTCTCGGTGAGTTATGGACTCTCTCTCCTCTGCTCTTTATTCCCCTGGCTCCACTCCGTCCTCGACTAGTTCTGGTCTCGCCACTGCTCTCGGTGAGTTATGGACTCTCTCTCCTCCGCTCTTTATTCCCCTCGCTCCACTCCGTCCCCGACTAGGTCCGGTGTCGCCGCTGCTCTCGGTGAGTTACGGACTCTCTCTCCTCCGCTCTTTATTCCCCTGGCTCCACTCCGTCCCCGACTAGGTCCGGTCTCGCCGCTGCTCTCGGTGAGTTACGGACTCTCTCTCCTCCGCTCTTTATTCCCCTGGCTCCACTCCGTCCCCTGGCTCCACTCACACACTCACACATATTCTCACTCACACACTCACTCACACACTCACACACTCACACAAACACTCACACACTCACTCTCACACACACACACAATCACACTTTCACTCACTCACACCCTCACTCACACACTCACACACACTTGCTCACACTCACTCACACATTCACTCACTCACACCCTCACTCACACAGTCACTCACACACACTCACATGCTCACATTCTCACTCACACACTCACTCACGCACTCACACACACTTGCTCACACTCACTCACTCACTCACGCACACACTCACACACTCCGACTCACTCACTCTCACACACTCACACACATTTGCTCACACTCACTCACACATTCACTCACTGACACACGCACTTACTCACTCACACACTCACTTACTCACACACTCACACTCACTCAATCGCTCACTTACTCACACACTCACTCACACACTCACTCACTTACTCACACACACTCACTCACACACTCACTCACACACGCTTGCTCACACTCACTCATACACTCACTCACACACACACACTTGCCCACACTCACTCACATTCACTCACTCACTCACACACTCACACACTCACTTACTCACTCACACACACACACTTGCTCACACTCACTCACTCATACACTCACTCACACACTCACACACACTTGCTCACACTCACTCACACACACACACTCACTCAATCACTCACACTCACTCAATCACTCACACACTCACTCACAAACTCACTCACTCACTTACTCACTCACACACTCACTCACACTCACTCACACACACTTGCTCACACTCACTCATACACTCACTCACACACACTCACTCAATCACTCACACACTCACTTACTCACTCACACACTCACTCACACACTCACTCACCTACTCACTCACACACTCACTCACACACTCACTCACACACACTTGCTCACACTCACTCACTCACACACACACTCACACACTCCAGCTCACTCACTCACTCGTACACTCACTCACACTCACTCAATCACTCGCTCACGTGCTCACTCACGCACTCACTCACACACTCACTCACACACTCACTCATATTCACCCTCACTCAAACACTCACTTACGTGCTCTCTCACACACTCACTCACACACTCCTCCCTCATAGACACACTCACTCACATTTTCACTCACACACTCACATAAGAACATAAGAAATAGGAGCAGGAGTAGGTCATTCGGCCCCTCGAGCCTGCTCCGCCAGTCAATAAGATTGTAGCGGATCTTCTACCTCATCTCCACATTCCTACACTATCCCCGTATCTCTTGATTCCCTTAATATCCAAAAATCTATCGATCTCTGTCTTGAATATACTCAACGACTGACCCTCTGGGGTAGAGAATTCCAAAGATTCACCACCCTCTGAGTGAAGAAATTTCTCCTCATCTCAGTCCTAAATGGCCGACCCCTTATTCTGAGACTGTGACCCCTGGTTCTAGACTCCCCAGCCAGGGGAAACATCCTCCCTGCATCTACCCTGTCAAGCCCTGTAAGAATGTTGTATGTTTTAATGAGATCACCTCTCCTTCTTATAAACTCTAGAGAATATAGGCCTAGTCTACTCAATTTCTCCTCATGGGACAATCCCCCCATCCCAGGAACCAGTCTGGTGAACTTTCATTGCACTCCCTCTATATCAAGTATATCCTTCCTTAGGTAAGGAGTCCAAAACTGTACACAATACTCCAAGTGTGGTCTCACCAGGGCCCTATAAAATTGCCGTAAGGCATCTTTACTTTTATACTCAAATCCTTTTGTATTAAAGGCCAACATACCATTGGCTTTCCTAATTCCCTGCTGTACCCGCATGTTAACTTTCAGTGATTCGCTGCTCTCGGTGAGTTATGGACTCTCTCCCCTCCGCTCTTTATTCCCCTGGCTCCACTCACACATTCTTCTTCTTAGGCAGTCCCTCGGAACCGAGGATGACTTGCTTCCACATTAAAAATAAGTTTGCAGGTGACTGATGAGTCCAATGCGGGACCTACAGTCTCTGTCACAGATGTGGCAGACGGTGGTTGAAGGGGCGGGTGGGTGGGGTGCTTGGGTTGACGTGCACTCCTTGTGCTGCCTGCGCTTGGCTTTCGCTTGCTCCCGGCGAAGAGACTCGAGGTGTTCGGCGCCTTCCCGGATGCTTCTCCTCCACTTTGTGCGGTCTTGGGCCAGGGATTCCCAGGTGTCAGTGGGGATGTTACACTTTTTCAAGGAGGCTTTGAGGGTGTCCTTGAAGTGTTTCCTCTGCCCACCTGGGGCTCTCTTGCCGTGCCGGAGCTCTGAGTAGAGCGCTCACACATTCACACATATTCTTACTCAGACACTCACTCACATCCTCACTCACTCACACCCTCCCTCACACACACACACTCACACACTCATTCACTCACACATTCCTCCCTACACACACACTCATTCACTCACACTTAGACAGAAATATATTTGAGCACAACACCATGGCACATCAAAGGGTGAAATAAGAAGGAAAAACTGAAAATGTGAAATAAACCTGGAAAATTACAGATATACACAGCAGACCAATCAACATCTATTAAGAGAAAGACAGATTATGACAGTTGAAGTGTGTACAGTTATCAGAGATCTCAAGGGGAGTTTTGCTGCCAGAATTCCAATATACATTCCTCTTCTTTTATATTCATTCATGGGATGTGGGTGCTGTTGGCAAGGCCAGCATTTATTGCCCATCCCTAATTGCCCATGAGAAGGTGGTGGTGAGCCGCCTTCTTGAACCACTGCAGTCCGTGAGGTGTTTTCCTAGCAGTTTGTTACAACTGAGTGGCTTGCTAGGCCATTTCAGAGGGAAGTTAAGAGTCAACCACATTGCTGTGGGCCTGGAGTCACATATAGGCCAGACCAAGTAAGGATGGCAGATTTCCTTCCCTAAAGGACATTAGTGAACCAGATGGGTTTTAACAACAATCTGGTAGTTTCATGGTCACCATTACTGATATTAGGTTTTTTTAAAAGCCAGATTTATTTAATTAACTGAATTTAATTGAATTTAAACTGTCATGGTGGGATTGTAGAACTCATGTCTCCAGGATCATTAGTCCAAGCCTCTGGATAACTAGTCCACTAACATAACCACTATGTTACCATTCCCACATGCACCTGCATCTTCCTGCAAGATTGCTTTTCAGAATTGCAGTCCACCATGAAGCATATAGAAATATAGACAGGGCTAAGTGACCCCACAATCAACGGATCAGATCAAAGCTCTGCAGTCCTGCCACATCCAGTCGTGAATGGTGGTGGAGCATTAAACAATTAACGGGAGGAGGAGGCTCCATGAATATCCCCATCCTCAATGATGGTGGAGCCCAGCACGTGAGTGCAAAAGACAAGGCTGAAGCGTTTGCAACCATCTTTAGCCAAAAGCGCCGAGTGGATGATCCATATCGGCCTCCTCCTGAGGTCCCCACCATCACAGAAGCCAGTCTTCAGCCAATTCCATTCACTCCACGTGATATGAAGAAATGGCTGAGCGCACTGGATATAGCAAAGGCTATGGGCCCCGGCAACATCCTGGCTATCGTGCTGAAGGCTTGTGCTCCAGAACTAGCCGCGCCTCTAGCCAAGCTGTTCCAGTACAGCTACAACACTGGTATCTATCCGACAATGTGGAAAACTGCCCAGGTATGTCCTTTTTTAAAATTTGTTTTTATGGGATGTGGGCGCCGCTGGCAAAGCCAGCAATTATTGCCCATTCCTAATTGTCCTTGAGAAGATGGTGGTGAGCCGCCTTCTTGAATCGCTGCAGTCCGTGTGGTGAAGGTACTCCCACAGTGCTGTTAGGGAGGGAGTTCCAGGATTTTGACCCAGTGACAATGAAGGATCGGCGATATACTTCTAAGTCAGTATGATGTGTGATTTGGAGGGGAATGTGGAGGTGGTGGTGTCCCCATGAGTCTGTTGCCCTTGTCCTTCTAGGTGGAAGAGGTCGCTGATTTGGGAGGTGCTGCCAAAGAAGCCTTGGCGAGTTGCTGCAGTGCATCTTGTAGATGGTACACACTGCAGCCATGGTACGCCGGTGGTGGAGTGAGTGAATGTTTAAGGTGGTAGAGGGGGAGCCAATCAAGTGGGCTGCTTTGTCCTGGATGGTGTTGAGCTTCTTGAGTGTTGTTGGAGCTGCACTCATCCAGGCAAGTGGAGAGTATTCCATCACACTCCTTACTTGTCCCTTGTAGATGGTGGAAAGGCTTTGGGGAGTCAGGAGGTGAGGCACTCGGCGCAGAATACCTAACCTCTGACCTGCTCTTGTTGCCACAGTATTTATGTGGCTGGTCCAGTTAAGTTTCTGGTCAATGGTGACCCCCCAGGATGTTGATGGCTGGGGATTCGGTGATGGTAATGCCATTGAATGTCAAGGGGAGGTGGTTAGACTCTCGCTTGTTGGAGATAGTCATTGCCTGGCAGTTCTGTGGCGTGAATGTTACCTGCCACTTATCAGCCTAAGCCTGAACATCGTCCAGGTCTTGTTGCATGCGGGCATGGACTGCTTCATTGTCTGAGGAGTTGTGAATGGCACTGAACACTGTGCAGTCATCAGTGGACATCCCCATTTCTGACCTTATGTTGGCGGGAAGGTCACTGATGAAGCAGCTGAATATGGTTGGGCCAAGGACACTGCCCTGAGGAACTCCTGCAGTGATGACCTGGGGCTGTGATGATTGACCTTCAATCACCACAACCATCTTCCTTTGTGCTAGGTATGACTCCAGCCAGTGGAGAGTTTTCCCCCCAATTCCCATTGACTGCCCACGAAAAGCAGGACAAATCCAACCCGGCCAATTACCGCCCCATCAGTCTACTCTCAATCATCAGCAAAGTGATGGAAGGTGTCATCGACAGTGCTAACAAGCGACACTTACTCACCAGTAACCTGCTCACAGATGCCCAGTTTAGGTTCCGCCAGGACCACTCAGCTCCCAACCTTATTACAGCCTTGGTCCAAACATGGTCAAAGGAGCTGAATTTCAGAGGTGAGGTGAGAGTGACTGCCCTTGAGGCAGCATTTGAGCGAGTGTGGCATCAAGGAGCCCTAGTAAAACTGAATTCATTCACTCCCTCCACCTGCGGCGTAACATGGCTGTAGTGTGTACCATCTATAAGATGCACTGTAGCAACTCGCCAAGGCTTCTTCAGCAGCACCTCCCAAACCCGCGACCCCTTCCACCAAGAAGGACAAGGGCAGCAGGTGCATGGGAACACCATCACCTCCAAGTTCCCCTCCAAGTCACACACCATCCTGACTTAGAAGTATATCGCCGATCCTTCATCATCGCTGGGTCAAAATCCTGGCACTCCCTCCCTAACAGCACTGTGGGAGTATCTTCACCACACGGACTGCAGCGGTTCAAGAAGGCGGCTCACCACCACCTTCTTAAGGGCAATTAGGGATGGGCAATAAATGCTGGCCTTGCCTGCGACATCCACATCCCATAAACGAATAAAAAAACAATTCCAGGGGCTTCTGCGGTAGTGTTTCCATGACAATGTCGAGGTATTTGGTATTAATGCTCATACTGCTGCTAATGTACAGCAAGCTGTCTTGTCCAGCTTTAACATGCTGGGGAATTGAATGGAGAGACTTAATTCACAAGCTCATTGCCGTCCAGGGATCTACTCCCATATTGCTCAGTGGACATGGTGAAAGAGTGGCTACACCACATCATCAACATGGTGGAATGAGTTGAAGGGCTATCTCATGACTCAGCACAAAGATTTACAGAGCCACTTCAATCCCAAGAAACTCCTACTGCCACTGGGGAAATACTTAGAAGGAGCACTCAGTTAGGTTCTGGAAGATGTATATGATACACTATCACCAAGATAAAACACGTTAGCCACATATACTAATCACTGTTTTGACTTTCTCTCAGCTTTGTTCAGAGAGTTTACTCCTGATGATGCAGTATAAGTTAGCATAGATCAAGGGGTGGACGCTCACGATAATTGAGGTAGTGAAGAGGACAATGTTAATGATGGTGTATTTGGACACTGAATAATGTACATGTGCTTATGATTGAGTGCATTGGGTGGCTCAGGCACTTAAATGAAAGTCTCATCTACTAAAGCCTGATTATGACTCTTGGGGCTAGAAATTCATCTCAGGCGGTGGCGAGAAACGGACGGTATCGGATTGGCCGCCCATTATACGCAGCGCCTGATATTCAGTTCTATTGCAGTCAGTGGAACTGAATATCAGGCACAGCGTATAACGGGCGGCCGATCCGATACCGCCCACTTCTCGCCACCGCCCGAGATGAATTTCTAGACCTTGTTGTCTACAAAGTAGTTTCAGTGAGGGTCATTATCAATGTCCTGCTCAGTCCTTGGCTGTGGGTCGACATTCTGTTGCACCTGCTCCATGGTTATGCCTTTCTGGGTGGCAAAATTCTGTAACAAGCAGCAGACGATGTTGATCTTGGAAACCTTGACAGGTCAATACTATAATGTGCCCTCTGGTTTATTCAAACATTGGCAGCATTACTTCAAGGTACCTATACTAAACTCAATAATGATTCTAGTGGTTGCATGGGTCTCACCGTATACTCATGGACGCAGTGTTCCTGGCTGTTGTAGAGATATCATCAGCCAGGGCTAAATGAGGCAGCCTTTGTTTCATGTCTGTCTACTCCTTGAAATAAACCAAGCACACATGATTGCCTTAAAATGAAGGAATCATGACTGAATGAATGGTAGGCGAGCATTCACTCAATTCTGTATGTCTAGTTACCAACCATCTGCCATGGCATTGTGTGTAGGGATGATAGCAAGAGTGTTCTGGACTCTGAGGAATCTGCTGAGGTGAAAAAACTGTCAGTGCCCTCTCATTTTAGATGAGAGGCTTTAAGGAGTTGCTTGGTAGTGGAGAAAAGAGACAGGGGTTATCTTTGCTCTTCAGAATGATCCTGGAGTAGTGGGTGGTTTTGGCCCGATAGCACTTGATGTAGTCCAGCCAAATCTGATGATGGATACCTAAGCTAGTTGTGCACCAGATATGCCTTTACCCCTTGAAGCTAAGGCCCTGTCCATGAGAATTGGCCACGATGGTAGAGAGTTTTGCTGGGATAACTGTGGACGTGAGGAGCCATGAGGGCTCTGGGTATCAGGAACTGAAATAATGAGGAAAGGCTAAAAAGGTTGAGCCCTTTTTCTTTGGGAAAATAAAGACTTTGAGGTCATCTTATTGAGGCTTCCAAAATTATTAAAACAGATTTACAAAATTGTTCATTGTGGTAAAGGTGTCAAATAGCAGAAAGTTAGGACTAAGGGAAGTCAGTTGGGAACTTTTTACCCAAAGAATAATAGACATGTGGAATACGTTGCCAATAAACACTGTAACTGTGTTCAAGAAACAATTGTGTATGTTTCTACAGAGAGAAGGGATTGAGAGATATGGGCCGGAATTTTTACCGTGGAGTCGGGTCGGGTGCGTACAGGCCGCATAGTGGGTCGGGAACGCGATGTTCTGCTCAGTGCGTTCTTCAGGGTGACTTAAACTTAATGGACCCACTTAAAGCGGTCATGCATGTTTCCCGGCCCAATTAAATTGCACTCAAGTCATTTGAAGATTGCTGGAGGAGAGTGGAAGCTGAAATGGTGGATACTCAAAGGCAGAGGGCTCCACCACGATCTTCTGATGCATCCCTGCATAATCTGGTGGAGGCAGTGAGAGCACGCAGGGAGGTCCTGTTCCCCTCAGATAGGCACAAGAGACCTCCCAAAGACACCAAAAGAGCCTGGCTGGAGATAGCAGAGGAGATCAGCAGCAGGGATGTGGTGAGGAAGACCTGGATACAGTGCAGGAAACGATTCAATGATCTCATGAGGTCAGGAAAGGTGAGTACAATGCCACACTCATCTTCACCCTGCTGTGCCTGTCACCACATCCCCAATACTCTGCCTTCCCAAGCCTACTCTGTAGTGTATGTACTTTGCAAAAGGAACTATATTCTGCAGCCCCTGTATACTGCAGTACCAGTTGTGACCACCCCTGTATATAAGCCTGTGTAGTAACTTTGCATAGTTAGTTCCAGTTTGCCTCCACTCAGTAAAGACCTGTTATAACCAACTCCTGCAGTCCGTGTCTCAATTACACACGGACATAATACTGGCGACGAGCAGATCCGAACTTACCTACAGTCTGCACCACCTCATGGGGATCCATCCCTGAAGCGAAGTTGTCAGAGGTCGAGGCCAGAAGGAAGAAAGAAGAAAAAAAACAATCAGAAGAAATGGGCGTCGACCATGGGCAACCGCCTCTGATTCATCGGAGTGAAAGATTTGCAGGAGAGGCTGTCGAGAGCGGGGCTTGGTTATCCTGTCGATGGTGTTCCAGCTAATCGGGCTGGTGGCAGGTAGTACACTGATCCTTCCTGGGCTGCGGCGGGCTAGAGCTCGATCGGGTGGCTTTTCAACGGGGCCGAGCAGCGTTGTCAGGAAGAGGAGAGACAGAGAGAGGGTGGAGCACACAGGGCGCGGCCGGTGCTACGAAGCCGGGCAGCGAACAGACCCGAGAAGAGGGAGGAAAGTGTCCCGCAGGGTTGCTCCGACGACGGGGAAATAAAAGAAATTAGAAGCGCAGAAAGCCGCGAGGAGCTGCAGTTTGCCACGGGAAGCGTGGAGAGCGGCGTTAGCAGCAGCACGGGGGGAAGTGCGCGAAGACCATAGGGCGTCGCCATCAAGGCATAAAACGCCAGCAACAGCGCTAGCAGCAGCGGAGAAGACAGAAAGCGCGGGAGGCGCCATTTTGTTAAATCAGGGAAGAAGACAAAGCACGGGAGGCGCCATCTTAGATTTCCAAGATGCCGAAGACTGGCAATATCACTGCCTTCGATAATGCAATAGAAGACTGGACCATGTATGTGGAAAGAGTCGAAGTATATTGCGAGGCAAACGAAATAGCCGATGAGAAAAAGGCATCGGTACTACTAAACTTAATGGGCGCAAGAACGTACGGCCTATTGCGGAACCTGATTACTCCAGCCAAACCGATGGCGAAGAGTTTTAACGAAATTGTTGATATCCTACAGGAACACCTAAATCCTACACCGCTGCTGATAGCAGAAAGATTTAAATTCCACAGGAGAAATTAGCATAAAGATGAGAGCAATGCTGATTACCTTACGGAACTACGCAAGCTATCAAAGCACTGCCAGTTCAGAGCAGGACTGGCAGATACCCTACGGGATAAATTTGTCTGTGGACTCCTGAGTGAAGGAACCCAGAAGAGGTTACTCTCAGAGAAGGAGCTGACGCTAGATAAGGCTTTCAGCGTGGCAGTATCGTACGAAGCAGCAGCAAGGGGAGCTGCGGAAATACAGCAAAAGCCACAAGAATACGGCACCCACGAAATGACACGGGGATTTGAAAAATGTTATCGCTGCGGCAGAACAACCCATGACCAGAAGGACTGCTGGTCCAAGGACAAAATATGCAGGCAATGCGGAAAGATGGGACACATTGCACAAGTTTGCAGGTCTGGGAAGAAGACTAACGACAACAAAAAGGCTACTAAGGAACAGTACAGGAAAGTACAAAAGGTGACGGACAGTAGTTCCGAAGACCAGATGAGCGATAGTGAATCCGGGAACAAGAGACTAAGCTGTCTCAAACTTCACAACGTAATCGCAAAAGAGGATCACCGAACCATTTGGGTCACCCTCACGATAGCAAGGTCCCAAGTCAAAATGGAATTGGATACAGGATCAGCTCTGACCGTCATGAATCGACGAGACTACGAGCGGCTATTCTCACACATACCCTTGAAAGAGACATCCATTGTCTTGAAGACGTATACGATGGAAAAAGTATACCCCAGAGGGAAAATAAGGGTGCCTGTCGAATACAACGGCAAGGAAATACAGAAATTGTATCTGTACATACTGCAAGATGGTGGCCCACCGTTATTAGGACGTGAATGGATCAGAAAGATAAGTTTAGACTGGCACTTCATTCAGGCACTGACGGTGGCTGGTAAAAAGGATGACGACGTCACACCTGGACGATTGTCAAAAATCTTAGCTAACGCCAAAGAGGTATTTCAACAAGAACTGGGAACTCTTAAAGGCGTAACCGCCTCGATAAAAATAGAAGAGAATGCAATTCCCAAGTTTTTCAAAGCAAGACTGGTACCATATGCAATTCGCCCAGCTGTCAAGGCAGAGCTGGAGAATCTGGAGAATGCAGGCATGTTATCTAAGGTAGACTGGAGCGAGTGGGCGACACCCATCGTTCCTGTCATGAAGAAAACGTTAAACAATAAGTCTGAGGAGCCAAGGAAGGTTCGCATCTGTGGGGACTTCAAGGTGACGGTGAACCCAGTCCTTCACACAGTACAATATCCTCTCCCGAGGATAGAAGATATTTTCGCCTCACTATCTGGAGGGAAGCGTTTTACAAAAATTGACCTAGCACAAGCATATTTGCAGATGGAGGTTGAAGAATCCTCTCGGAAGTATCTCACGATAAACACTCACAAAGGTCTTTACCAGTATAATCGACTGGTATTCGGAGTAGCATCAGCTCCGGCGATATGGCAAAGAGCGATGGAACAAGTCCTGCAAGGGATTCCGGGGACTCAGTTTTACTTGGACGACATCCTAGTGACAGGTGAAGATGACAGTGAACACCTTGCCCACCTAGAGCAGGTGCTCACTAGACTAAGAGAACATGGGCTACGAGCCAATCACCCCAAGTGCGAGTTTTTTAAGAAACAGATATCGTATTGTGGCCACGTGATTGATGAAGAGGGGCTACATAAGTCCCCTGACAAAATTGAAGCGGTAGTTAAGGCTCCAGCGCCTGAAAATGTGTTGCAACTGAGGTCATTCCTCGGATTGGTGAATTACTACCATAAGTTTTTGCCGAATTTGTCCACAATTCTGCACCCACTGAACGCCCTACTACAAACTGGAGTAGCATGGAAATGTAGCGATGAATGTAAGCGGGCCTTTCAGAAGAGTAAAGACCTAATCACTTCAAGAGAAGTATTGGCTCACTACAACCCATCACTACCGATAAGACTGGCGTGTGATGCGTCTCCCTACGGCATTGGAGCGGTACTGTCACATAAATTCCTTGATGGTTCAGAGAGGCCGATAGCTTTTGCGTCACGCTCGTTAACTTCAGCCGAGCGTAATTACGCCCAGATTGACAGAGAGGCCCTCAGCCTGGTGTGGGGGGTGAAGAAGTTCAATCACTACCTGCACGGTTAGAAATTTACTCTACTAACTGATCATCAACCTCTTGTCTCCATTTTCAACCCTCAGAAGGGCGTCCCGATAATGACAGCACAACGGCTACAGAGGTGGTCCCTTTTCCTAGGGGCACACCAATATGACATCGAGTACAAAGGAACTAAACAGCATGGGAATGCTGATGGATTGTCGCGCCTACCGTTGCCGACGGTGGAAGAAGCACCTGCAGTGGATCCAGTGGAGATATTCCACTCGACCATAGTCGACTGTCTACCTGTGACGAATGCAAACATAGAAAAGGAAACACGAAATGACCCGACACTCTCCTGGGTCTATGATTTAACGGTGAAGGGATGGCCAGTGTGGTGTATGTGCCTTTAAGAGCCCCAGGTGTGCGTAATGCCGGTAATTGCCACTTGGGCTATATAAGCCTGTGTATTGTGTATATCCTTTAGAAACCCCCCCCCAGACTTTGCTTAGTAAATACCTATGAACCAACTCCTGTCTTCAGTGTCTTTATCAACACACGGGCACTACAGTGGCGACGAAGTGGAAACGGACTTACCGGCAATTCGGCAGCACCTCAAGGACATCGATTCCTCCGGCGTCCAGAAGACTCAAGGAAGTGAGAGAAGCTGTGGTTTCACCAGCTGGCCAAGCTGGTGGCAGGTACTGCGCTAATCCTTCCTGGGCGTCAGGCTGGGGCTCCAGCGGCGGGCTCTACAGCTGAGACAGGTAGCGAAATCGGAGGCAAGCAATAACGGACTGGGAGGGAGCACTCGGGAGACGGCCGGCGCGGCAAGCAGATCAGCGTTCAGACCTCCGGCGGGAACGAGTCTCCAACAGTAAATCTAAAAAAAGATAAAGAGAACAGGAACCGCAGTAAACAGCGTTGTTATCGGCAGCAGCGGCGGGAAAGCGCGGGAAGCGCCATATCTTGCTACAGAAAAGAGAAAAAAAAAAGGGCGGGAAGCGCCATATCTTTTCTGAAATGCCTAAGTCTGGCAATATTGATGCTTTTGATAGCGAAACAGAGCCTGATTTTGGCAATATTGATGTTTTTGATAACAAGATAGAGGATTGGACCACATATGTGGAAAGAGTGGAGGTATATTGCACCGCAAATGGAATAGAAGATAAAAAAAAGCTTCAGTGCTTCTGGATCTAATGGGCGCGAAGACATACAAGTTGTTACGAAACTTAATCACTCCAGCCGAACCGATGGACAAGAATTTTGAGGAGATTGTTGATACCCTACACTGCCAATTCGAGGCAGGACTGGCAGATTCTCTGCGAGACAAATTCATCTGCGATCCCCTAAGTGTAGAAACACAAAAAAAGGTATCTTCTGAAAAAGATTTAACACTGGACAAGGCTTTCAGTGCAATAGGAGGTGCAAAGATACAGCAAAGGCCACAGGACTTCGGCACCCATGAAATGACACGGGGGCTCGAGAGATGTTATCGCTGCGGCAGGTCCACCCATGACCAGAGGGACTGCTGGTACAGGGAAAAAGTGTGCAGGCGATGCGGAAAGATGGGACACATTCCACGTGTGTGCCGATCTGAAAATAAAAAATCCACTAACGGGAAAAGAATCAATAAGGAAAAGCACAGAAAGGTACAAATGATGACGGACAGTAGCTCCGAGGACCAGAAGAGCGATAGCGACTCCGGGAACAAGAGACTAAGCTCTCTCAAATTACATCATGTAATTGCCAAAGAAGATTACCAGACCATTTGGGTTACCCTCACAATAGCAGGGTCCCCAGTTAAAATGGAGCTAGATACAGGGTCAGCTCTGACCGTCATAAATCGACGGGATTACGAGCGGCTATTTCCGCATATACCTTTAAAAGATACATCCATTATCTTGAAAACATATACGGGGCAGAAAGTATACCCCAAAGGAAAAATAAGGGTGCCTGTTGTATACAACGGCAAGGAAATACAGAAGTTGTATTTATACGTTCTACAAGATGGTGGTCCACCGCTGTTGGGACGTGAATGGATCAGAAAAATACGTTTAGACTGGCACTCCATTCAGGCACTGACAGTGACCAGTAAGGAAAAAGATGATGATGACGTCATACCTGAACGATTGAAAGACATCTTGGCCAACGCCAAGGAAGTGTTTCAAGAGAAACTAGGAACCTTGAAAGGCATCACCGCCTCAATAAAAGTAGAAGATGCAGCAATTCCCAAGTTTTTTAAAGCAAGACCGGTGCCATACGCAATTCATCCAGCAGTCGAGGCAGAGCTGGAGAATTTGGAAAAGGCAGGCGTATTATCTAAAATAGATTGGAGCGAGTGGGCAACACCCATCGTCCCAGTCATGAAGAAAGCATTGAAGGGTGATGGATCTGAAGAACAGAGAAAAATTCGCATCTGTGGAGACTTCAAGGTGACTGTAAACCCGGTCCTTCACATGGTCCAGTATCCTCTTCCAAGGATAGAAGATATTTTCGCCTCACTATCCGGAGGGAAACGTTTCACCAAAATTGACTTGGCACAGGCATATCTACAGATGGAGGTTGAAGAGGCCTCTAAAAAATATCTCACGATAAATACACACAAAGGTCTGTACCAGTACAGTCGACTGGTTTTCGGAGTAGCATCCGCTCCAGCTATCTGGCAAAGAGCTATGGAGCAAGTCCTCCAAGGGATTCCGGGGACTCAATGCTACCTAGACGACATCCTTGTAACAGGAGAAAACGACAACGAGCACCTTGCCAATTTAGAGCAGGTGCTCACTAGGCTGAGAGAACGGGGCCTACGAGGAAATCGCCCCAAGTGCGAATTTTTCCGAAATCAAATATCATATTGTGGCCACATAATAAATAAGGAAGGGTTGCATAAGTTACCTGAAAAAATTGAGGCAGTCATAAAAGCCCCAGCACCTGAAAATGTTTCACAATTAAGGTCGTTCCTGGGATTAATAAATTACTATCATAAATTTTTACCGAACTTATCAACTCTTCTGCACCCTGTTAATGAACTGCTACAAACAGGAGTAATTTGGAAATGGAACGAAGACTGCAAAAATGCCTTCCGTAAATGCAAAGACTTAATCACATCCAAAGAAGTTTTGGCTCATTACAACCCATCACTGCCAATCAGACTGGCGTGCGATGCATCCCCTTACGGCATAGGAGCAGTATTATCGCATAAATTCCCTGATGGCTCGGAACGGCTGATAGCTTTTGCGTCATGCTCATTGAACTCAGCTGAGCGTAACTATGCCCAAATCGACAGGGAAGCACTCAGCCTGGCATGGGGAGTAAAGAAATTCAACCATTACCTACATGGACAAAAATTTACCTTGTTGACTGACCATCAACCCCTCATCTCCATATTCAACCCTAAAAAGGGTGTTCCCATTGTGACAGCACAAAGGCTACAGCGGTGTTCCCTTTTTCTAGGGGCACACCAATACAACATAGAATACAAAGGGTCAAAACAGCATGGGAATGCTGACGGTTTATCGCGCCTACCGTTGCCAACGATAGAAGAGGCACCTACAGTAGACCCAGTAGAGATATTCCACTCTACCATAGTGGAATGTCTACCAGTGACAAATTCTGCCATTGAAAGGGAGACAAGAAATGACCCGACTCTCTCACGGGTCTACGATTTAACAGTGAAGGGATGGCCAGCACATGGCGAACCACTGTTACCAGCATTCTCGCAAAGAAGAGAACAGCTGTCAGTGTGCCGAGGAACCTTGATGTGTGGATCCAGAGTGGTGATTCCACCCAAACTCCAGGATAAAGTGCTAAAGGAGCTTCACGAGGGGCATCTGGGTGGAGTGAAAATGAAGAACCTAGCCAGGGCGTTTGTATGGTGGCCAGGTATCGATGGAGACATCGAAGAAATGACCAAGAGCTGCCTAGGATGCCAGAAGGTCCAAAACGCTCCACCACAAGCCCCTCTACATCCATGGGAGTGGCCCTCATCTCCCTGGCAAAGGGTGCACAGCGACTTTGCTGGTCCATTTATGGACTCAATGTTCTTAATCACGGTTGATGCACACTCCAAGTGGCCGGAGGTAATAAAGATGTCCTCCACCACCACGGAAAAAACCATCACAGTATTAAGGACCATATTTGCCAGGAATGGGCTGCCGGAACAGATATGTTCTGATAATGGACCGCAATTTGTGTCCGAAGAATTCAGAAAGTTCTTAAAAAACAATGGGGTAAAGCACTACACGCCTGCCCCATACCATCCCGCCACCAATGGATTGGCTGAAAGGTTTGTCCAGACCTTCAAGAAGGCCATAAAGGCCATGGGTAATGAAGACATAAAACTTCAGCACAAGGTGGATAACTTCTTATTCGCATACAGGAATGCAACACATATGGTTACCAACCAAACTCCCGCCATGATGTTCTTCAATAGAAACCTAAGATGCCGGCTGGATTTGGTCAAGCCCAACATCCGAAGGGACGTGGAGAACCGACAGTTTCAAGGCATGAATGAAAGGCCAACTAGGACCTTCCAGATAGGCCAACAGGTTTTGACCCGGGACTACCGTACCGAGAAATGGCAGCCTGGAACTATCTGCACACGACTAGGACCACTGATGTATACCGTGGACATCGGAGAAAGCATAATAAGGCGCCATGCTGACCAAATCATAAAGTCATCCGAAAAGGGACAACCTACACCACCACTCTATACATCTAACGATGAAGTAGAGATACCCATATCTACCTCCGATCCGGTGATACTGGAACCCGATGAACCCGACACTGGCATTCAAGCCGAATCAGCCTTGCCAGAAGAACCTACTACACCACCAGAAACTACTACACCCCCGAGGCGTTATCCGGACCGAGTCAGGAAGCCTCCTGAGAGACTAACTTATAATTAATTAATTACAACAATGTATATTATTTTGCATATAACATGTAATTAATAATTACTTAAAATATGATTTACTGGTTAGCTAAAAGGGGAGGAATTGTGGTGTATGTGCCTTTAAGAGCCCCAGGTGTGCGTAATGCCGGTAATTGCCACTTGGGCTATATAAGCCTGTGTATTGTGTATATCCTTTAGAAACCCCCCCCCAGACTTTGCTTAGTAAATACCTATGAACCAACAACTGTCTTCAGTGTCTTTATCAACACACGGACACTACAGCCAGCACATGGCGAACCACTGTTGCCAGCATTCTCGCCGAGAAGAGAACAGCTGTCAGTGTGCAGAGGAACCTTAATGTGTGGATCCAGAGTAGTAATTCCACCCAAATTGAAGGATAGAGTGCTCAATGAGCTTCATGAGGGTCATCTGGAAGGGGTAAAAATGAAGAACTTAGCCAGAGCGTTTGTGTGGTGGCCGGGAATCGATAGAGAAATCGAAGAGATGACCAAGAGCTGTGCAGGATGCCAGAAGGTCCAAAACGCCCCACCACAAGCCCCTCTACATCCATGGGAGTGGCCCTCATCTCCATGGCAAAGGGTGCACATTGATTTTGCTGGTCCATTTATGGACTCGATGTTTTTAATTGCGGTGGATGCACATTCAAAGTGGCCAGAGGTAATAAAAATGTCCTCAACCACCACAGAAAAAACCATCACAGTCTTACGAACCATATTCGCCAGAAATGGGCTGCCTGAACAGATTTGCTCCGACAATGGACCACAGTTTGTGTCTGAAGAGTTCCGGAGGTTCTTAAAGAACAATGGTGTTAAGCATTACACATCCGCCCCATATCATCCAGCCACCAATGGATTGGCTGAGAGGTTCGTTCAAACATTCAAGAAGGCTATCAAGGCAATGTGTAATGAAGACAAACCCTTACAACACAAGGTGGATAACTTCTTGTTTGCCTACCGGAATGCGACACATGCGGTTACCAACCAAACTCCAGCCATGATGTTCTTCAATCGAAGACTACGATGCCGCTTGGATTTGGTTAAGCCAAACATCAGAAGAGATGTGGAGAACAGACAGTTTCAGAATATGAATGAAAGGCCGACCAGGAGTTTTAAGATAGGTCAACCAGTTTTGGCCCGGGACTACCGCACAGAGAAATGGCAGCCAGGAACGATCTGTACACGGCAAGGACCTCTAATGTATACCGTGGACGTTGGAGAGAGCATTGTAAGACGCCATGCTGACCAGATTCTAGAGTCACTGGAAAACGTCAATTTCACACCACGATCCGATACACCTGGTGATGAAACCGAAGTACCAATTGCATCTACCTCAGAATCGGGAATATTGGAAGCAGACGAACCCAACAACGACGTTGATTCCGAATCAACTCTGCCAGAAGAACCTGATACCCCAAAGAGGCGGTATCCAGACAGAATCAGGACGCCTCCTCAAAGACTGAACTTATAATTGCTTAACTTCAGCTAATGTATATGACAACTGTAATTGTAAATATGTTATTTAATTATTAATCGAATGTTATGTACTGTTTAGCTAAAAGGGGAGGAATTGTAGTGTATGTACTTTGCAGAAGGAACTATATTCTGTAGCCCCTGTATACTGCAGTACCAGTAGTGACCACCCCTGTATATAAGCCTGTGTAGTAACTTTGCATAGTTAGTTCCAGTTTGTCTCCACTCAGTAAAGACCTGTTATAACCAACTCCTGCAGTCCGTGTCTCAATTACACACGGACATAATATACTCCTGCACATCATTCCTTACATCAACATACCTTGCACATCCACCGATCACTCTCTCTCTATGTACATGAATATATTTAAGAAAGAGTTAGATAGATTTCTAGACACAAAAGGCATCAAGGGGTTTGGGGAGAGAGCGTGAATGTGGTATTGAGAATCAGCCATGGTCATATTGAATTGCGGAGCAGGCTTGAAGGGCCGAATGGCCTACTCCTGCTCCTATTTTTCTATGTTTCTATACTTACATCCCCATCTGACTAACCACCCTTGACACTCACAATTCACAATTCAAATCGCTTTATTGGCATGATAAGTTACATCTTATGTTGCCAAAGCATCAAAATACATTTATGGTTTAGCACATAAACGCAGTTCTATTCATACAGTGTATAAACAGGTATATCCCTGAGTGTATAAATATACATTCGCATTGTTTATATATATTCTTTTCTTAGTTTACTGGTTGTCCCTCTGTTCATGGCAAGCTGTAACATAGTGTGCCGCCAGTGTTATACAGTTTCTCTCCTCTCCCAGTAGGAATGGGAGTTTTTGGTTGTCATTCAGATTTCTGAAATCAGGGCATATTTGTGAGAATTTTTGGTAGAAATTCTCCCTGATGCCCTGATATTTTCCACAAGCTGTGAGGAAGTGCATCTCTGTCTCCACCACTCCCTGACTGCAGTGAGAGCATATCCTGTCCTCTCTTGGCAGCCTGGTCTGCCTGTGTCTGCCTTTTTCGATCGCTAGGCTATGTTCGCTAAGTCTGTACCTTGTCAAGGTTCTTCTCAGTTTGTTATCCTTTACCATGGTCAGGTAATCAGCTATGTTGTATTGTCTGTTTAGGGCCAAGTAGCAATTGAGTTTGCTTTGGGTTTTTGTTGTTTCTGCCCAATATGTCAGATATTTTTCCTTTTGCTTAGCGACGATTGTGTTGGGTCGAATTCTTTGTGTTACCCTGTCACTGTCCTGGGGCTGGTTATTGTTAGTATTGTTAGTAGTTACTTCACTGAGTCCCAGGACTAGTTGACTGAGGGTATTCTTCTTTATGGGCAGCTCTTGGCATTTCAGGGCGTCGTAGTGATAGCATTGGGGATTGCTCATTTGTAGGTGATTCCAAAATTTGGTGGCTCTTTTTTGGATAGTGATTATTAATGGATATTGGCCTAGTTCCGCCCTGCATGCATTGTTTACTGTTTTCCTTTGAGTCCGGAGGATACTTTTACAGAATTCTGCATGTAGGATCTCAATTGGGTGTTTGTCCCATTTTGCAAATTCTTGTTGAGTTAGCGGTCCCCATACCTCACTGCCATAGAGTGCAATTGGTTCAATTACTGATTTGAAAATTTTGAGCCAAATGCTAATTGGGATTTCTATTTGGATTGATTTTTTGATGGCATAGAAAGCCCTTCTTGCTTTCTCTTTCAGTTCATTCACAGCCAGTTTGAAGTTTCCCGTAGAACTGATTTTTAAGCCCAAGTATGTGTAGTTAGTGGTCTGTTCAATTTTGGTTGTTCCTACTGTGAAATTTATTTTGGGTCCCTGATGTTTGGATCTTTGCTGGAACACAAGGACTTTGGTTTTTTGGGGATTTATTGTCAGGGCCCAAGTCTGGCAGTACGACTCCAGCAGGTCCAGGTTTTGCTGTAGCCCCTCTTTAGTAGGTGACAGCAGAACCAGGTCGTCGGCATAGAGGAGGAATTTAACCTTGGATTCATATACACTCACCCTCATCCTAATGCAATCATAACAAGTAACACCACAGAAGGAGGCCATTTGGCAATGTCACCCCACTCCCTCATAGTCACCCTCTACAGATGTAGCCCATCCATTCTTTACACTCATTCCATCACACGCACTCAAAGTTCTCTTCTTTCCCTCCTTGCAGGAGAAGGGAGCCCACAACAACAGGGAGAGGGAGAGAACCGGAGGTGACCCTCCAGTATTCGCCCAACTGACACCAGCAGAGGAGGGGGCCCTGGAGATATCGGGAGTTGCAGAGCTACTGGCGGTGGGAGATGGAGAGAGGGGGACCTCCCAGCAACCTGGTGACAGAATTACATCTCATACAGCAACATGGCATACAACAGTCACTCATATGGTGGCTGATGTCAGCAGCCAGTGAAATGTCATCATGTGCATAATGGTAACATTACCCATTCTTATTATAACACTTCTAATTCATCTCTTTGCTCTCCCACAGGTCCATCAAGTGCCCCCTGTAGTGTATGTGCCTTTAAGAGCCCCCTGTGTACTGTAATGCCGGTAATGGCCACTCGGGCTTTATATAAGCCTGCATATTGTGTTGTATCAGTAGTTCCCCTCCAGACTTTGTTCAGTAAACACCTGTGAAACCAACTCCTGTCTTCAGTGTCTCTATTAACACACGGATACAACAGTGGCGACAAATTGGAAACGGACTTACCTGCAATTCGGCAGCACCTCAAGGACATCGATTCCTCTGGTGTCAAAAGTCGAAGAAAATCAAGAAAAAGAAAAAGCTGTGGTTTCACCAGCTAGCCAAGCTGGAGGCAGGTACTTCAATAATCCTTCCTGGGCGTCGGGCTGGGGCTCCAGCGGCTGGCTCTGCAGCTAGGCCAAACAGCGAAGGCGGAGGCAAGCAGTAACAGACGGGGAGGGAGCACTCGGGAGACGGCCGGCGCTGCAAGCAGGTCGGCGTTCAGACCTAGCAGAGAGAGTCCGGCGGGAACAAGTCTCCAACCGTAAATAAATAAATAAAAAGAAGGGAAACCCGCGGGAAACAGCGTTGTCATCGGCAGCAACGGTGGGGAAGCGTGGGAAGTGCCATATCTTTTCTGCAGAAAAGAAAGAAAAGCGCGGGAAGCGCCTTTTTTTTCTAGGATGCCTAAGTCTGGCAATATTGATGCTTTTGATAACGAGATAGAGGATTGGACCACATATGTGGAAAGAGTGGAGGTATATTGCACCGCAAATGGAATAGAAAATGAAAAAAAAACGTCAGTACTTCTAAATCTAATGGGTGCAAAGACATACGGGCTGTTACGAAACTTAATCACTCCAGCCAAACCAAAGGACAAGAATTTTAAAGAAATTGTTTATACCCTACAGGAGCACTTAAACCCAACACCGCTGCTGATAGCGGAATGATTCAAATTCTTCAAGAGGAATCAACACAAGAATGAAAGTAACGCTGATTACCTCACCGAATTAAGAAAGCTATCAAAGCACTGCCAATTCGGGGCAGGACTAGCAGATTATCTTCGAGACAAATTCGTCTGCGGTCTCTTAAGTGAAGGAACACAGAAAAGGCTGCTTTCTGAAAAAGATTTAACACTGGACAAGGCTTTCAGTATGGCTGTATCATACGAAGCAGCCGCAAGAGGAGCTGCAGAGATACAACAAAAGACACAGGACTTCGGCACCCATGAAATGACACAGGGTTTCGAGAGATGTTATCGCTGCGGCAGATCCACCCATGACCAGAGGGACTGCTGGTTCAAGGACAAAGCATGCAGGCAATGCGGAAAGATTGGAAACATTGCACGGGTATGCCGATCTGGACAAAAACATTCCACGGACAGGAACAAAAAAATCAATAAAGAAAAGTACAGAAAGGTACAAATGATGACGGACAGTAGCTCCGAAGACCAGAAGAGCGATAGCGACTCCGAAAACAAGAGACTAAGCTGTCTCAAATTACATAATGTAATTGCCAAAGAAGATTACCAGACAATTTGGGTTACCCTCACGATAGCAGGGTCCCCAGTTAAAATGGAGCTAGATACAGGATCAGCTCTGACCGTCATAAATCGACGGGATTACGAGCGGCTATTTCCGCATATACCTTTAAAAGACACATCCATTATCTTGAAAACATATACGGGGCAGAAAGTACACCCCAAAGGAAAAATAAGGGTGCCTGTTGTATACAATGGCAAGGAAATACAGAAGTTGTATTTATACGTTCTACAAGATGGTGGTCCACCGCTGTTGGGACGTGAATGGATCAGGAAAATACGTTTAGACTGGCACTCCATTCGGGCACTGACGGTGACCAATAAGGAAAAAAACGATGACGTCATACCTGAACGATTAAAGGACATCTTGGCCAATGCCAAAGAAGTGTTTCAAGAGAAACTAGGAACCTTGAAAGGCATCACCGCCTCAATAAAAGTGGAAGATGCGGCGATTCCCAAGTTTTTTAAGGCAAACCAGTGCCATATGCAATTCGTCCAGCAGTCGAGGCAGAGCTGGAGAATTTGGAAAAAGCAGGTGTATTATCCAAAATAGATTGGAGCGAGTGGGCAACACCCATCGTCCCAGTCATGAAGAAAGCGTTAAGTAATGATAAACCTGAAGAACAGAGAAAAATTTGCATCTGTGGAGACTTCAAGGTGACTGTAAACCCGGTCCTTCACACGGTACAGTATCCTCTTCCGAGGATAGAAGATATTTTCGCTTCACTATCCGGAGGGAAACGTTTCACCAAAATTGACTTGGCACAGGCATATCTACAGATGGAGGTTGAAGAGGCCTCTAAAAAGCATCTCACGATAAATACACACAAAGGTCTGTACCAGTACAATCGACTGGTTTTCGGAGTAGCATCCGCTCCAGCTATCTGGCAAAGAGCTATGGAGCAAGTCCTCCAAGGGATTCCGGGGACTCAATGCTACCTAGACGACATCCTTGTAACAGGAGAAAACGACAACGAGCACCTTGCCAATTTGGAGCAGGTGCTCACTAGGCTGAGAGAACGGGGCCTACGAGCAAATCGCCCCAAGTGCGAATTTTTCCAGAATCAAATATCATATTGTGGCCACATAATTAATAAGGAAGGGTTGCATAAGTCACCTGAAAAAATTGAAGCGGTCATAAAAGCCCCAGCACCTGAAAATGTTTCACAATTAAGGTCGTTCCTGGGATTAATAAATTACTATCATAAATTTTTACCGAACTTATCAACTCTTCTGCACCCTGTTAATGAACTGCTACAAACAGGAGTAATTTGGAAATGGAGCGAAGACTGTAAACGTGCCTTCCATAAATGCAAAGACTTAATCACGTCCAAAGAAGTTTTGGCTCATTACAACCCATCACTGCCAATCAGACTGGCGTGCGATGCATCCCCTTACGGCGTAGGAGTAGTATTATCGCATAAATTCCCTGATGGCTCAGAACGGCCGATAGCTTTTGCGTCACGCTCATTGAACTCAGCTGAGCGTAACTATGCCCAAATCGACAGGGAAGCACTCAGTCTGGTATGGGGAGTGAAGAAATTCAACCATTACCTACACGGACAAAAATTTACCTTGTTGACTGACCATCAACCCCTCATCTCCATATTCAACCCTAAAAAGGGTGCTCCCACTATGACAGCGCAAAGGCTACAGAGGTCGTCCCTTTTTCTAGGGGCACACCAATATAACATAGAATACAAAGGATCAAAACAGCATGGGAATGCTGACATTTATTGCGCCTACCGTTGCCAACGGTAGAAGAAGCACCTACCGTAGACCCAGTGGATATTTTCCACTCTACCATAGTCGAATGTGTACCAGTAACAAATTCTACCATTGAAAGGGAAACTAGAAATGACCCGACTCTCTCACGAGTCTACGATTTAACAGCGAAGGGATGGCCAGCACATGGCGAACCACTGTTGCCAGCATTCTCGCAAAGAAGAGAACAGCTGTCAGTGTGCCGAGGAACCTTGATGTGTGGATCCAGAGTGGTGATTCCACCCAAACTCCAGGATAAAGTTCTAAAGGAGCTTCACGAGGGGCATCTGGGTGGAGTGAAAATGAAGAACCTAGCCAGGGCGTTTGTATGGTGGCCAGGTATCGATGGAGACATCGAAGAAATGACCAAGAGCTGCCTAGGATGCCAGAAGGTCCAAAACGCTCCAACACAAGCCCCTCTACATCCATGGGAGTGGCCCTCATCTCCCTGGCAAAGGGTACACATCGACTTTGCTGGTCCATTTATGGACTCAATGTTCTTAATCGCGGTTGATGCACACTCCAAGTGGCCGGAGGTAATAAAGATGTCCTCCACCACCACGGAAAAAACCATCACAGTATTAAGGACCATAGTTGCCAGGAATGGGCTGCCTGAACAGATCTGTTCTGATAATGGACCGCAATTTGTGTCCGAAGAATTCAGGAAGTTCTTAAAAAACAATGGGGTTAAGCACTACACGTCCACCCCATACCATCCCGCCACCAATGGATTGGCTGAAAGGTTTGTCCAGACCTTCAAGAAGGCCATAAAGGCCATGGGTAATGAAGACATAAAACTTCAGCACAAGGTGGATAACTTCTTGTTTGCATACAGGAATGCAACACATATGGTTACAAACCAAACTCCCGCCATGATGTTCTTCAATAGAAGCCTAAGATGCCGGCTGGATTTGATCAAGCCAAACATCAGAAGGGACGTGGAGAACCGACAATTTCAAGGCATGAATGAAAGGCCAACTAGAACCTTCCAGATAGGTCAACAAGTTTTGGCCCAGGACTACCGTACCGAGAAATGGCAGCTTGGAACTATCTGCACACGACTAGGACCGCTGATGTATACCGTGGACATCGGAGAAAGCATAATAAGGTGCCATGCTGACCAAATCATAGAGTCATCTGAAAAGGGATAACCTACACCACAACTCTATACGCCTAATGATGAAGTAGAGATACCCATATCTACCTACGATCCGGTGATACTGGAACCCGATGAACCCGACACTGGCATTCAAGCCGAATCAGCCTTGCCAAAAGAACCTACTACACCACCAGAAACTACTACACCACCGAGGCGTTATCCGGACCGAGTCAGGAAGCCTCCAGAGAGACTGACTTATAATTAATTAACTGCAGCAATGTGTAGATTATTTTTCTTGTAACATGTAATTAATGATTACTTAAAATATTATGTACTGGTTGGCTAAAAGGGGAGGAATTGTAGTGTATGTGCCTTTAAGAGCCCCCTGTGTACTGTAATGCCGGTAATGGCCACTCGGGCTATATAAGCCTGTATATTGTGTTGTATCAGTAGTTCCCCTCCAGACTTTGTTCAGTAAACACCTGTGAAGCCAACTCCTGTCTTCAGTGTCTCTATTAACACATGGATACAACACCCCCCCCACTGTCCAGCCGGAGGAGTAAGATGACTTCTCAGAGGAGCCTCCAGCCTCTGAGGGTGCACCGTCAGCAGACCAGCGCATATACGCACAACTCGGTGGGTCCTGTGTGACATAGAGTAGTGTTGTCACCTGGTGTTTCACACTTCATAAGTTAGCAAGAGCAGATGATGTTGACAGGGACAGCAGTGGAGACTCCTCGCCGGAGGGCACTGGACACTCCAAGCTCTGCTGAGTTGCATGCAGACACTGAGCCTTGGGGGGCACCGAGAAAGAGTGATCTTGGAGGGGCAGCAATAATTGCATGAGGCTCTGGCCGCTTTTGCAGCTGCGATGTCTGCAAATGTGCAGAGAATGGAGGAGTCCATCTCCAACATGAGCACCACCATCTCGCAGGCAATGGCGACGATGTGCTGTTCCATGGAAAGGATGGCCACCTGCATGGAGCAGCAAATGCGTTAGTCACATGAGCACATGCTAGTTGTGGACAACAGATGGCAGACGCTCATAGACTTCATCTCGAGGAGGGATATAAACGTAAACTTAGGCGTTCATCGCCCCGCTGATGCGCAGCAAGGTGCTCTCCAGCTCCTTGCTGGTGGGGAAGTGCAGGTGGCCCATGAGAGGGCTGATGGTGAGGGGAGACATGGAAGTGGGGGCTCTTCTCAAAGCGCTCCCACTTCTCCCCAGTTGCCTCCCCCTCAGTCAAAGCCCCACATGCTACCTTGGATCCCGATGGCCGAGTCTGCCCCTGCACAGTTGTAGGAGGAGCAGTCCTTGGTGGGGCCCTCACAGACTCCAAAACCCAGAGGAAGTCCGCCAAAAGTGTCTAACGAGTTGCAGCAGGGGAGTGAGCAGCCTGCCTCTACCTCTGCTGAAGCCACAGGGGTTGCACCTCGTAGAAGCACTCGGAAAAGTAAAAAGACACAAAAGTAGATGCACACGGGTATGCACATGAACAAATGTTAGTGTTAAGTTTCAGTTCTTTTGATGACACAGATAAATTTATTTCTTTGCACTTTCCTGTCTTGTCCATTTTTGCCTGCTACATTGGAAGTGGCTTTGTCACTTGGAGTGAATGGTGAGACATTAATTAACCTCAAGCACTGAGGGTTCGGGTGAGAGGAATGGCTTGGTCATTGTGGGAATGCTTTATGTTATTTTATGGGGGTGGGGGTGGGGGGGGAGGAACTTAGTGCAGCATGTGGCAGCCATATGGGTGCACTGATGTAAGTGAAGTAAATCTGGCCATTATAAGGCCATCCTGGGCCTCCCGGGCAGCAATGCGCACCGCTGCTGCTGCCATCTCCACCTCAGGTTCCTCCTCCTCTTCCACCTGCTCCTCCTCCTCTTCCTCTGAAGAGGTGGTGCGCTCTGCTCCTTGCTCCTCCTGCAGCTCCAATCCTCGCTGCTATGCAGCAAATGACGAAGATTCTGGAGACCCTGGCTGGTGCGCACTGAAGGGCTCCTCCAGATGTGTCAAGGCATCTGAAGCATGTCTTCAGCATGTCTATTGTTTGCTCTATGACAAATCTGGTGGAGATGTGGCTGTCATTATAACGCTCCTCGGCCTCAGTACTTGGTGTCCTCAAGGGTGTCATGAGCTACGTCTCCAGTGGATAGCTCTTGTCTCCAAGCAGCCAGCCGGTAAGTCTGTTTGGAGGTGTGAAGAGCTGAGGGAGGGTGGACTGGAACAGCACGAGAGTCATGACAGCTGCCATGGAATCTGGCGCACATTTGCATGATGATCTTTTTATGGTTGTAGATGAGCTGCACATTGAGGGAGTGGAAGCCCTTGCAGTTCACAAACACTCCTGGGTGATCTGGGGAGCCTTGATGGGCACATGTGTGCAGTCGATGATGCCCTGCACCTGTGGGAAGCCAGCCAGAGCCGCAAAGCAGAGCGTCCGCTCAGTAACACTGGCTTCATCAGTGGCAAAGTGCACATAAGTGCCTGACTTGTAAAACATGGCATTGGTCACCTGGGTGATGCATCTGTGGGCGGCTGACTGCGAGATCCTGGAAATGTCTGCTGCAGGTCCCTGGAAGGAGCCTGAAGTGAAGAAGTTGAGGGCGGTGGTGACTTTGACAGCCACTGGTAAGGAGTGTCCACCAGGCCCTCTGGGCACAGGTCTTGTTCCAGCAAGCTACAAATGTCTGCGATGACCTGGCACGATAGCCTGAGCCTCCTGAAGCACTGCTGCTCAGTCATGTCCAGGAAGCTCATCTTCTGCCTCTGTACCCTGTGTTGGGGGTATCGCGTCTGGCGCAGTGCGGCCCTGTGGTGCCCCCCTCTCTCCTGTGTATCATCAGGTTCTTGAGGAGAATGCTGCTGTTGTGGTTGCTGCTGCTGCTGTTGGTGTGGCTGGTAGTGGGGCTCATCTTGGTCTGATTCTGAGGGTCAAGGTGAGACTGTATAAGCGACACCCATGCTGATGTACTATGTTGTGTCGGTACCTTTTTGCCTGGACACAATTAGAACTCAGAACTCAGAGATTCAAACATGAAGTGCTTTATTTGAAGGGAAAGGGAAGTTCTGGAGAGTTCCGAACAAAGAGAGCTAAACTTAACCAAGAGAACACCCAACCATTTATCTCCTGTGACAGCGCCACCACAGGTGGGAGGAGAACACACAATACATAACATATTCCTCCCCTCTTAAATGAAAGGTCCACATTATTCCTCAACAGGTAAGTTACTTTCAATGCACTCAACTAACCAAGGGTAGAGGTAGACTGCCTCAAACCCTGACTTTACCCTGGGGTTTATTCTGCCCCAGTCTTGTGGGTAAGTTGCTAAGCCTACAGATCCAAGCGTCTTGGAGGCCGCCGCTCTCTGACAGGATACCAGCGGTCATCGCTGGCTTCCACAGCAGTAGGCATTGACACAGGCCTAGATGGAGAAGGTGCCTGTGTCAGTCGAAAGTCAGGAGTTTGCACAGGTGGAACAGTCTCTTTGACTTCCTGTGTTGGAGAAGAGAACTGTGGCAAAGGATGCTGGTTTGCGGTATCATCTGGAAACAGTTCAGGCCAACCAGCCGTTGGAGCCTCTGTGGCTGTCTCTGCTCCTAGCAACAGTTGATCTGTGTGTCTTCACCAGACGACGTCCTCAGCGGTCTCAACGGTGTAAGACACAGGGCCTGTCTGCGCAATCGCCGTAGCAGGAACTCATTTCGGTCCAGTGTTGTAGTTTTGAACTAGGACGTGCTCTCCCGGATGAAATCGTCTCTCCTTGGCTCTTTTCTCTCTCTTTTCAATTTGAGCTTGTTGTTGACGATGGACAACCTGCTCTGCCCTTGGAGGTTTGACTAAGTCAAAACTTGTCCGCAACTGCCTCTTCATCATGAGCGAAGCGGGGGAAGTTTTGGTTGTGGCATGCAGCTCGTTCCTGTAGGACAACAGGAAGCTTTTCAGACATTGGTGGATTGAGCCCTGACCTTGCGATGCCTTCAAGGCGTGCTTCAAAGTTTGCACGAACCTTTCTGCCTGGCCATTAGTAGAGGGATGATAGGGCGCAGATCTGATGTGTTGGACACCATTCACATGCAGGAAGGTTGCAAACTCCTGTGATACAAATTGTGGACCGTTGTCACTTACGAGTTGTTCTGGTGAGCCATAACGGCTGAACATCTCACCAAGTTTCTCAATTGTTTTCTCTGCCGTGGTAGGCCTCATCACAGTGACCTCCGGCCACTTGCTACGAGCGTCCACAACCACCATAAGCATCTTCTCTTCGAAAGGACCGGCAAAGTCCACATGTACTCGCTGCCACACTTCTGCAGGCCAATCCCAGGGGTGTAGGGTTGCCAGCTGTGGAACATTCCGGACCCTTTGACATGGGGAACATGTTTTGGCTTTCTCCTCAATATTCCCATCGAGACCTGGCCACCAGAAGTAGCTTCTTGCCATTTCCTTCATCCGAACCATCCCGCTGTGGCCTGTATGAAGTTGTTGCAGTATAGGTTCCCTCAGAGGTGGCGGAATGATGACATGGCGTCCCCAAAGAAGACAACCTGCCTGGACGGAGAGCTCATTTCTTTTTGAAACGTAAGGTTTCAAACTAGGAGAATCTCCTATAGCTCTCCCTCGAGTGACATCGTCCATTACCTCAGACAGGACTGGATCGTTGCGGGTGTACCTTCGCACCTGAACTGCAGTGACAGGTGCTCCCTCCACTTGTCTAAAGTAGAAGATGTCTATCTGACAAGGCTCTGGGGGAGTAACAGGCAAGGGTAGCCTCGAGAGACCGTCTGCGTTGCTGTGCCAGTCTGATTTGTGATATTTGATGTTGTATGTGTGTCCTGACAACAGTAAAGCCCACCTTTGCATCCTGCTTGCAGCGAGAGACAGAATTCCGGTCTGGGGCCCAAAGATTGAAGTCAATGGACGGTGGTCCGTCAGGAGTGTGAACCTTCTCCCAAACAGGTACTGATGAAATTTTCGAATTCCAAAAACGATTCCCAAGGCCTCGCGCTCAATCTGCGCATAGTTACTCTCGGCCTTGTTCAAGGTGCATGATGCGAAGGCGATAGGTTTCTCTTCACCCGAAGGCATGATGTCGGCTATGACTGCTCCCACACCATATGGTGATGCATCACATGCTAGCTGCACGGGTAGCTTTGGGTCGAAGTGTGTCAGGACCTCCGACTTCAGCAATGCTTTCTTTGCTTGGGCGAAAGCTTCGTTGCACAGTTCAGTCCATTTCCATGTTTTGCCTTGACATAGCAACTGATGTAACGGCTTCAGCAATGTTGCTAAGTCGGGAATAAACTTCCCATAGTAGTTAAGTAGCCCCAGAAATGAACGTAACTGGCTCACATTCTGGGGTGCTGGGGCCTCCAGGATCACCTTGACCTTTGACGGCGCCTTATGCAGGCCAGTAGCGTCAATCACATGCCCCAGGTACTGAACTGAAGACTGAAAGAATTCACATTTGTCTTTACGAACTCTGAGTCCGTAATCTTTCAGTCATTGTAGTGTCGCATCCAAGATCAGAAGATGATCCTCCTCATTTGTCCCAGTGACAAGGATGTCGTCCAGGTAGCACTGGACTCCTGGCAGTCCTCTCAAAATCTGATCCATTGCCCTTTGGAATAGAGCAGGGGCCGACGTAATTCCAAACGGAAGGTGGCAGTACCTGTATAGCCCCTTGTGTGTCACAATTGTCAGCAGCTCCTTTGATTTGTCATCGACATGCATTTGTAGATAAGCCTGGCATAAGTCTATTTTGCTGAACTTTTGCCCTCCGGCCAGGCCCGTAAAAAGATCATCAATGAGGGGAAGAGGGTACTGTTCCGCAGACAGCACCGGGTTAATAGTCACTTTAAAATCCCCGCAGATTCGAACAGAGCCATCCTTTTTCAGGACAGGAACAACGGGTGTGGCCCATTTGCTCATGCTCACAGGCTCCAGGACTCCATTCTCAACTAAGGCCTCCAAGTTAGCCTCAACTTTTGGCCTAACTGCATAGGGTACAGGTCGGGCTTTGTGAAACTTCGGCTTGCTGTCAGGTTTAATGTCCAGTCTCACGCTGATCTTTTTCATGCTCCCAAGTTCCCCATTGAAGAGTTCTGCATGTTTGTTTAACACTGCAGTCAGACCTGACTCCCCTTTTGACATCATGCGGACGGCAGGCCAGTCCAGTGTGATTTTCTCTTGCCTCGCATGTCCCAGTAGCGATGGGTAATTTCCCTTTACCACATATAGTGGCAGTTTTGCAGTCTGTCCGTTCAATTTAACTGTCACCTCAATGGTGCCTCTCATGGCCACAGGTTCGCCGGTATACGTCTTTAGCACAATGTTTGTTGGCTGAAGGGTAAGATGCTTCAGCATTTTGTTGTAGACAGTGTCTGAAACAAGGGACACAGCCGCGCCTGTGTCCACCTCCATCCGCACTGATTGTCCCTCCACCAGTGGCGACACCCAGTAGCCATTTGAACCACCTGCAACCGTCAGTATGTGCACCTCTTCCTCCTCAGAGGTGTCGCTCCCCTCTGTTTTGCTTGTTCCATCATACTGCACTGAATGAACACTCTTTTTCCTCTCTTGTCCAAATACAGACATTTTGCTTCCATGCTTCCCAGCTCTGTCTGTGCTTTTTTTTACCTCTACAGGCGCGTTCAATGTGACCCTTTTTGCCACAATTTCGGCATTCCAGCTCCGTACACCAGCAGTCATTAGCGTGATGACCCGTTTTCCCACAACGGTAACATGTGCCGTTCCGCGCACCTTTAGGCTCAGACGACACCTTGTGAACTCTCCCTGTTGAACTCAACTGGTGAGCCTCCTTTTCCGCCATCTCCATGGAGACACTAACTTCAATGGCCTTTTCAAGAGTAAGGCTGTCCTCAGTAAGAAGGCGCTTCTGTGTGGCTGCACTTTGCAGACCACACACAAGTCTGTCTCTAATGGTGTCATTCAGCACCTCCTTGAACTGGCAGTGTTCTGACAACCTTTTTAAAGCAGCAATAAACATCGTCACTGATTCCCCCTCCTCTTGATTCCGTTTGTGAAATCTAAATCTCTCAGCAATAACCAGAGGTTTTGGTGAAAAATGTGCTCCAAGAATTTCCACTAGTTGCTTATATGTTTTAGTTCCTGGCTTATCTGGCTGCACAAGGCTGCGAAGTAAATTGAATGTCTTCGGCCCCATTACACTTAAAAAGGTAGGCACGACCTTTTCGTTTGCCACCGCATTCGCCAAGACAAAATAGTCAAAACATTCCGTATAAGTGCTCCATTGCTCCACATTTTCATCAAAATCAGCGATGTTTCCTAATATAGTAGCCATCTCATGTTTCAAATTTAAATTTCTGTTTACTCACTGCACCCGTAACGTATGCAGATTCATCTGCTCCTCGTCACCACTTTGTTGTGTCGGTACCTTTTTGCCTAGACACAATTAGAACTCAGAACTCAGAGATTCAAACATGAAGTGCTTTATTCGAAGGGAAAGGGAAGTTCTGGAGAGTTCTGACCAAAGAGAGCTAAACTTAACCAAGAGAACACCCAACCTTTTATCTCCTGTGACAGCGCCACCACAGGTGGGAGGAGAACACACAATACATAACATACTAGATGGCAGGTAACGTGGAGATCAGAGGGCCAATCCCTCAGTGTTGTGATACTGAGTAGCAATGTGGTGAGAGTGGCTTCTGAGGTTGCAGAATTGACCTGCAAATTGCTGACTCCTAAATCTGTGGACAAAATGGAGTCAGCAAGAGCCTTTCCATGAGGCAAGTAATGATGTATAATGTTGCAGTATTTATGTGCTTTTCCCAGCTCTCAAGGAATGCACTCGCCAATGGCCACTGAGCTTCCGCCTCCCCTTCACGGGCGAGGTACCCGAGCAGCGTAAATCCCGTGCGCCTGCAGTAAAACTCAAAAGCTGGCATTAAAAACCCTCTTAAGGGTCTCTCAACAAACAGTTAATGACTTGAATGAGGCCACCCGCCTCTGCCGATCGGGTCCATGTAGCGCCTTCAAAGCCACCCAAGTTAAATGCGCGAGGCGGTGGGATGATGGCAGATTCCCGACATGCTTGGAACTTCTGCCAACCCGCCTCAAAACACACACGCTCGGCAACGGAAAAATTCTGGCCATGGTGTGAAGCACATAGGTGGTGTTGATCTATGAAAAAGCGATGTTGTTGTTGGGCCTAATGGTCTCCTCTTTCTAAAAATTCTTAGGGCTGGATTTTATCAATGGAGGCGAGTAGGAGGCGGGACTCCCACTTTCGGGGTTGTAGTCCCGCCTCCATTGAGTTGTGGTCAACCCACTCAATTTTCACTTGATTTACCTTGTTGAGCCCGCCCAGCGGGCTCAGCAGGCCAATTAAGGGCCACCCGTCAACAGGTGACGTCATAGACAGACATTTCATCTGTCAAGAGCTTTTGACAGATGAAATATCAGTGTTTGCCAGTTCTTTGAAGCTGTCAAACACTGACAACCTGTACTCTAAGTTAATTCCTTCCTCTCAGGCTGATTTAGAGATCTCTCCAGAACAGAAAGCAGAGGCTGCAACTTTTGACAGCTCGTGGCCATTCTGCTTTCTGTGCTGGTGAGATGAGGGACTCCCGAGACCTGAAGGAAGGAAGCCTGCATTAGTAAGTAAAAGGTAAGTAAAACTTATTTAAACACTTTACACACACCAAACACACTTACCTCTGTACTCATGCACCTATCACTCACTCATCTTGAACCCTCCAAGTCCTTCAGCCCGACGGTCCACCTCGCTAACTTGGCGTGGTTTGGAGCCGTCGGGCAGCCCTCACTTCAGGGATAAAAATAGGGATTAGGCTAAAAACTGTCAGTTAACTACCTGTTAACAGGCAGTTAATTGGCACTAATCCCCTTCCCGCCTCGGGGAGGCGGCTCCCAGCACAGGTCAGGTACCCGCCTCCTGGGAAATGGGCGGGTTGGGGGCGGGATGGGTTCGTGCCCCCCGATTTTGCAATTTTAACCCCCTACACGCCTCCAATCCCACCTCAACGGCCCAATGAAATTCGAACCCTTACACTCTAAATGATGCTTTACAAACACCAGCATATGGGATGAAAGATTTTACGGCCACAACTTCCAGCATGAGCTGCAATAATTGGCTCAGAGCTTCATGAGAACCTAACTGCTAGCGCGGAAAGAAATCGAAAGAAAAGAAAACAGTTGGAAAATGGCTAAAATACACGTTACTGTGTCCTATCTGTGACCTCCAGGACATCTAACGCTGCTTAGAAACCCTGGATGTTTCAAAGGAGTTTTCTTTATCTCAGAATTGAGCTAAATGACGTGCAGGACGATCCTAAATGAATATTAAAATGAAGCTTCTGAGTAAAATACATGGGATGGACTTCAGTGTAGAGCAGTGGATGTGAAAATCCTGGAATTATGTAAGAAACAATGGATGAGGCCATTGGGGGACTGTAGGTTCCCCCTGGACGGATGGGCCAAATGGCTTTCCTCATCTGCATTTATCTTGCGATTTTGTGATAAAGACCAGCTTTGTAAATGTTGCATATTGAATTGGGAAAAGAGTTTTCTGTTATATTGGGTTTTAAGATGTTGAGCAATGACATCACTAAAGGCCAGTTTTCCTGGCCCACGTCTTGTTTTTTTTGGGTCTGTATTCCTAAAATTTGTACGTGTGAGTGTGTCTTCAAATTTTTCTCTTGTCCTGAATGTTATCTGAACAAAATTACTTGCCAAAAAAAATGAAAGTTTTGCATTTCTATAGTGCCTCACATGATCTCAGGATGTCCCAAAGCGCTTTACAGCCAATGAAGTACTTTTGAAGTGTAGTTACTGTTGTAATGTAAGAAATATGGCAACCAATTTGTGCACAGCAAGATCCCACAAACAGCAATGTGATAATGACCAGATAATCAGTGTTTTTGTTATGTTGATTGAGGGATAAATATTGGCCAGGACACTGGGGATAACTCCCCTGCTCTTCTTTGAAATAGTGCCATGGGATCTTTTACGTTTACCTGAGAGATGGAGACTCGGTTTAACGTCTCATCCGAAAGGCAACACCTCCGACAGCGCAGCACTCCCTCAGCTCTACACTAGAGTGTCAGCCTAGGTTTTTGTGTTCAAGTCTCTGGAGTGGGACTTGAACCAACAACCTTCTGACTCAGAGGCGAGAGTGCTACCCACTGAGCCAAGGCTGCCATTGCAACATGCATTCTTGGAGCCTTATCAGCTACAGCAGTATTTCACTGCGGCTGATTAAAAATCTCAGAACAGCAGGACTAAACATCCTGGAGTAATCAAACTTGAACAGTAATAGAAACTGTTGAATATTTTGGCAAATTCACAGCATACAAGATAATGGCCCCGATGTTTACGGGGAGGCGGGAGGGCGCGAGGGAGGCCGAAAATGGCCGAAGAAATCGGCAAGGCCGGGAACACAGAGATCCTGCGAAACTTACCGGCAGGATTTCATTAACATTTTTTAGCTCTGTTTAACGCCCAGCAGCCAGCCTATTGGACAGCCTGGCCGGTGGGCAGGAAGCAACACCAGCGGCAGGAGGCCACAGCCATGGACCCTTGGGGACAGGCCCCGGCAATTAGAAGGGTGGAGAGACCTGCGATTGGGGCAGTGAGGAGGAGACCCGCAATCGGGAGGGCTGGAGGGGAGGCTAGCAATCGGGGCTGGGGGAGGCTGAAGGCTTCCTCGAGGGGCCCTGGTGGGAGCACTCCGGCTCCTCCTGGCTCAGAAGGAGTGATGGACAAGCCTTGTGGAGTTGACAGCTTCCCTCCTCCCTTTCACCGCCGAGTTTCCTGACCTCTGGGAAATCCATACAGCAGCAGTGAATTTTAAATCGGGCTCCCAATTGCACTGTGGGAGCCTGATTTAAATATGCTAATGAAGTGTTCTGCCTCTCCATGGCGGGATACTCAGATGCCCCGATATCCGCCACTGTAACAAAGTTGTTGCATTCCCTGTATTTAACTTTTTAACCACCCCCACACGACCCTCTCCCGCCCATCGTGGGGTGGTTAATATCAAGGCCAATATCTTTCTATTGTCAGCCGTGGCTCAGTGGGTAGCACCTTCTAGGTGGGAGGGGCTAGGAGTGAGCAGGTGCTGCTGGGTGCTTGATTACTGCAGGGAGTTGGAGTGACTTTGTAAAAGGTTGGTGGTGAGTTTTTTTTTTCAGCTTTTAGGGCTTTTTTGGTCCATAAACAGCAGCCAGATGGCTACTGAAGGGCCCGGAGTGGAAAAGAAAGCACAGTGGTGGTTCAGTGCGAGGATAAGGAGATACAAGCTTGGGATATTATCCAGGCGGTACATGAGGACCGCGGTGAGGGAAGCTGCTTTGCCTGCCGACCAAAGCCGAATGTTGGGTTCGAGGTGATGGTCAGTGGCCGAGAGGAGGTGGAAAGACTTTTACTGAGTTTGAAGGTTGGAGATAAGTTCTTGGAGGTATCTCTGCTTTATTCTGAAGAGGTGGTGGTCTCATTCTTAAACCTGCTGGTTTATATATGTGCTAATAAAAAAGATGGAGTCGTGGGACATTAAAATTTGCTCGGCAATAAAGAGGAGATACTATCCAGGGATGCGGGTAGCAGATGGAACCTGTTATGTGAAGATGCGGTTCCGAGAGGGGGTGAAGTCACTGCCGTATAGCATGAAATTCAAGACAATGGAAGGAGTGCAGTACTTCCGGGTACTGCATGATAACCAGGTGAAGGTTTGTTATTATTGTCTTGGACACGACCATCTTGTAAGAAGCTGTCCAGACTTGTACTGTTATAACTGTGGCGAGTCTGGACACATCGCTAGGAGCTGCAAGGCGGAGAGCTGTGAGGTGTGTCACAAAGGCCCCACCCACTGTGAGTGTACGGCAGAAGGAAGCCCCTTGAGTGACGAGGAGATGGGAGAAGGAGCAGGAGGTGTGAGTGGAGTGGAGCGGCCAAATGAGCGGAGCAAGCGGAGGACACAGTTGGTGAATTGAAGGAAAAGGACAAAGACAGCAGTGGGCAGCACGGGTCAAGGGCAGAGTCGAGCCATAATACGGATCGGCGCTCCCTAAAGAATCTGGTGCCCGTGGGGGGAGAGGAGGCAGGAGCGGGGTGCGGGGTAAGTGTAAGTACTCCAAAGAAAGACGGGGAGTCGGACATCTCGGGGAGCAGGGGGGTGCAAGACAAGGAGAGGGTGCAAGAGGCAGGACCCTTAAAGGGGCAGCGGGATGGGAGCGGGGAGAAAAAGACACCAGAAGGGAGCAAGATAGGTGCAGATGCGCCATTGAGAGAGAAGAAACATGGAGCACGGGTCGGCGGTGGAGATGAGGCCAAAGGGAGAGGCAATGTTGGAGAAACCATGATAGCTGGGAGACGCTATAAGGGAGATTATGGCCTAGATTTTCAGTGTGCCGTGACGCGGGCTTTTAGGCGTGCAGGGGGCTAAAATCCCGAATTCGGGGGTCCCGTCACCATCCTGCCCAAAACCTGCCTCCACGTAAGTTTCAAAGGAGGCGGGTACCCGCCTCGCACTGGGACCCGCCGACCCGAGGCGGGAAGGGATTAGTGCCAATTAACTGCCTGTTAACAGGTAGTTAACAGGCAGCTTTTAGCCTAATCCCTATTTTGAGGGGTGTCATGTGGGATTCCCGACGGCTCCAAATCACGCCAGGTTAGAGCAGGCGGGCCGTCGGGTTGAAGGACTTGGAGGGGTCGAGATGTCGATGTTCAGGTGAGTGATGGGTGCATGAGTGCAAAGGTAAGTGTGTTTGGTGTGTCTAAAGTGTGTAAAGAAGTTTAAATTACCTGGCCTAGAAATTCAGTTGCATGCGCCAGCCGTTAGCGCCTTAGGAGGAGTAGATCTCGAGCGCTAGGCACTTAGTGGCCGGGCACAACGCGATCTGCGCCTACGCCCAACTTCAGTAGACATTTAGCGCCGGCGCAAAGTGTTTGCGCGCGCTCAGCTGCGCGCGCAGATTATGACGTAATTTCCTCGTGCAACGCCCTTTGTGCGCCCCAATCCAGAACTTCAGTCGCGCCCGCCCAATGTGGGCATGGCGGTCCTAAGAACTGTGAACTGGAACGCAGCAGAGGCCATGCGGGCCGCGGGGAGCGCAAATTAAAGGGCACTTACCCTGAACTATAAAGGCCAGCCATTTTGCAGCAATCACTCTTGTGCAACGGATTTATGGACAGAGACCAAGGAAGAGAGCTTACTGCTTTGGCCCAACATAGGAGAGGTATTTTTGGCTTCAGGCCAGAGCTTGGCAATTCGCCTTCATTGTGAGGTCATTGTTTGCCAGTATATTATGGGGGCTGCATGGGGTGCCAACCCTCAGTTTCAGCATTATGTGCGAAGGGCTCGCAGTCGCTGTGAGAGAGGGGCAGCCCTGGCTAGACGCAGAGGGGGCAACAGGCGTCGGCAATGTAGGCCTTACCCACTCAGGAAATACCGCCAGCAGGTGTCCTATCTCACCATGCCTGCCGCGCAGTGTGTTAGGAGGCTGCGCTTCAGAAGGGAGGTGGTTGCAGAGATCTGCCAGCTGCTTCACAGAGATCTGCGTCCACAGCTGAGGTGCAGGACGTCTCTGTCGGTGGAAGTGAAGGTCACGGTGGCTCTGAACTTCTATGCAAGCGGCTCCTTCCAAGCCGCTGTTGGGGACATTGCTAACATATCCCAATTCGCCGTGCATTGCTGCATCCGCCAGGTGACCAATGCCCTTTTCAGAAGGAGACACCAATTCATCTCCTTCCCCATGACCCTGGAGAAGCAGCAGCAGCGTGCAGTGGGATTTGCAAGAATAGCGGGCTTCCCCATGGTGCAGGGCGCCATTGACTGCACGCATGTGGCTTTGCGGGCACCTATCGACAATGCCGAGGATTACCGCAACCGGAAGGGCTACCATTCCCTCAATGTACAGCTGGTGTGTGACCACAGGCAGCGCATCCTAGCTGTCAATGCCCGCTTTCCAGGCAGCAGCCACGATGCATTTATCCTGCGACAGACAACTGTGGCTGACATGTTCCAGGCACAGCCTCCCCCAAGAGGATGGCTTATCGGGGACAAAGGCTATCCTTTGTGTACCTGGCTCATGACCCCGCTCCGCGCGCCCAGGACCCCTGCTGAGGAGGCATACAACGAAAGCCATCAAGCCACTAGGAACATCATAGAACAAACGATTGGCGTCCTCAAGCAACGGTTCCGCTGCCTGGATCGTTCCGGCGGATCTCTGCAGTATTCGCCGGAGTCTCCCAGGTCGTGGTCGTTTGCTGCATGCTGCACAACCTGGCTATCCGCAGGACTCAGGCACTGCCACCTCACGCTGGAGCACCACCTCAGGAGGAGGAGCAGGAGGAGCATGAGGAGGAGGAGGAGGAGTACCAGCCCAGGAGGGAGGCACAAGGTCCAAGGGCCGCCTGTCGGCGGCTTATTGAACGTCACTTCTAGGCCCCCTGTCAGGGAATGGCTTGTGCCAATGAAGGGACCTGAATGCAGCCGCTCCGCAAGCCTTCAGCCGGTTAAGGCAACAACCACTTCAAACATCAAACATGGACAAGCTGAATAAATAAAATGCTTTATTGAACAAACTCAGGGCCCTTCCCACATGAAACCCAAAAACAGACAACACCCCCAAAAAACAGTCACACACATGACTCACTCCCACAACCTGGGGAGGAATAACAAAACATTTCCACAAAAATGGCCTTCATCCTCGGCCTTACAAAAACAACCATCCCCATAAACAAAACAACCATCCCCATATAAAAACACATTTGCCCACACCCTCTACTTTGTGGCCCGCGAGGGCGATTCCTTGACCAGCCTTTTGCGGCCCCTGGCCGCCCTGCTGCTCCTCCTCAAAGTGTGCCCAGTGGCTGCTGCAAGGCTGGGGGAAGGCTCCTGAGGGGCACATGGCGTGACGGCAGATGCCCTTGGGGGTCGGCCTAGACGAGCTCTGGCCCTCGAGGGGCCGGCTGGTGACTGCTGCAGCTGTGGCTGGGCAGCAGCAGTCTCTCCAGCAGCTCGTCGCAGCTCCACTGGGGGAGTGGCAGTGGCGGCTGCAGGAATGGGGGCAAGCTGGCTGATGGCAGGCGCTCGCTGCTCGCCTGAGACACTGGCACTCGCCCGGGCCAGCACTGCAGCATGCGCAGCAATCTGCTGAAGGACAGACCGCTGTGCTGCTGCAGCGCGGCGGGTGCCCTGGTGATGCCTGGCTGACACAGCGAGTGTGGCAACAGTGAGTGCCCGTACCGCCCTGGTCTGTGCCCGCATCAGACCAGCCAGTGACTGCACGGCACCACTGATCACCTGGCCACTCGCTGCGTGAGCTGCCCCGAATTCCGCCCAACTCGCTGCCTGTGCTGCCCCGAATTCGGCCCGACTCGCGGCCTGTTCTGCCCCGAATTCGGCCCGACTCGCGGCCTGTGCTGCCCCGAATTCGGACCGACTCGCGGCGTGTGCTGCTTCGAATTGCTCGAAACTCCTGGCCTGTGAGGCGCCGAAATCAGCCACACTATGAGCCAGGGACTCGATGGCCTCAGGCAACCGTGCCACAACCCCCATGAACTCGGTGTGCCGGCGATCCGAGTCCACGGACATTTGATCGAGGAGGCGCACCTCCTTGGCGAGGACCGTCTCCGGACTGGAGGCCGGACTCTTCCTCTGGGGAGAAGGCCGCCGAGCTGCCCGACCCTTCCCGCGTTGCTGGATGCCACTGGGCCCAGCAACTACACTCCCCTACGACCCTTCCCCCCTCTGGGAAGAAGGCCGCCGAGCTGCCCGACCCTTCCCGCATTGCTGCACGCCACTGGGCACAGGAGCTACACTCCCCTGCAACACTTCCCCCTGGCTCTCCTCCAGGGAAGACGTGTCCCCTCCATTGGCATCCCCTGGCGCGGCTGAGGGTTCCCCTGATGGGCCGCCTTCCTCTTCCTCTTCCTCCTCCTCCTCCTCCTCTTCCGAGGGGCTGTCACTGGCAGCTTCAGGGACCTCCTCCTCACCATCTGAAAGCAGGAAGGCACAAGAGTAGCTTTAGAGTGAGGAGAGGGCGTCAGCGAGGGAGGCATGAGTGGTGGCATTCAGCGCATTGGTCGGACAGTGGCAAAGGATGTAGATCTGAAGCGCAAGTGGGACGAGAGAGGTCCAAAAGGTGATGTCCTTACCATTGGTGCCCAGAACAGGGTCGGCATCTCCAGATGCAATGGGGCCAATCACCCGGGCACCCATGAGGCTACCCACGAGCTCTTCAAGGTCACTGAGCAGCTGGATCTGGGGACGGCCTCCCCCGGTCACAGTCCGGCTCTTCTGATTGTGTGCCAGCTTGGCCTGCAAGAGAAAGGACGGCCTCTAAGTACAGTGTGGTGCCCTGATCTTGTGTACACTGCCTCCCATGGTCGAATAGCTTGGCCAGTGTGGTGCCCTGATCTTGTGTGCACTGCCTCCCATGGTCGAATAGCTTGGCCAGTGTGTAAAGTGCAGAATGTGCAATTGATGTTCATGCCAGTCCCATAGCTGCTGGATGAGGGCTGGCCATTAGGGCTTTTAGGTCCCTTTGCCCATAATGTGAGGTGCACATGCAAGGATGAGGAGGACACTGGAAAGGGGACTCACCCTGACAATCCTTGTGAGGTCATTGAACTTTTTCCGGCATTGGACAGCGGTCCTGGGGACCTCGCTGTTGGATGTGACCCTGTGGGCGACCTCCCTCCAGGCTTTCCTGTAGACGCTGGTGGCAGGCTTCTTGCCACTGTCCGGGAACAAGAGTTTGCGTCTCCTCTCCAAAGCCCTAACCAGCACCCTCAAATCATGGCCAGTGAAGCGCTGCGCTCGTTCACGGGCCTTCTGCATCTTTCCCGGCGCTATTTCTGTTCAGCAGCAGTGTTTAGGCCTAGCTGGAGGGCTGCAGTGTCCAGGGCGTGGCAGCAGACGAACTCGACCCTTCCCCCTTTAAGAGATGGCCGGCGCCAGAGTGTCTGCTGTCAATCAAGAAATGACCGCACCTGCGCTGCGCCCGGCCTCGGCGGTTTAGCTCAGCACCGCCGACTTTGCGCCTAAAGATAGTTGTGTAACGCCAGTTTTAGCGCTCGAGCAAACTCTTAGGGCGAAGCTACTGAATATCGGCAAAGTGGCCTCGACTTTGCGCCGAGCGCAAACTTTAGCGGCCGCCCGACTTTTCCGCCCCAAAAGTGGCTATACTGAATTTCTAGGCCCCTGTACTTACCATAACATGGTGTGGAGATGCCGGAGTTGGACTGGGGTGGACAAATGTAAGAAGTCACACAACACCAGGTTATAGTCCAACAGCTTTATTTGAAATCACAAGCTTTCGGAGTGCTGCTCCTTCGTCAGGTGAAGTGGAGAAATGCATAAAGACACAGGGCTAGAAATTCAGTGGGCTTTGCGCCCAGTTACCGCCCAAATAGGGTTTCTGCGCCAGTGTAGGAGGGTGCGCTGATATTCAGCGCTGCGGTAATGGCGGCGGTAGCCGGTAGCGCTGCGCCAACACCGATGACGTCATCGGTGTGCGCAGTGCCCCGGTTCCGGCCCAAACCCCATATTTAGTTGCGGCCGCCTCTTCTGCAGTGGCCGCAAACAGCGATTGGAAAACGGGGCCGTACTGCTGCGCTACTGGGGCGCTTTAAGGTGGAGGTGCGGCCGGCCGCTTTTTCGGCGGCCGCCTGCCCGCACCTCCTTCCCCGGCCTCCTCCACCACCCCCCCCCTGCGGCATTGCCGGCTGCTTTCCGTGAGCCAGGCACTTCTCCGTGGTGCCGGGCTCATTTGCCGGCACAATCCAGCGGCGATCTCGCTGTTGCAGGCACCTCCCCCTTAAGAGAAGGAGGAGGCCTGCAGTACCGCAGCCTGCCGCTCCGCAGCGGGTGGCGCAGCGGGGCCCACAGCGCAGAAATTCAGTTTCAGCACCCCAAGCGGGGGCGGGCACACCCTGGAATAGCGCCCGGTTCCGACTTGGGGCGCAAAAGCCGAATATCTGACGGGCGCACCTGGCTCCGCGCGCAGCGCTAACTTTTGGGCGTTAGCCTGCTGGTGGGCCTTAACTGAATTTCTAGGCCATAGCCTTTCTTCCTCTCGGCGTCGGGAGTCCATCACTCAGCCGGCACTGAAAGTGACAGCCTGCAGCTTTCAGTGCCGGTGTGAGTCCTAACTGAGTCTGCGTAGAAGGACTCACGTTAGACGTCAGACTGTCAGTGTTTGACAGCTTCAAACAGCTGTGAAACACTGATATTTCATCTGTCAACACCTCTTGACAGATGAAATTTCAGTCTGTGATGTCACCTGTTGCTGGGTGGCCCTTAATTGGTCTGCTGAGCCCGCTGGGTGGGTTCAACAAGGTCAATCAAGGGAAAATCGCGTGGATTGGCCGGACGTTGATGGAGGCGGGACTAAAACCCGAAAGTTGCAGTCCCGCCTCCTTCCCGACTGCTGAATGAAAATCCAGCCCTATGTATCTGACGGGGAGCAGGGATGTGAGGTTACAGAAGAGCTCAAGAGTGAGGAGTCAGAGGGGGACAGAGACATGGAAGTGGGGGGTTGGGTGGCATCGTGTGGAAAGGGAAAGGTTAGTGAGGGGCAGAAGGTAGGAGAAGGGGCAGCTCCTCGGCCCAAACCTAATGTAAGGAAGAGGCTGAAACAGCAGGGAAGGTTCAAACAGGAGGTGAAAAATAGCTGGAGGCTGCAGGAGAAAGCAACAGCTGCCCGGAAAATTGGGAAGGAGCATGAGAGGAGGGAAGGGCTGGAGATTAAATAATGGGGAGATTATCATGCACACTTCCCTTATTCGGAGCCATGATTACATTGGTCTCGATTAATGTGAATGGACTGAGGGGTGAGAAGAAATTGCAGCAGTTGTTGCAGTGTTTTAAAGGCACTGACTTGTGCCTGCAAGAAACCTTTTGGGAAGAGGATATCCTAGAAAGAGTTCGGAAGGTTTGGAAGGGAGAAGTGTTTGCAAGTTGTGCAAACAATAACCGTACAGGGGTGGCTGTTTTGGTGAGTCCGTCCATAAAAGAGAACGTTGCCTTGGTGGACAAGGACACTGAGGGGAGATTTTTACAGCTAAGGATAAAAATGGAGGAATTTAATTGCGATCTCTTTAATATCTATGTACTGAACGACCATTGGAAGCGTCGCAATTTTTTTCGGTGGTTATTCACTGAAGTGGAAGAGGTGGAAAACCCTTGAACAGTGGGGGATTTTAATGTATTTTTATCTCGGATGGACTCAATCCAAGATGCGATACAGTTCATGGAAGAGAGTGAGGGAGAGGCTTATGTGTTAAAGATAGATCAAGAGAAAGCCTTTGATAGGGTCTCTCACGAGTTTTTATTGATGGATTTGGAAGCATTTGGCTTCGGGAAAAATTTAATTGAGTGGATAAGGATTTTTTATTCAAACATATTTAGCTGTGTTAAATGTAATGGTTTTTTATCCAAGTATTTTCCGATACAGAGGTCAGCGAGACAGGGTTGCCCCTGTCCACATTGTTGTACACATTGGTAGCAGAACCATTAGGTTATATGATGCGAAAGGAACAAGGCGTAGTTGGGATTGTGGTTCCCAGTTCCGGGCGGATGTCGGTGATACACCAATATGCAGATGGCACAACCTTAACGTTGAGAGATGGGGAGGCAGTAAGGAAAGCTTTTACCAGGTGTAAGAATTTCAGGGGCATTCAGCGGGCGGAAGTTGTGCAAATAGTGCAACTCTTCACCCGCAGAGGCCCTTCTCCTGGGGATGTGGAGGATCTGTCAGGAGGAATCGTGACAGATCGCGAGTCCTGGGTTTCAACGCATGCGCTTCGCATGCCTAAACCCGGAACTTGCGCGGCCTCTACGGGCACGAACACACCTCGTACGCACCCGTAGGGGTCGCAAAATATGGCTCAATGTGTTTTGGAAATCGATTAAACCTCTCCCTAGGTTTTATAAGGGGGTTGTAGAGACTTGGGCCCAATTTTTAAAAAGTGTGCAGTTTATGCCCAAGGCTGCTGAGGAATTTTTAGAACAGCCCTTATTTTCAAATAGGTGGGTCAACACCGAAGGAGAGGTTTTATTTAATCAAGCTTTTATAAAAGCTGGTATTATATGTGTGAAAAATGTATTATACGAGGTAATTCCAGGTTGGTTGCCGGAAGCGGTTGTGAGGGACATGGTGTGGGAGGAGGATCAGGAGGTAGAGGAAAAAGCAATAGGGATCATGTATGAGAAGATTGTGAGGGCAATGCCACAGGATTGGATGGAAGAAATAAATGCGGAAATCTCCAAAGGAAGTAAAACGCGTCCCACTTTTCCAAGCTATCTGCTGGAGAAAGGGGAGGACTTGGTCCAATTTGACAACTGTAATACTCGAGATTTCTGTGGGGTATTTAGAGAATGGAGATTCCAGACACCTGCTGGTCAGGAGTTTTGGCAGAGTATATACCCACAGCGGGACTTCAACAGGATTTGGAAGGGAGTGTAGGCGAATTTTAAATGTCCAGAGTGGATTGAACTGGATTTCAAATTGGCTCATAACTGGAGTTTTACCATGACGGTCTTGTGTAAGATTGGACGAGTGGAGGGGGCAACTTGCCCAGTGTGTGGGACACGGGGTGAGACTCTGTCCCATTTACTGGTGTTATGTCTGCAGTTAAAGGATTTTAAGTACTATGTTCGACAGTGGTGAGGATTTTTTGCTGGGTGGGGTCCTTAGAGCGAGAATGGGAATCCCATGGGACTCAATTTTGAGATGGAGATTGCAGGAGAGTCTGGCCGAGTCTAGTGGAGCGGCAATTAGTTTAATGTTCAGTTTGGCTAGATTTGTGATTGTGCAATGAAGGAATGCTCTGTTTTTTAAGGGGAGGAGAATCAATCTAAAAGAGTATTTTAAATATAAGCTAAAAGGTCATTATAAGGCTCTGTGGATGTTTTATTCAGAAAGGAATTTAAAGGTAGTATTTTATGATCAATTTTTAAAGTACAATCGATTAATATATGTTACAGGAGACAAATTAAACTTCAGGTTTTGATGTTAATATGTGGTGGGGGAATGGCTGTGCAGAGAGGCGCACTGGATTTGAATGATACAATGGATTGATCATGATGTTGTAAATGTTCTTAATGTTCAATAATATATATAAAAAATGAGTAGCATTCTGGCCTCTGAGTCAGAAGGTTGTGGGTACAAGTCCCACTGCAGGGACTTGAGCACACAAATCTAGGCTGGCACTCCAGTGCAATGCTGAGTGTAAGATTTTGGATCACAGGTTACCCAAAGGGTCTTAGAAATCATAGGTCACTTTATTAAGGAGTGGCAGTTTAAGTTAAGTACAGCATGCAATAGTAGATATGCAACCTGTAACAGATGAGGACGGTTTACCGGCCCTGGCAGGGACAGACGGACGGACGGAGGTTGAGGCATGTAGTGTCCGCGCCTTAATAATACACGGACTGCAGGAGAACAATAAAACAGGTATTTACTGAACAGAGGGTACTCTTTTATTTGGACCCAAAAAACCCCCCAATTCGACTGTAAATAAATAAAAGTTCAACTAAAGCTTAACAAATCAAATTAAAATTTGGTTTTCCGTGTTGATGATGCACTCCAGTCCCCGCGGCGCCCACCGGTCGCGGAAATACTCAAGCGCACCGGCGGACACCGCGTGCTCCATCTCCAGGGCCACCCGGGTGCGAACATGGCCGCGGAAGAGAGGCAGGCAATCCGGCTGGACGACCCCCTCGACCGCCCGCTGCCTGGACCAATTGATGGCTCTTTTAGCCAGGCCCAGGAGCAGGCCCACAAGGAGGTCCTCCAACCTGTCCGCTCCCCTCCGCACCGGGTGACCGTAGATCAAGAGCGTGGGACTGAAGTGCAACCAAAAATCGAGGAGCAGCCCCTTCAAGTAGTGAAAGAGGGGCTGCAACCTCTCACATTCCATATAAACGTGAAACACGGACTCCTCCAGGCCGCAAAAAATGCAGGCGGCCTGGGAGTCCGTGAACCTACTTAAAACCTTATTGCACGGGACCGCTCCGTGCAACACCCTCCAGGCCAAGTCCCCGATGGAACAAGGGAGGACTCCCGCGTAGAGAGCCCTCCATTGGGGACCTCCGCCACCGCCAGTCGGCAAGACGCCATGCCAAGGCGTGTCCGGACGGTAGACGAAGATGGCAAAGTGGAGAGTGTGCAGGAGCAGCCCGTACAGGAAACCCCTCCACGCGGAATGAAAAGGCACGGAGGGTATTTCCTCCAGACGGCTCAAGTTGTGAGGCGCCGGTTCCCGAGGGGAGTTTCGGGGCCGGGCGCCGATGAGGAATTCCGTCCGAACGGGGGTAAGCACGGACGGGATCGCCCCACGTGCTTGAGCCACCTCGATACACCTAGTGGAGTCGGGGCCCAGTGCCGCTTTCACCGATTCGATGGCTTCGACCGTGAGCCGGACGTTGGCCCAGGACAGGCGCCACGCCAGCTCCTCTGGCGCCATCCAGCCCGCTCCTCCGCCATCGAGCAGGTCCCCGACTCTGGTCACCTTGCCAAGCACAGCCCTGCCCTCCGCCAGCCGCCCGAACCCGCGTTCGTGGAGGTGCGGATTCCTGAGCAGCGGCTCCCGAAGGAGAGCCGCCGCTCCTGACGGGGGAGAGCTCTGCCTGGAAGCGACGTAGTTCCAAACCCATAGCAGTTCCTGGTAGAAGACAGGCAGCTCCTGCAGGCCGGCACGCCTGCCGCCCACTTTCGTGAACAGGAGCTGCGTGTCGTAATTGAGGCCGTGTAGCTGGCGGAAGAAAAACGTCGCCAGCGCACACCATCTCGGAGGATTCTCGACGTACAGGTATCTCTGCAGCGTCTGAAGACGGAAAGTCGCAGCCTGGGTGCGAAGGCAAACCAGCGCCTGACCGCCCTCCCTAAGCGGGAGACACAGAACCGCGGCAGAGACCCAGTGCTTCCTTTTGTCCCAGAAGAAGTCGATGAGCTTCTTCTGCATCTTGGCGACAAACGCAGGGGGAGGGATCAAAGTGACCAACCGGTACCACAACATGGCGGCCACCAGCTGGTTTATGACCAGCGCTCGACCCCTGTAGGACAACACTCGGAGCAGTCCTGTCCAGCGTCCTAGGCGAGCGGTGACTTTGGCCTCCAGCTCTTGCCAGTTCGCCGGCCAGGCATCCTCGGCAGGGCGAAGGTAGACTCCCAAATAGAGGAGGTGCGTGGTGCTCCAGGCGAAAGGCCTGAACTCCTCCGGCAGGGAGTCCACCCGCCACTGACCCACCAGGAGTCCGGAACATTTCTCCCAGTTGATCCTGGCGGAGGATGCGTCCGAGTAAATCTGCTGGTGTTCCCGCATCCTCCGCAAGTCAGCGGGATCCGTGACCGTGAGGAGCACGTCATCGGCGTAAGCCGAGAGGACCACCTCCACGCCCGGCCCTTGCAGAGCCAGTCCCGTCAACCTCTTCCGCAAGAGGCGCAGGAATGGCTCCACGCAAACGGCGTATAACTGACCGGACATGGGGCATCCCTGATGTACCCACCTCCCGAAGCGAAGGGGCGCCGTCAAGGACCCGTTAACTTTAATCAGACACTCTGCGGCGGCGTACAAAAGTCGGATCCGGGCGACGAAATGCGTCCCGAACCCGAATGCGCGCAGAGTCCCGAAGAGATACTCGTGATCCACCCTGTTGAACGCCTTCTCCTGATCCAGGGAGAGGAAGGCGACCGACAGACCAGCCCTCTGGGAGTGGTGGACCAGGTCCCGGACCAGATGGATGTTATCATGGATGGTCCGGCCCGGGACTGTGTAGGACTGGTCAGGGTGGATCATGTGGGCCAGCACGGTGCCAAGGCGAGCAGACATGGCCCTGGCAAAGATTTTATAGTCCGTGCTGAGGAGGGAGACTGGGCTTAAGGAGGCAGAGATCGCCCTTCTTAGGCAGCAGGACAATGACCGCCCTGCGCCAAGAGAGGGGCATCTCCCCGGTCGCCAAACTTACCCCCAGGACCCGCGCGTAGTCGCCCCCCAAGACGTCCCAGAACGTCCTGTGGAACTCCACGGTCAGCCCGTCCAACCCCCGGGACTTTCCCCTAGAGAGCTGGCGGAGGGCGCCGGTCAGCTCTGCCAGGCTTAGTGGAGCGTCCAGTTTTTCGGCGCCCTCCGGGCTGACCTTCGGCAGGTCCTCCCACAAAACTCTGCGTGCATCCTCGCTGGACGGATCCGGAGAGAAAAGAGCCCCGTAGTAGGCGCGGGTCCCCGCGCTGATTCCCTCCGGATCCGAGACCAGAGATCCGTCATCGGCCAGCAGCCCCAAGAGCTGCTTACGGACCCCCCGTCTTTTTTCCAGCGAGTAGAAGAAGGGGGAGCCGCGGTCCAGGTCCTGCAGGAGCTGGATCCGCGACCTCACGTACGCGCCTCGGGACCTGACGAGCTGCAGGTCGTTCAGTGCGCCCTTCTTCTCTTCGTACACCTTCCGCAGGGCCGGGTCCTCGACGACCTGACCGAGACGGGACTCCAGGTCGAGCACCTCCTTCTCCAACCGCCCGACCCGGGCCTCCCGCCTCTTGGTCGACCCCTTCGCGTACTCCTGACAGAAGAGACGGATGTGAGCCTTGCCCACATCCCACCATAGCCTCAAGGAGGGGAAGCCCCCCTGCTTCTTTCTCCAGTCGGCCCAGAATCGACGAAACGAATCCCGGAACCGTGCGTCTTCCAGCAGCAGGTTGTTAAAATGCCAGTACACGGACCCCCCCCGCGCACGCAGTGGAGCGAGCTCCGCCCATACCAGGTGGTGGTCCGTGCACGGCACCGGCTGCATGGAAGCCGTCGGAACGCAGGAGACGTACGCCCAGGAAATGTAAAGGCGGTCGATTCTGGACCTTCCTCCCCCAGACCTCACGCTAGTGAAGGCGCTGGAGTCGGGGTGGAGATTTCGCCAGACGTCCACCAAGTCGAAGGGCCCAACCAGGTCCCTCAACTTCTCCATCGCCGCCGGGCTTCGCGGGGGACCCGAACGGTCCCTCGCCTCGAGGGTGCAGTTAAAATCCCCCCCGAGGATGACGCACTCGCCCACGTCGATGGAGCCCAAAAGAGCGGACACTTCTTCGAAGAAGCGCACTTGCTGCGCACTGGTCTGAGGGGCGTACACGTTCACTAGATGGAGCGGCACACCCCCCAGGCGAACAGTGACCTGGAGCAAGCGGCCCGGCACGTGCTCCTTGACCCCCAAGATCTCCGGCTGAAAATGCGGGGCCAGCAAGATAGCCACCCCGCTGGAATTGTTGGAGAGGTGACTCATGCTGACCCCTCCTTGCCACTCCAGGAGCCATGTAGCTTCGTCTCCCGGAACGGTATGGGTTTCTTGCAGGAAGCACACCGCATACTTCCCGTCCCGAAGGACCGAGAAGTTATTGAATCTGCGGCGCGCCTCCCTGCTGCCATTGATGTTGAGGCTGGCTATGGTTATCTTCATGTCAGACGCATAGTGCAACCTCTACCGACACCTAACGGGGGGAGGAAGCGCAGCCACTGGTCAGCCGCCACTTCCTCAGCAGCCCAGTGAGAAACGTTGTGAGCCGACGCAGCTCGAGTGGGTTCACACCCTCGTCCGCGCCCATGATCTTAACGGCAGCACGGACGGATACGATGAGCAGCACCAGCTCCGACCACCTGTCGAGGGCCAGCCGGACCTTATTGCGCTGACCCAGGCACGTGGCCATAAAATCCCGGAGTTCCCTTACGGGAATGAGGGGAGACTCGGCAAGGGGCACGAGGTCATCCATCGCCTCGTTGGCGCTGGAGCCCGAATCGTCCTCCGTGCCCATCACCGAGTCCCCATCCTCCTCCAGGGGGTCGTCACCAGCGGCCGACCCGTCCGCCGCGCAGTGCGAAGCGAACGGCTCGGCCGCGCCAGCCAGCCCCGCCTCCGCCCGGATCCCACCCCCAGGATCGGCGGCAGAGGATTTCTCCCTGGGCTCCTCTAGGGGTGCTGGGACAGAAGACGGCGGCGGTTCAGAGCTCCCCTCCGCCTCAGACGCCAGAACGACCGGAGAAACCGGGGCGAGAACAATTCCCAGCTCCTCCAGTATGTCCGGCACCAGAGACGCAGCCAGGGGGCCATCCTCCTCCCCGCCACCAACCTCCGACCCAGCGGATGGGGGGTTTTGAATTAAAAGCTCTACCAGGACGAGCATCCCCTGGGAGATGTCCGGGTCGCATTGGGTGAGCTCATTATCCTCGAGCTCGCCCGACCCAGACCCCAGGCCGCCCGACCCGGCGAGGGGTAACGGCACCGATAGAAGGTCGATTTCAATTACCGCCGCGGGTTGTTCCGCGACCCCCCCAACGGGCAGGGTCTCGTCCCCATCCCCGGGAGGCACGCGTCGGACAGACACATCTGCCTCAGCCTCCCGAGGGACAGGCGACCCCTGCCGATCGCTGGTGATGACGACAGCGGGGGGGGGGGCGCAGTACCCGCGGCGGGCGACGACTCCCCCTGCTTGGAGGGACTTTCCTCCTCCCGGTCCTCCTCCTCTTCCAGGGGGTCGCGCCTTCTTTTTAGCACAGAGGGAGCGAGGGAGACCTCCATGACTGCAGAGGCCTCCTCCTCAGCTCCCTCCGGCGGAGCAGGTTTGTTGGGCTCCTCGGGCCCGAGCCCGGCCGCAGGTAATGGCGTTTCCGCTATGGCGGTTGCGGCCACAGGCTCGGGCACGAGGCCCCTCCCGCTCGCGTCTGCCCCGATTAACTCCGCGAGGAAGCGCGGGTGTAAGGGGCTCAAGGGGCAAGGGCTGGCCATCCACGGGGGGACCCGCCCTAAGGTGTTTATTTTTCCGCCGCGCCTTCTTTCCGGCCGGACACGCTCCCTCCCCCCCGCCGGAGGCCTTGGTGGCATCGGCCCCCGATGTCGATCGCGCATCAGATGTTCCCGACGTGCGGGCAGATCCGGGGGGAGGAGCGTCGGCGGCGCCAGCCTCGGCTGCACGAGATGATCCGGCAGCCTTGGAGGCGGGGCAGTTTTTCCGGATGTGCCCCACCTCCTTGCAGGCGTGGCACCGCACACCGTCCGACGTCCAGAAGACGCGATATGCAGTCCCCTCGTGGTGGACGACGAATGCCCCGTCAGTGTCCTCCTCCTGCGCCAGCTGGATGAACAGCTGGCGCCGGAAGGAGAAGACGTGGCGAAGGCTGGCCTCCCGGAAGCCGAGCGGGATGGGTGTGATCCCCGACCTCACCTCCCCAAGTTGACGTAGATGGGGAAGGAGGAGCTCACCAGGAACATAGGGCGGGACGTTCGAAATAACCACCCTCTGCGTGGTGGCCTCGAGGGGGTCCACCAGCAGGAAGGTCCCGCCCACGGTGAGCCCCTTGGTGACAGCCAGGGACACTGCCCGCTCTGACCCCAGGAAGAACACAGCCTTCCCATACATTTTTGAGGCCGCAACGATGGCTGAGGGGCCGACAACCCCAGCCATGGCTTTAACGCAGGCCTCAATGGTCATAGTGGGGTGAGTGTAGCTCTTCACCCCAAGCTTTTTTGTTATAAGTTTAAAGGGTGACGGGGCAGCAGAAGCAGCGGGAGCAGCTGTGGCTGTGGCTGTCACTCCCACATAAGTCCTAGCTGGCCCCGCCACCGGCGAAGATGCAGTCGCCATTATGGGGTGTTTTTATAAAGGCTACACTCACCCCAAGTCACAGGCCTGAAGGTGTTAATGGCCTCAGGTATTTTTTTTTTTGGTCCTCTATTGAGCAGAGGGAGCTGTTTAAAATGGAGACACACCTCTCCCCTTATTGGTTGAAATTGGGAGAGGTGCCTTCTCCCCTCTGCTCAATAGGCAATTAATAATTAAAGATGAAATGAGGTGCCTCAGAGAGAAAGGCAGAGAAAGACAAAGAGAGAGAGGGCGAGGGGGGGGGTGAGAAGGAGGGAGGTGGCAAGGACAGTGTTGCCACTCAGGATGGTGGGTGGGTGTTGGCAGGGGTGCACTCTCCGATGGGATTTAAAAGTCTTTGATGGTGGTGTTCTTCTGGCAGGGGGAGAAGGTGTCTTCACCTGGGAAAGCTGGAGTTGCCCAGGCTCAGTCCTGCACCAGGTCTTAACGATGTAATTAATGGAATTAACCACTTAACCTACGCAGCTCCAGCTGGCCCAGGTCAGGCAATAGAAGGGATGCTTATTATTGGTGTGTGTGGCCTAGTTTTGGCAAGATCCACACACACACACACAGCCACCCCTTGATGTTCCGGCCTTGTTTCTTCTTTTCTCCCCCCACCTAAAATACAAAGTCTTTGGGAGAGTGCCCCAAATAACACCCACCTGTAGATATTTTGAAGATGATACTCCTCCCTCCTTCCAAACAGTTGGTGTTGGTTGATGGTGGTTTCTCTCCCCTCTCTCCCTCTCCTGAAGTGGAGGCCAATTTGGGGAGGCAGTGATAGGAAAGGCCTCTCCCCTGGTTGATGTTATTGCAGGCCTCCTTTCTCCTTCTCCTCCTCTGTCCTCTCTCTCCAGGCACCTCAGTTGATGTAATGATGGTGGAGTTGGTGGTGGTCCAGCGTTCTCCTCCTCTTCCTGGTCAGGGGACCACCACTTTAGTCCACTCTCCTAGTCTGGCTGCTCCTTCTCCTTCTGCTTGCAGCTGCACAGCCAGCAATGCTGTGAATGAGGTACAAGACTGAAGTACAGAAGCCTGCTATGGCTTTATATACAGGGGTGGTCACTGCCGGTACTGCAGTATAGAATCAGTTCCTCTCTTAAAGGTACATACACAACAATTCCTCCCCTTTTAAATAAACAGTACATAACATTCATTTAACAACTAAATAATAACTAATTACAATTACAATTTTCTCTGTACTATATACATTAACTGAAATAATCATTTATAAGTTCAGTCTTTGAGGAGGCTTCCTGATCCTGACTGGATAGCGCCTTTCTCGAGTATCCTGTTCTTGCGGCGGAGTTGATTCTGTCTCATTGTCATTGGTTGGTTCGTCAGCTTCCAATACCACTGCTTCTGAGGTAGACGCAATCTGTACTTCGGGTTGATTACCAGGTGCACCTGCTCGTGGTATGGGTTTGGCTTGTTCCTGTGACTCTAGAATCTGGTCAGCATGGCGTCTCACGATGCTCTCTCCAACGTCCACTGTGTACATTAGTGGTCCCTGCTGTGTGCATATCGTTCCTGGCTGCCATTTTTCTGTTCGGTAGTCGCGGGCCAAGACTGGTTGCCCTATCTTGAAGCTCCTGGTTGGCTTCTCATTTATGTGCTGGAATTGCTTATCCTCAACATCTCGTCTTATGTTTGGTTTGAGCAAATCCAGGTGACATCTTAGCCTTCGGTTGAAGAACATTATGGCTGGAGCTTGGTTGGTGACTGCATGTGTCGCATTCCGGTAAGCAAACAAGAAATTATCCACCTTGTGTTGCAGTGGTATGTCGTTGTTATACATTGCCTTTATTGCCTTTTTAAAGGTCTGAACAAACCTCTCAGCCAATCCATTTGTGGCTGGATGATATGGGGCAGATGTGTAATGTTTCACCCCTTAGTCCTCAGAAACCTCCGGAAATCCTCGGACACAAACTGTGGCCCATTGTCGGAGCAAATCTGTTCTGGCAAGCCATTCCTGGCGAAGATGGTCCGTAGGACTGCAATAGTTTTCTCCGTGGTGGTGGAGGACATTTTGATGACCTCTGGCCATTTCGAATGGGCGTCCACAGCGATTAGGAACATTGAGTCCATAAATGGACCAGCAAAATCAATGTGTACCCGTTGCCATGGAGATGAGGGCCACTCCCATGGATATAGCAGGGCCTGTGGTGGAGCGTTTTGGACCTTCTGGCATCCTGTGCATCTCTTGGTCATATCCTCGATTTCTTGATCGATTCCCGGCCACCACACAAACGCCCTGGCTAGGCTCTTCATTTTTACCCCTCCCAGATGACCCTCATGAAGCTCATTGAGCACTCTATCTCTCAACTTGGGTGGAATTACCACGCGGGATCCACACATCAAGGTCCCCCGGCACACTGACAGCTGTTCCCTCCTTGGCGAGAATGCTGGCAACAGTGAGTCACCATGTGCTGGCCATCCCTTCACCGTCAAATCATAGACCCGAGAGAGTGTCGGGTCATTTCGGGTTTCCTTCTCTATACTTGAGTTTGTAACAGGTAGACATTCGACTATAGTCGCATGGAATATCTCAACAGGGTCTACTGCAGGTGCTTCCTCTACCGTAGGCAACGGTAGGCGCGACAGCCCATCAGCGTTTCCATGCTGTTTCGTACCCTTGTACTCTATGTCGTACTGATGTGCCCCTAGAAAAAGTGACCATCTTTGCAGCCGTTGCGCCGTCATCACTGGAACGCCCTTCTTCGGGTTAAAAATGGAGACCGGGGCTGATGATCAGTCAGTGGGGTGAATTTCTGCCCGTGCAGATAGTGATTGAACTTCTTCACCCCCACACCAGGCTGAGGGCCTCCCTGTCAATCTGGGCGTAGTTACGCTCGGCTGAGGTTAACGAGCACGACGCAAAGGCTATTGGCCTCTCTGAACCGTCAAGGAATTTGTGTGACAGCACCGCTCCAATGCCGTAGGGAGACGCATCACATGCTAACCAAATCGGTAGTGTTGGATTGTAGTGGGCCAATACTTCTTTTGAAGTGATTAGGCATTTACATTTCTGAAAGGCACGCTTACACTCATCACTCCATTTCCATGTTACTCCAGTTTGCAGCAGGGCGTTCAGTGGGTGCAGAATTGTAGATAAATTCGGCAAGAACTTATGGTAGTAGTTCACCAACCCGAGGAACGACCTCAGTTGCGACACATTTTCCGGTGCTGGAGCCTTGACTACAGCCTCAATCTTGTCCGGCGACTTATGCAACCCTTCCTCATCAATCATGTGGCCACAATACGAGATTTGTCTCCTGAAGAACTCGCATTTGGGGCGGTTGGCTCGTAGCCCATATTCCTGTAATCTCGTGAGCACCTGCTCCAGGTTGGCAAGGTGTTCACTGTCATTTTCGCCCGTAACCAGGATGTTGTCCAAATAACACTGGGTCCCCGGGATCCCTTGCAGGACTTGTTCCATCGGCCTCTGCCAAATAGCCGGGGCTGATGCTACCCCGAATACCAGTCGATTGTACTGGTAAAGGCCTTTGTGAGTGTTTATCGTGAGGTATTTCCTAGATGCTTCTTCCACCTCCATTTGTAGATACGCTTGGGCCAGATCAATCTTTGTAAAGCATTTCCCTCCAGATAGTGAGGCGAAAATATCTTCTATCCGTGGAAGTGGATATTGTACTGTGTGCAGGACTGGGTTCACAGTTACCTTGAAGTCCCCACAGATGCGAACCTCCTTCGGCTCCCCAGGCGTGCTGCTCACTGATTTCTTCATTACAGGAACGATGGGTGTGGCCCACTCGCTCCGGTCCACCTTGGACAGCACACCCGAATGCTCCAGACTCTCCAGCTCTGCTTCAACGGCTGGGCGGATCGCGTAAGGTACCGGTCTGGCCTTAAAAAATTTTGGATTTGCGTTATCTTCGATTTTTATCGTTGCCGTTACTCCTTTTAGAGTCCCAAGTCCTTGTTGGAACACCTCTTTCGCGTCAGTTAGAATTTTTGACAGTCATCCAGGTGTGACGTCATCATCCTTTTTGTCAGTCACAGTTAGCGCCTGAATGGAATGCCAATCCAATTGTATTTTTCGGATCCATTCACGTCCCAATAATGGTGGTCCTCCATCTTGTCGTATATATAGATATAGGCCTAGAAATTCGGTAGGCTTAGCGCCGCTTTTGAGGCGCTGGAGGGCCTAGCGCCGGAGTTATGGCCAGTTTGGAAATTGAGTGGGTCCCTAAATCGGCGTTAGGCCGTTAGCGCTGCGCCGGCACCGATGACGTCATCGGTGTGCGCAGTGTCCCGGTTGCCATGGTAACCCGCCCGAACTCCGAAATTGACTTGCGGCCGCCTCGCCCGTGGCAGCCGCAAGCAACGTTCTGGCAGAGGTGCCTTACTGGACTTTGCGCCGGCGCATTAAAGGCCCCGCGGCAGCCGGCCGCTTTCCCGCCGGCCGCTTGGCCGCAGCTCCCTCCCCGGACTTCTCCCCCCCCCCCCCGGGACAGATGCAAGCCCGGCACTTGTCCGAGGTGCCGGGCTCATTTTTACAATGATTTTCGCGGGCCGCGGCCGGGTGCAGGCAGCTCCTCCTTAAGGGAAGGAGGAGGCCTGCACTTCCCGAACCTGCCGCACCGCAGCGGGCGCCGCAGCGCCGGAATAGCGCCGCAATTCAGCGCGTAGCGCCAGTTTTCAGGCGCAAACAGCTTTCAGCAGCGCCGGCAGCCGTTTAGGCGCAGAACTAGTGAATTTTTGGCCCGCCCAGCGCGACTTAGCTCCGGCACTAACTTCCGGCGCTAAAGCCGTCGCTGCACCAAAACCCAATTTCTAGGCCATAGTTTCTGTGTTTCCTTGCCGTTGTATTCAACTGGCACCCTTATTTTTCCTCTGGGGTAGACTTTTTGCCCCGTGTATGTCTTCAATACAATGGACATGTCCTTCAAGGGTATGTGTGAGAATAGCCGCTCATAGTCTCGTCGATTCATGACAGTTAGGGCTGATCCTGTGTCCAATTCCATCTTTACTGGGGACCCTGCTATCATGAGGGTGACCCAAATGGTTCGGTGATCCTCCTTTGCGATCACGTTGTGTAACTTTAGACAACTTAGTCTCCTGCTCCCGGAGTCCTTATCACTCTCCTGATCTTCCGAACTACTGTCTGTCAATTTCTTTACTTTCTTGTACTTTTCCTTACTAGTTCTTGTAGTGTTGGTTTTCTTTCCCGACCTGCAGACTCTTGCTATGTGTCCCATTTTCCCACATTGCCTGCATACTTTGTCCTTAAACCAGCAGTCCTTCTGATCATGGGTTGTTCTGCCGCAGCGATAGCACTTTTCTGCTCCATACACCATTTCGTTAGCGCTGTATTCTTGTGGTTTCTGTTGTATTTCCGCAGCTCCCCGTGCTGCTGCTTCGTAGGACACTGCCACGCTGAAAACCTGTTCTAGTGTCAGGTCCTTTTCCGAAAGTAGTCGTTTCTGGGTTCCTTCACTCTGGAGCCCGCAGACAAACTTATCCCATAAGGTGTCTGCCAGTCCTGCTCCGAACTGGCAGTGCTTCGATAACTTGCGTAGTTCTGTAAGATAGTCAGCATTGCTCTCATCTTTGTGCTGGTTTCTTTTATGGAACTTGAATCTTTCTGCTATCAGCAGCGGTGTAGGGCTTAGGTGTTCCTGTAAGATATTAACAATCTCTTCAAAATTTTTCTCCATTGGTTTAGCTGGGGTAATTAAATTCCGCAATAGGCCGTACGTTCTCGCGCCCATCAAATTTAATAATACCGACGCCTTCTTTCCATCGGCCACCTCATTTGCCTTGCAGTACACTTCAATTCTTTCCACATACGTGGTCCAGTCTTCTACCTCGTTGTCGAAAGCAGTGATACTGCCACTTTTCGGCATCTTGGGTGATTTAAAATGGCGCCTCCCGCGCTTTTTCTTCTTCACCAATGGATTAAAATGGCGCCTCCCGCACTTTTCCTTCTTCCCCAATGGAATAAAATGGCGCCTCCCGCGCTTTTCCTTCTTCCCCTTGCTGCCACGCTGCTCCTAGCGTTCTGCAGGGTAATGGCAGCGACCCGCGGCTTCGGCGTGTCTCACTTTTCCTTCCCCTTGTTTTATTTTCGCTACGCTGCCCGGTTCTTGAGCACCGACCGCGCCCTGTGCGCTCCACCCTCTCTCTCTCTCTTTTCCTCCCGACGACGCTGCACAGCCCCTTTGCAGAGCCGCTCGATCGAGCTCGACCCCGCCACAGTCCCGAAGGGTCAGCGCACTACCTGCTACCAGCACGATTTGCTGGAACACCTTGACTGGGGAGCCAAGCCCAGCTCTCCACAGCCTCTCCTGCAACTCTCCGAACTCCGAGGGATCCTTGGGCGGTTGCCCGCGGTTGACGCCCGTTGCTCTGACTTCGACCTCCAAGAAGCTTCTTCTCAGGGAAAGATCCCCATGAGGTGATGCAGTACTGCAGGTGAGTTTGAACCTGTTCGTCGCCACTGTAGTGTCCGCGCCTTAATAATACACGGACTGCAGGAGAACAATAAAACAGGTATTCACTGAACAGAGCATAACTTAAGACTGAAGTACAGAAGCCTGCTATGGCTTTATATACAGGGGTGGTCACTGCCGGTACTGCAGTATAGAATCAGTTCTTCTCTTAAACGTACATACACAACAAGGCAGAATGGTGGTTTCAGATACCTGCAGCCTGCGGCAGTGGTCTCTTCCTCTTTGGTCGTCTCCCAAGCTGGCGGACGTGTTAGGCCGAAGCTAGCATTGAATCCGCCTCAGAGGAAGCTCCCTCTCTCTGCCTCCCCGGGGAAGCTCCCTCTCTCTGACTCCCGCGGAAGCTCCCTCTCTCTGGCTCCCGGGGAAGCTCCCTCTCTCTCCCTCCCCGGGGAAGCTCCCTCTCTCTGCCTCCCCGGGGAAGCTCCCTCCCTGATTCTCCGGGGAAGCTCCCTCCCTCTCCCTCCCCGGGGAAGCTCCCTCCCTGCTTCTCCAGGGAAGCTCCCTCTCTCTCCTCCCCGGGGAAGCTCCCTCTCTCTCCTCCTTGGGGAAGCTCCCTCTCTCTCCCTCCCCGGGGAAGCTCCCTCTCTCTGCCTCTCCGAGGAAGCTCCCTCTCTCTGCCTCTCCGGGGAAGCTCCCTCCCTCTGTCTCCCCGGGGAAGCTCCCTCTATCTCCTCCTTGGGGATGCTCCCTCTCTCTCCTCCCCGAGGAAGCTCCCTCTCTCTGCCTCTCCGGGGCAACTCCCTCTCTCACTCCCCGGGGAAGCTCCCTCTCTCTGTCTCCCGGGGAAGCTCCCTCCCTCTGTCTCCCCAGGGAAGCTCCATCACTCTCCTCCCCGGGGAAGCTCCCTCCCTCTGCCTCTCCGAGGAAGCTCCCTCTCTCTCCTCCCCGGGGAAGCTCCCTCCCTCTGTCTCCCCAGGGAAGCTCCCTCTATCTCCTCCATGGGGAAGCTCCCTCTCTCTCCTCCCCGAGGAAGCTCCCTCTCTCTCCCTCCCCGGGGAAACTCCTTCTCACTCCCCGGCGAAGCTCCCTCTCTCTTCTCCCCGGGGAAGCTCCCTCTCTCTCCTCCCCGGGGATGCTCCCTCTCTCTCCTCCCTGAGGAAGCTCCCTCTCTCTGCCTCCCCGGAGAAGCTCCCTCTCTCTCCTCCCCGGGGAAACTCCCACTCTCACTCCCCGGGGAAGCTCCCTCGCTCTCGCTCCCCGGGGAATCTCCCTGGCTCTCGCTCCCCGGGGAATCTCCCTCTCTCTCCTCCCCAGGGAAGCTCCCTCTCTCTCCTCCCCAGGGAAGCTTCCTCTCTCTCCTCCCTGGGGATGCTCCCTCTCTCTCCTCCCTGGGGAAGCTCCCTCTCTCTTCTCCCCAGGGAAGCTCCCTCTCTCTCCCTCCTCGGGGAAGCTCCCTCTCTCTCCTCCCCGGGGAAGCTTCTTCTTTCTCCCTCTCCAAGGAAGTTCCCTCCCTGGGGAAGCTCCCTCTCTCTGCCTCTCCGGGGAAGCTCCCTCTCTCTCCTCCCCGAGGAAGCTCCCTCTCTCTGCCTCTCCGGGGAAGCTCCCTCACTCTCCCTCTCCGAGGAAGCTCCCTCCCTGGGGAAGCTCCCTCTCTCTGCCTCTCCGAGGAAGCTCCCTCCCTCTGTCTCCCCGGGGAAGCTCCCTCTATCTCCTCCTTGGGGAAGCTCCCTCTCTCTGCCTCTCCGAGGAAGCTCCCTCCCTCTCCTCCCCGAGGAAGCTCCCTCCCTCTGTCTCCCCGGGGAAGCTCCCTCTATCTCCTCCTTGGGGATGCTCCCTCTCTCTCCTCCCCGAGGAAGCTCCCTCACTCTCCCTCCCCGGGGAAGCTCCCTCCCTCTCCCTCCCCGGGGAAGCTCCCTCTCTCTCCTCCCTGGGGAAGCTCCCTCTCTCTCCTCCCTGGGGAAGCTCCCTCTCTCTCCTCCCCGGGGAAGCTCCCTCTCTCTCCTCCCTGGGGAAGCTCCCTCTCTCACCCTCCCCGGGGAAACTCCCTCTCACTCCCCGGGGAAGCTCCCTCTCTCTGACTCCCAGGGAAGCTCCCTCTCTCTGCCTCTCCGGGGAAGCTCCCTCCCTCTGTCTCCCCGGGGATGCTCCCTCTCTCTCCTCCCTGGGGAAGCTTCCTCTCTCTCCTCCCCGGGGAAGCTCCCTCTCTCTGCCTCCCCGGGGAAGGTCCCTCTCTCTCCCTCCCTGAGGAAGCTCCCTCTCTCTCGCTCCCCGGGGAATCTCCCTCACTCTCGCTCCCCGGGGAGCTCCCTCTCTCTCCCTCCCCGGGGAATCTCCCTCTCTCTGCCTCCCCGGGGAATCTCCCTCTCTCTGCCTCCCCGGGGAGCTCCCTCTCTCTCCCTCCCGGGGGAGCTCCCTCTCTCTCCCTCCCCGGGGAAGCTCCCTCTCTCTCGCTCCCCAGGGAAGCTCCCTCTCTCTCCTCCCCAGGGAAGCTCCCTCTCTCTCCCTCCTCGGGGAAGCTCCCTCTCTCTCCTCCCTGGGGATGCTCCCTCTCTCTCTCCTCCCCGGGGAAGCTCCCTCTCTCTCCTCCCTGGGGATGCTCCCTCTCTCTCTCCTCCCCGGGGAAGCTCCCTCTCTCTCCTCCCCGGGGAGGCTCCCTCTCTCTCCCTCCACGGCGAAAGCTCCCTCTTTCTGTCTCCCTGAGGAAGCTCCTTCTCTCTGCCTCTCCGTGGAAGCTCCCTCTCCGAGGAAGCTCCCTCCCCAAGGAAGATCCCTCTCTCTGCCTCTCTGGGGAAGCTCCCTCTCTCTCCCTCCCTGAGGAAGCTCCCTCTCTCTGCCTCCCTGAGGAAGCGACGCTCTCTGCCTCCCTGAGGAAGCTCCCTCTCTCTCCCTCCCTGAGGAAGCTCCCTCTCTCTGCCTCCGTGAGGAAGCTCCCGCTCTCTCCCTCTCCGAGGAAGCTCCATCTTTCCCTCTTCGGGGAAGATCCCTCTCTCTGCCTCTCTGGGGAAGCTCCCCTCTGTGCCCCCTGGGGAAGCTCTCTCCCTCTCTGCCTGTTTTTCCCTCTCGGCTGCCCAATTATATACCTTATTTCAGTGGGCCGGTGGATACCTTACGTCAATCATTTGTTACCCATTCAATTGTCCAATTCCAGGGGAATAGGTACCTGTGACAGCCCCCTCCCAGCCTCATGAGGTAATTTTCCTCCTTATCTCTGTTCTAAAGGTCTTGTTGTCCTCTTGTAGACAGCTTGTTTATCCTATGGCTCCTTGCTGCATCCCTTATCAGGCCTAGCTATGCCCACTCGAAGGCCTGTTTTTGTGTTCTGACCTCGTAATTCAGCTCTCTGTACAACTCTTTTTCTGATATGACTGGAATCCTTCTGTGTCATCAAGTTAGGCAAACTGCTGAGCTCGGGAACCCGTAACAGACTATTATTTCTTCCAATCCATGATTTCTTATATGAGGGAGTGCTGCACTGTCGGAGGTGTCGTCTTTCAGATGAGACATTAAACCGAGGCCCCGTCTACTGTTTCAAGTGGACGTAAAAGATCCCATGGCACTATTTCGAAGAAGAGCAGGGGAGTTATCCCTGGTGTCCCGGCCAATATTTATCCCTCAACCAACATAAAAAAAACAGATTATCTGGTCATTATCACATTGCTGTATGTGGGAGCTTGCTGTGCGCACATTGGCTGCCGTGTTTCCTACATTACAACAGTCACGACACTTCAAAAGTACTTAATTGGCTGTAAAGCGCTTTGAGACGTCTGGTGGTCATGACAGGTGCTATACAAATGCAAGTCTTTCTTTCTTTTATTGCCATTCACATATAAGCCCAGCAATGACTGTTGCTGAAGTTAAGGTCTGAATGTGCACAAGAAGAATCTGTCTCTCTGCTATTTTAAAGGAGGCCTTAAAACAAACTGGTTAACACCTCCATTAAAGTAGTGCAGACGGGAATTTGATAAATGCTTGTGTGATAACACTGCTGACAGCAATTACTACCCTATAGCCATTTGAGAATGTGTCTCCATTGATGTACATGTGCTTGGGGTAATTTTATGTGTCCCCACTGCCGGTGGGTGAGGTAGCCTCTGCCCCTCCGGCAGCACGGACTCAATGAAATTATCCCGACTAACTGAAAGAAAATTTATAGTTTGTTGAACATGGGAAAAAGTGACATAGCCAGGAAAATAAGGAACAGAAGGTGTTAAAAAAAGGTTTCTGCTCCTCTAGGAAAATTATTTAAAAGCTTTAGCTAATCTTCACTGTAAGACATTGCCACTAATAACCACTGGAGGAGTAATGGGAAAAAATGTTGGAACATTGAAGTCTGGCTGGAACCAATAACATTTTGCCAGGAAGACTAACAACGTGGGTATGACATTAGAAAGAAGAGAACAGAAAGGATATAAAGACATTTACATACATACGAACATACGAATTAGGAGCAGGAGTCGGCCACTCAACCCTTCGAGCCTGCTCCGCCATTCAATAAAATCATGGCTGATCCGATTACTCCACATTCCCGCCTACCCCCGATAACTTTTCACCCCCTTGCTTACCAAGAATCTATCTACCTCTGCCTTAAAATATTCAAAGACTCTGCTTCCACTGCCCTCTGAAGAAGAGAGTTCCAAAGACTCACGACCTTCTGTGAGAAAAAATGTCTCCTCATCTCTGTCTTAAATGGGCGACCCCTTATTTTAAAACAGTGGCCCCCTAGTTCTAGATTCTCCCACAAGAGGAAACATCCTCTCCACATCCACCCTGTCCAGGCCCCTTAGGATCTTATATGTTTCAATCAAGTCACCTCTTATTCTTCTAAACTCCACCGGATAGAAGCCTAGCCTATCCAACCTTTCCTCATAAGACAACCCGCCCATTCCAGGTATTAGTCTAGTAAACCTTCTCTGAACTGCTTCCAACGCATTTACATCCTTCCTTAAATAAGGAGACCAATACTGTACACAGTACTCCAGATGTGGTCTCACCGATGCCCTGTATAACTGAAGCATAACCTCCCTACTTTTGTATTCAATTTCCCTCGCAATAAATGATAACATTCTATTAGCTTTCCTAATTACTTGCTGTACCTGCATAGTAACCTTTGGTGATTCATGCACTAGGACACCCAGATCTCTCTGCATCTCAGAGCTCTGCAATCTCTCACCATTTAGATAATATGCTTTTTTTTATTCTTCCTGCCAAAATGGACAACTTCATATTTTCCCACATTATACTCCATTTGCCAGATCTTTGCCCACTCACTTAACTTATCTATATCCCTTTGTAGCCTCCTTATGTTCTCTTCACAATTTACTTTCCTACCTATCTTTGTGTCATCAGCAAATTTAGCAACCATACCTTCGGTCCCTTCATCCAAGTCATTTATATAAAATTTATTACATCTACTACATTACCCTTGGCTACTCTTTCTGTTACTTGGGGTGTTAACTTTGCCGGGGTGCTAAAAGTAGCACCCCTGCGGCCGAAGTTTACCGGTAGCGCCCCAAGAGGGAAGCAGAGTATTACTGGAAGTGCCCCGCCTCCATCTTGGGGTGCTGCGAGTGAAAATCATGGCACTATGTGCCACAGAGCCACGCACTGTGGCATGTCGCGCCGCAGTACTGCAGGCCTTTCTTCCCTTCTCAAAGGGGAGGGGCCTTGCGCAGCGCGACCCGGGGCCCAGCTGGGCCACCAGGGATCGGAGTGCCGGCAAAAGAGCCCGGCACTCAAGAGAAGTGTCGAGCTCATGGAGGGCAGCTGGCACTCCACGGGGGGGCTGCAGAGGAGGCTGGGGACGGCAGAGGGGACAGGTGCTGGCAGGCGGCCAGCAACAAAAATGGCCACCAGGTACCTCCCCTTTAATTAGCGCCACCCCGGCCACAGGTCGGCCCCCCTGACCCCGTCGGACATAGCGTCCAGCGGTAAGTCAGGGGCCACTAGCGAAGATCGCGGCTGGGGCGCGAATGGGGCGCTGCGCACAGCGATTACTTCATCGCTGGTGGCGCAGCACCGCGGGGCACTAACGGTTATCGCCGCCGCTAACCTCCTGCTGAATTTTGTGGGTGGCGTTGGTGGCGCTGCGCCCAGTCGCTAGTTGCTTTGTGACCCATTAGGGCGCTAACGGGAGGCGCAAAGCAACCAAATTTTTAGGCCTTAAAGACATAGAAGGGGGAGATAATTGTTAAACTAATCAAACTTAGAGAAGATAAAACCCCTGGTTCAAATGCATTGCATCCGCGCATGTTAAAAGAAGTTGGCGAAGAAATAGCAGAGACATTATGGGTTGGATTTTGTCACTGGGGCGGGCTGGGGTCATGCAATCCGCTTTTCGTGTTAGCCACCCGATTCTAAATCGATGTGGGAGAATGAAGCGATTTTAACTTAAATGGGCAATTGAGTTCCAGCGTGTGGGAACCCATGGCCCAATTAGTTTTTTCAGTCTGAAACTCACCTCCGATGACGTCATCATTGCTGCTGCATTTAAGGTCTGCAACAAGCCTTGCTTCTGCAGACTGCCAAGCTTTTGGCCTTTCATGTTAGAGGGACCTGGAGGCAGAATGCCCAGCGAGAGACCTAGGTCTGCTCCCAGGTTTGATGACATTGCCCTGCAGGCTTTAGTGGAGGGAGCAAGAGCCAATAAAGAGGTGCTCTTCCCTTCTTTAGGGAGGAAGAAGCCTCCCCAGCAGACCAAGACATTGTGGATCCAGGTGGCAGAGGAGGTCAACTCTTTGTCGATAACCCGCAGAACCTGGCTTCAGTGCAGGAAGAGGTTTCATGACTTTCTGTGCACTGGAAAAGTGAGTATGACTTTCCCATCACCCTCAATCTGATCCCCATTGCCTCTCCTCACCAGCACTCAGCTTTAGCAATCTCTTCCTCCACATCCCACTTGACACTGACATCCATGCACCCTTGCCCATTCCCTCTCTCTCTATGGTCACATTCACCTAACTATTCGACTATGCAACCCTCACACTCCCTGACATGAATCAGTCATTCATGAAAGAAAGACTTATGAAATAATACTGAGTGGCCTGCGGGTGGTGCTGTCCAGGGAGTGTATAAATACTCGGGCACGGGCCCAGCTTGCGCAGGACATTCTTAACAGGAACTAGTGAAGGACACAACTAGACCTCCATGTTGTAAAACAGTTGATTAAAGCTTTGTTTAACGCTTAGATCAAGTGCCTAGTAGTTTTCTTACATCACTCCCTATCACTGTGATGCTATGAAAACAACTTACAACACACAGGCCCTTGGTCTTGCCACCTCACTCCATCTTTGTCTCCTTCTAAGCATCTATGCTAAGGATTCTCTACACTCACTCCTTCATTCTCACTCAAACTCCACTTGTCTCCCTCATTGCAGGAAAAGAGAGCTCACAATAAGAGGGAAAGAGCGAGGACAGGAGGAGGGCCACCCTCAGTAGCCCAGCTCACCCCTTGGGAGGATGCGATCCTGGAGATCGTGGGAGTGGAGGACGATGCGCAAGTGGGGGACGGACAGAGGGGTGCATCACAGCAAGTTGGTGACAGAATAGTTTTCCATCTCTCTCATTGACATTGCATGAGTCGCTGATAATGATTCTGAAGCTCTAACAGATGGACTTATGATCATCTGAAATATGCAATGTGCATGTAACCTTGGCATCACATCTCTGACTCTTTCCTTTACTCCCCCACAGGACCATTGCAAGCCCCCGTCTCCACTAGCCAGGAGGAAGAGCCTGAGCATCCAGACTCCTCAGAGGAAGCTGCAACCTCTGAGGGTGCAGCGTCAGCAGAATTCAGCGCACCCAGCACCAGCGCAGACACTCAAACCTCGGTGGTACCTTCGCGAGATGGTGCAGTGTTGTCACCTGGTGCATCACAGCTCACAAGTGAGCATCAGCAGATTGTGCAGACAGGGACAGCAGTGGAGAGTCCTAGTTGGAGGGCGCAGGACTCTTCCAGCTCGGCTCAGCTGCATGTCGACCCTGTGCCTCTGGGTCCATCCACAAGATCAGCGGTGCTGGAACTCCAGGAACAGATGCAGGAGTCTCTGGCAGGTTTTGTCTCCAGGGTCGCTATGAGTGTGGAGTGAATGGAGGAGTCCATTGCGAACATGAGCAGAGCCTTTGTGGAGTCATTGGCGCATGAACGCATCACCATGGAAAGGATGGCAATCTCCATGGAGGTGATAAGTCACCAGAGTGCAGAAAACATGGTGAGTGTTCTGAATAGAATGACATCTCTGGAGGAGCGATGGTCATCTATTGAACAGAGAAACCAGACCTTCATGGAAGTCCGTCTGAGTAGGACTGCCATTGCAGATACGGGTCCCCATGGCCCCCCTGATGTGCAGCAAGGTGCTCTCAAGCCACTTGCAAGCGCTGAGGGGGACCTGACCCATGAGAGGGAAGTTGGTGGCAGACATCAAGGAAGTGGGGGCTCCTCTCCAAGCGCTCACACTTCCATGCCACAGCAGAGCCCTCGGTCGGAGCCCCACCAGAGTCCACACCCAACTGAGATCGGTGTCTCAACCCCTGCATAGCCGCAGGAGCAGCAGACTGTTGGCCAGCCCTCACAGGTTCGCAACCCTAGAGGACGCCCGCCAAAGGTGTCGAGACAGGAGCAGCAAGAAATTGAGCAAGGGGCCTCCACATCTGCTGAAGCCACAGGGGAAGCACCACGTAGGTGCATGCGTAAGAGAAAGATACTGCACAAATAGTCACAAGGGTAGTCACTTGGGTGAAATTTGATGTTTACTGTTAATAAAAAATCTGATGGCTGCTGCTGCAGTTGTGGCGTGTGTCATTTCGCTAATGGGACTTCCACATTGAGGGCTCAGGATTATTTGCAATTGTCAGTATGGTGGTCAAATTGTTAGGAATCCGCTGGTTCTTTGCCATTGTTGAAGCACTGGTAAGAAGCTGCGAGGCAAAAGTGCTTGATTGGCTAGGCTAAGCAAATCTGGCCAAGATGAGTGCATTCCTTGCATCCCGGCCATCAATGTTCTCGCGTACTGCTGTCGCTGGTTGATGGGCCTCTGTAAGATGTTCGTTTTCGCTCTCCTCCTCCTCCTCCTCCTCCTCCTCATCTGAGGAGGATATGTGAGGAGCCACTTGGTCCTCAGGAATCTGCAAGCCACGACGCTGTGCCATGTTGTGAAGTGCACAGCAAACCACGATGATTCTGGAGACCCTGGCGCTCCTGTTGTTGCTGCTGATGTTGGTGCTGCTGTTGTTTATGGTTCTGCTGGTGCCACGGCTGGTCTTCATCTTCATTTGATGTCCAGAAGGGAAGGAAATGAATGGCTCCCATGCTTCTGGTATATGCCTCAGTTGAGGAAGCGCTCAGTCAATGTGGCAAGAGGGGTTCCCAGGAAGTCACACTAGAGATGGGTGTCAGGCTCCAAACTTCCACAACTGTGGTTATGCCTTCTAAAAGTTCCCCCAGACCTGAGACAACAAAGTCCTGCCACCTGCAAATGACGGCTGATCAAATATCCTATTTAATGGTGGAGCTGCAGCTAATAGTCAGCAATCCAATTGTGCTCCCGCCAGGTTTCACAATCGTGTTTCAGAGCAGGCATGCTTCACGTCAGAAAACGGTTAAAATAACAAAGGCCTTTCAATATGGGATAATAGAGGCAATCTAGTGCTTGTTAAGAGCCTTAAGGGCCGATCCCGCCTCTTGGAAGCGGGACGGAGACGGGAGCAGTAAACACGATTTCTTGAAAATTGCTTGGAGGCGGGATGGAGGCGGAGTTGGGCCCGCCTGCCACTTTTTGCAATTTTAACACCCCACAGGCCTCCATTCCCGCCTCCACGGCCCTGGGAAATTCATAGAAACATAGAAACATAGAAGATAGGAGCAGGAGTAGGCCATTCGGCCCTTCGAGCCTGCTCCGCCATTCAATGCGATCATGGCTGATCATCCAAATTCAGTACCCGGTCCCTGCTTTTTCCCCATACCCCTGGATCCCTTTAGCCTTAAGAAATATATCCAACTCCTTCTTGAATATATTTAATGAATTGGCCTCTACTGCCTTCTGTGGTAGAGAATTCCACAGGTTCAACACTCTCTGGGTGAAGAAATTCCTCCTCATTTCTGTCCTAAATGGCTTACCCCTTATCCTTAGACCCTGACCCCTGGTTCTGGACTCCCCGCCATCGGGAACATCCTTCCTGCATCTAGTCTGTCTAGTCCTGTTAGAATTTTATACGTTTCAATGAGATCCCCTTTCATTCTTCTAAACTCCAGTGAGCATAAGCCCAATCAACCCAATCTCTCCTCGTACGTCATTCCTGCCATCCCAGGTATCAGCCTGGTGAATCTTCGCTGAACTCCTTCAATGGCAAGAACGTCCTTCCTCAGATAAGGCGACCAAAACTGCACACAATACTCAAGATGTGGTCTCACCAAGGCCCTGTACAACTGCAGCAAGACATCCTTGTTCCTGTACTCAAACCCTCTCGCTACGAAGGCCAACATACCATTTGCCTTCTTAACTGCCTGCTGCACCTGCATGCTTACCTTCAGCGACTGGTACACAAGGACACCCAGGTCTCGTTGCACTTCCCCTTCTCCCAATCTATTGCCATGCAGATAATAATCTGCCTTCCTGTTTTTGCCACCAAAGTGGATAACCTCACATTTATCCACGTTATATTGCATCTGCCATGCTTCTGCCCAATCACCCAACCTGTCCAAATCATCCTGGAGTTTCTTGGCATCCTCCTCACAGCACACACGCCCACCCAGCTTTGTGTCGTCTGCAAATTTGGAGATATTACATCTAGTTCCCTTGTCCAGATCATTAATATATATTGTGAATAGCTGGGGAGCAAGGACCGATCCCTGCGGTATCCCACTAGTCACTGCCTGCCACTCAGAAAAAGAGCCGTTTATTCCAACTCTTTGCTTTCTGTCTGCCAACCAGTTCTCTATCCAAATCAATACCTTGCCCCCAATCCCATGTGCCTTAACTTTACACACTAATCTCTTATGCGGGACCTTATCAAAAGCCTTCTGAAAGTCCAAATACACCACATCCACTGGTTCTCCCTTATCTATTTTACCAGTTACATCCTCAAAAAATTCCAGTAGATTAGTCAAGCATGGTTTACCTTTTGTAAATCCATGTTGACTTTGTCCGATCCTGTCATTGTTTTCCAAGTGCTCTGCTATTACATCTTTTATAATGGACTCTAGCATTTTCCCCACTACCGATGTCCGGCTTACCGGTCTGTAATTCCCCGTTTTCTCTCTACCACCTTTTTTGAATAGTGGGGTAACATTAGCTACCCTCCAATCCATGGGTACTGTTCCAGATTCCATCGAATGTTGGAAGATGATCAGCAATGCATCTACTATTTCTAGGGCCACTTCCTTAAGTACCCTAGGATGTAGATTATCAGGCCCTGGGGATTTATCGGCCTTCAATCCCATCAATTTCCCTAACACCATTTCCCTACAAATACTGATTTCTTTCAGTTCCTCCCTTTCATCAGACCCTATGTTCCCCGACATCTCTGGGAGGTTATTTGTGTCCTTCTTTGTGAATATATTAAAATATGTATTTAATTGGTCTGCCATTTCTTTGTTCCCCATTATAAATTCCCTGATTCTGACTGCAAGGAACCTACGCTTGACTTCACCAATCTTTTTCTCTTCACATATCTATAAAAGCTTTTACAGTCAGTTTTTATGTTCCCTGCAAGCTTACTCTCATATTCTGTTTTCCCCTTCTTAATTAATCCCTTTGTCCTCCTTTGTTGAATCCTAAACTGCTCCCAATCCTCAGGTTTACTGCTTTTTCTGGCCAATTTATATGTCCTCTCCTTGGATCTTATGCAATCCCTAATTTCCCTTGTTAGCCATGGTTGAGTCACCTTTTTTGTTTTATTTTTATGCCAAACTGGGATGAACAAATACTGTAGTTCATCCATGCAGTCTTTGAATGTTTGCCATTGCCTATCCACCGTCAACCCTTTGAGTGACATTCCCCAATCAATCCTACCCAACTCGCGCCTCAGACCATCATAGTTTCCTTTATTTAAATTCAGGACCATAGTCTCTGAGTCAACTATTTCATTCTCCATCTTAATGAAGAATTCTATCATATTATGATCGCTCCGACCCAAGGGGCCTCATACAACAAGATTGCTAATTAATCCTTTCTCATTACATAATACCCAGTTTAAGATGGCCTGATTCCTGGTTGGTTCCTCGACATATTGGTCCAGGAAACCATCCCGTAAACACTCCAGAAATTCCTCCTCCACAGTATTGTTACTAATTTGGTTAGCCCAATCTATATGTAGATTAAAGTCACCCATGATGACTGCTGTGCCCTTATTGCACGCTTCTCTAATTCCCTTTTAATGCTAACCCCAACCTCCACAAATTCGAGCCCTATTACATATGTTAGGATTCATTAGAAAAGTGAAGAGGACTGGCGAACAGCTAATGTGATTCCTATATTTAAAAAGGGAGATACAACAAGTCCAGGGAACTGTAGACCAATTAGCTTAATATTGGTGGTAGGAAAGATAATGGAACCTTTACTGAAATATGTAATAGAAAACCATCTAGAAACCGAAAATATAATAAAGAGTAGTCAGCACGGATTACAAAAGGGAAGGTCTTGCTCGACCAATCGCATTGAATTCTTTGAAGAAGTAACAGGAAGATTAATCAAGGGTAATGCAGTAGATGTAATAAATTTGGATTTTCTAAAGGCCTGCGATAAGTTACTGGATAGTAGATTCATGACTACGGTCAGAGCATGTGGAGACAGCGGACAGGTAGCTGAATGGATAGTAAGCTGGCTACAGAACAGAAAACAGAGGGCTGGATTTTGCCAATGGGGAGCTTTTGGAGGCGGGACTCTCACTTGTCAGGTTTTAGTCCCGCCTCCATCGACTTCTGGCCAACCCACGCTATTTTCCCTTGATTGACCTTGTTAAGCCCGCCCAGCAGTGAGATGCGAGACTCTCCGCATCCCCAACGTTTGAAGCCTGCAGGAAGAAACAAAGGTAAGTAAACATTTTTTATCACTTTCAACTCACGTCACATATTTACCTCTCTACACTTGCACCCATCACTTACCTTCACAGTGCACTTTTGCACCCCTCTGACCCCCGCAGACCCACTGCTCACCTCGCTGACCCTGGCGGGGTTCGCAGCCTTCGAGAAGCCCGCACTTGTGTGGGTAAAATGGGGTTAATCCTCTTATCTGCCTGTTAACTACCTGTTAACAGGCAGTTAAGTGGCTGTAATCCCCTTCCCACCTCCAGGAGACGGGACCCGGCGCGGGTCGGCTACCCGCCTCCTGGGAAGATGGCATGGAGTCGGGCTGGGGGCGGGATGGGTACCCGCCCCCAGATTCTGCCATTTTCCCGGCAGTCCCACCTCCAAACCCATCTCCCCAGGTCTGGCAAGATCGCGCCCAGAGAGTAGGGGTTAAGTGTAGCTACTCAGACTGGCAAAAGGTGGGAAGTGGTGTTCCACAGGAATCGGTGCTGGGATCACTGTTGTTCACAATTTTACATTAATGATTTGGATTCGGGAATCGGAAGTACAATTTCAAAATTTATGGGCGACACCAAATTGCGGGTATAGTTAACACAAAGGAAGAATGTGACAAAATACGAGAAGGCATGAATAAACTTGCAGAATGGGCGTGTAATTGGCAAAAGAATTTCAATATAGATAAATGTGAGCTGGCGCCTTTTGGTCGGAAGAATAAAGAGGCCATGTACTGCTGGGATAATAACAGTCTAAATGAGGTAGAGGAGCAAAGGGATCTAGGGGTACAGATGCAAAAATCACTAAAAGTAACAACGTAGGTTAATAAGGCCATAAGAAAAAGCAAACCAAGCACTGGGGTTCATTTCTAAAGGTATTGAATTGAAAAGCAGAGACGTTTTGTTAAACTTGTATCAACCCTTGGTTAGACCACATTTGGAATACTGAGCACAGTTCTGGTCTCAATATTTAAAAAAGGATATAGAGGCACTGGAGAAGGTGCAAAAAAGTTTCACAAAGATGACCAGAACTGAGAGGTTATACCCATCAGGAAAGGCTGAACAGGCTGGGGCTCTTTTCTCTAGAAAAGAGAAGGCTGAGGGGATAAAGGTCTTTAATATAACTAAAGGGTTTGATATGGTAGATGTAGAGAAAATGTTTCCACTTGTGGGGGAGTTTAAATCTGGAGGTCATAAATATGAGATAGTAACTAATAAATCCAATAGGGAATTCAGGAGAAACTTCTTTACCCAAAATATGGTAAGAACGTGGAATGTACTACCTCGCGGATTAGTTGAAGTAAATAGCATAGATGCATTTAAGGGGAGGCTAGATGGGAACATGGGGGAGAAAGGAGTAGAAGGATATGTTGATAGGGCTAGAGGAAGAGGGGTGGGAGAAGGCTTCTGTGAAAGGTAAACACCGGCATAGACCAGTTGGGCCGAATGGCCTGTTTTTGTGCTGTAGACTCGATGTAACTCGATGCATTTATGACATGTTTAGTGTTATCAGTTTTCAGCAACATTATATCAGGGACCAGCTGAAATCGGAGAATCCAAATACACTTCTTTAAGTTGGTCTTGATTGAAGCTTTTAATTACACAAATGCAGTTATTGGAAAGCAACATCCTGTTCCAGTATTTGGTCCCACTCTACCAGGCAGAAACCGGTATTGATTTGCCTGAGGTGCTACGAATGAAAGAGTATAACTTGCTGGCTTTGCAATAACTGATTTTGTCCATATGTTTAATTTTGGAACTATTTAAATATTTTATGACATGAAATGTCTATGCAATTACCTCTACTTCTCTAAACAAAATATAGAAAGGCAATAAATAAATGAATACTCCATTCCTGTGCCTGCATCATCGATCAACTATTTGAAAGTTATTGGTCTCGGTGACCCCTTGAGAAACGTGCATGTTTATGGATATTACATGAGGAAAGAATTGGGTCTGGGAGTGATGGCTGAGTCTGGTCTGGGTGTGATGTCTGATTCTTGGGTCTGATGTGATGTCTGGGTCTGGTCTGGGTGTGATGTCTGGGTCTGGTCTGGGTGTGACGTCTGAGTCTCGGGTCTGGGTGTGACGTCTGAGTCTGGTCTGGGGGTGATGTCTGATTCTCGGGTCCGGGTGTGATGTCTGGGTCTCGGGTCTGGGTGTGATGTCTGGGTCTCGGGTCTGGGTCTGGGTGTGATGTCTGGGTCTCGGGTCTGGGTGTGATGTCTGGGTCTCGGGTCTGGGTGTGATGTCTGGGTCTGATCTGGGTGTGATGTCTGGGTCTGGTCTGGGTGTGATGCCTGAGTCTCGGGTCTGGGCCTGGGCCTGAGTCTGGTCTGGGTGCGATGTCTGGATCTGGTCTGGGTCTGGGTGTGATGTCTGGGTCTCGGGTCTGGGTGTGATGTCTGGGTCTCGGGTCTGGGTGTGATGTTTGGGTCTTGTCTGGGTGTGATGTCTGGGTGCGATGTCTGAGTCTCGGGTCTGGGTGTGATGTCTGGGTCTCAGGTCTGGGTGTGATGTCTGGGTCTGGTCTGGGTGTGATGTCTGGGTCTGGTCTGGGTGTGATGTCTGAGTCTCGGGTCTGGGCCTGGGTCTGGCCTGGGTGCGATGTCTGGGTCTGGTCTGGGTGTGATGTCTGGGTCTCGGGTCTGGGTGTGATGTCTGGGTCTGGTCTGGGTGTGATGTCTGAGTCTGGTCTGGGTGTGATGTCTGGGTCTCGGGTCTGGGTGTGATGTCTGGGTCTGGTCTGGGTGCGATGTCTGAGTCTCGGGTCTGGGTGTGATGTCAGGGTCTTGTCTGGGTGTGATGTCTGGGTGCGATGTCTGGGTCTGGTCTGGGTGTGATGTCTGGGTCTGGTCTGGGTGTGATGTCTGAGTCTGGTCTGGGTGTGATGTCTGGGTCTGGTCTGGGTGCGATGTCTGAGTCTCGGGTCTGGGTGTGATGTCTGGGTCTGGTCTGGGTGTGATGTCTGGGTCTGGTCTGGGTCTCGGGTCTGATGTGATGTCTGGGCCTGGCCTGGGTGTGATGTCTGGGTCTGGTCTGGGTGTGATGTCTGGGTCTGGTCTGGGTGTGATGTCTGAGGCTTGGGTCTGATGTGATGTCTGGGTCTGGTCTGGGTGTGATGTCTGGGTCTCAGGTCTGGGTGTGATGTCTGAAGTGTGGGTCTGGGTGCAATGTCTGGGTCTGGTCTGGGAGTGATGTCTGAATCTCGGGTCTGGGTGTGATGTCTGGGTCTTGTCTGGGTGTAATGTCTGGGCACGATGTCTGAGTCTCGGGTCTGGGTGTGATGTCTGGGTCTCGGGTCTGGGTGTGATGTCTGGCTCTGGTCTGGGTGTGATGTCTGTGTCTGGTCTGGGTGTGATGTCAGAGTCTCGGGTCTGGGCCTGGGTCTGGTCTGGGTGCGATGTCTGGGTCTGGTCTGATGTCTGGGTCTCGGGTCTGGGTGTGATGTCTGGGTCTGGTCTGGGTGTGACGTCTGAGTCTGGTCTGGGTGTGATGTCTGGGTCTCGCGTCTGGGTGTGATGTCTGAGTCTGGTCTGGGTGTGATGTCTGAGTCTCGGGTCTGGGTGTGATGTCTGGGTCTTGTCTGGGTGTAATGTCTGGGCACGATGTCTGAGTCTCGGGTCTGGGTGTGATGTCTGGGTCTCGGGTCTGGGTGTGATGTCTGGATCTGGTCTGGGTGTGATGTCTGTGTCTGGTCTGGGTGTGATGTCAGAGTCTCGGGTCTGGGCCTGGGCCTGGGTCTGGTCTGGGTGCGATGTCTGGGTCTGGTCTGATGTCTGGGTCTCGGGTCTGGGTGTGATGTCTGGGTCTGGTCTGGGTGTGATGTCTGAGTCTGGTCTGGGTGTGATGTCTGGGTCTCGCGTCTGGGTGTGATGTCTGAGTCTGGTCTGGGTGTGATGTCTGGGTCTCGGGTCTGGGTGTGATGTCTGGGCCTGGTCTGGGTGTGATGTCTGGGTCTCGGGTCTGGGTGTGATGTCTGGGTCTGGTCTGGGTGTGATGTCTGGGTCTGGTCTGGGTCTCGGGTCTGGGTGTGATGTCTGAAGTGTGGGTCTGGGTGCGATGTCTGGGTCTGGTCTGGGAGTGATGTCTGAGTCTCGGGTCTGGGTGTGATGTCTGGGTCTCATCTGGATGTGGTGTTTGGGTCTGGTCTGGGTGTGATGTCTGAGTCTCGGGTCTGGGTGTGATGTCTGGGTCTCGGGTCTGGGTGTGATGTCTGGGTCTGGTCTGGGTGTGATGCCTGAGTCTCGGGTCTGGGCCTGGGCCTGGTCTGGTCTGGGTCTGGGCCTGGTCTGGGTGTGATGTCTGAAGTGTGGGTCTGGATGTGATGTCTGATTGTCAGATTGTCTACTGACACTTATTGGGCCGTATTTTCTGATCAGAGGCTTCCCGCATACGGAAGCCTCCGATCTGGAAAAAATCTACGCACTTACCTGAGGGCTGCCGAGGTGCGTTTAGTTCCGATGCTGGGCCTCTCGAACTCCAAGTGTGCAGGGCCTACGTATCCCAGGGGAGCAAGCGGTTCGCAGCGTCCCTGGGATCACGTGGGCCATGGGGAGCCAATCACAGAAGGGAATCTCCCTTCATACACTTGACAGATAGACCTGTCAAATATATGAATGGAGATCACCCCAAAAACATAGTAAAACTTTAAATAAATTATAAAAAATACCATCACCTTTTTAAAATTAGTTGAAATTACAATAAATTAAATATTTATACAAAATCTAATTTTTTGAAAAAAAAATAAAGTTTTTTTACGGGGCTAAAAATAAACTTACCTTTTTGAAAGTATTTTTAAATGATAAAAAAAATTTTAAAAACTTTTTTCAACTCTTATCCTGGTAAAAGCAGGCCTTACGCCTGCTTTTACCAGGTGTAAGAATTGTAAGGGTTTTATGCGGGCAGAGGATCTCCAGAAAGCGGGGACCCTTCTCCTGGGCAGCTGGAGGATCTGTCAAGACTTGACAGGTTGGAAATGCCGGTTTTCAGCGCCTGCGCTGTGCATGCCTGAAACCGGCATTTCCGATGTCCCTACGGGTGTGTACACAGCGCGTACCCACCCGTAGGGATCGGAATATCCGGCCCATTGTGTGGGCTCAGACATGAGGAATACCTGTCTGCTGGATTCCATGGGCCTATACTCTAGCATGTCAGTGTCTTCAGGAGAAATGGCAGAATGTTGGAGGCACATATTAGGAATATAATATATTGTATATCACATGTAGGCCCAACAATCATACATCACCCCCAATAGGAATATTAAATTTAGGACATACAAAGATGATTTAAATATCAATAGTAGAAGGTAAGTAAGTATGGTAAGTCAATGTACGTCTACGGCTTCAGTCGTGTTTCCTGACACAAATGATTGTTGGTCAGCACTGACTCTGCAATGGCTGCTCTGAACCAGGTCAGCTCTTTGTATGTCAGGACCAATAACATGGCTTGTTGGTAAAGGAAGTGACATCATCTGGTGATAAGTGAAAAGAAAATGGCCTCTTATCTTCTACTTTGACCAGTTTCATAAAAACCAGAAGGCTTAGCTGATCTTTGGCAAGTTTACACACCTGTGCAAGTTGTCATAACATAATTTTGTAGCGTTCTTTAGCCTAGACGGAGAGACGCTGCTATAATCTCTTCACCAAAACATGTCCAGTGCAAGAATGCTGGAAAACAACAGGCGAATTGCGCCCACCACTAAAGGAAAGAGCTTATGTGCCACACGCTTGTGAGCTACAATGCACTAATACTGACTGTTATTGAAGGACTATCAGCACAAATCCAGTGTTTACATAGCAGCCTCTCTGTTCTATCCATTCAACAGTACCACACATGGTCTGTGAATGCAGCAGACAGCTCCTTCAGGCACTTGGGGCTACTCTCCATGTGGGAGACTAACTACAGGGAAGCCAAGCAGGTGATCCAGCTAATTCCCTCCTGATTGAAAGTTGTGTTGTTCACTCCCTTGACCTAATGAATCCTTAATAGGAGCTGAATCACAAACCCATAGTCTGAACTGAGAGAGACAACAAGCTAAAGCCTGGTGACAAAGGGACTGATCCCTTCGATGTTGGCCTGGTCATTTGGGGATAAGAAAGCTGCTGGGGGCTTTGAAAAAAATGTTTCTGACTGACTAGTGGAAACCAGAAAAGCTTCCAGTATTCACGGGGAAGGCTTCAGTAATTACGAGTTACTCCTACCCCCATTAATGAGCTACAAAAACAATGCATCACATCTTAACTAAGCCTCTTTCACATGAGCTATGACCTAAAATGCACCATTACTCATTCTTTAGGAAACTCAAGACCTGTTTACAAATTAATATTCTCTTCACTGAATGCATTTCCTTTTTGAACTAAGAAATTAAGTCTTTTTTTGCTTTATTTCCCCAAGTTTCTCCCATCCTTCATGTTAGGATACAGTTCTGTAAGTCCCAGCATCCCACTGGTAACATAATAGTTTTCAATTGTGAGTCTAGAAAGTGAACGAGACAGGGTCAACCATGGGGACATCACAGCTCAAGCCCAATCTTCACCTTGCCGGGTGGCCTCACTTTCCATTTCCCTGCAGTGTCACTGGATGACAATAAGAAGTGGGAATCTTAGCTGATTGCCCCTCCCTAACCCAAGAGCACTGAACTCAACTGTCTTCCCTTTCAACAATCAGTCTCATTTATTATTCTTTAAAACTTGCCAATCAAACCAAAACCCCAGATCTGTTTCTGTTTGTGACTGTACAGTTCAGAAGCTTGACAAGTGCTTGTTGTTGGGATTCTTGAGCCACATGAGTGAAATATCCCACAAGCAGTCTAAAAGATAGTTTCCTTTGTTCAAAATGAAACATCCTAATCTGGGTCAAATACCTGGAACTCGCTACCTCGTACTGTGGGAGTACCTTCGACACACGGACTGCAGTGGTCCAAGAAGGCAGCTCACCACCATCTTCTCAAGGGCAATTAGGGAGGGGCGATAAATGTCAGCCTTGCAAGTGATGCCCACAATCTGAGAATTAATTAAAAAAAATAAAAACAAAAAGTAACACATTTATTTTAAATTTTGTTCTTGGGATTTGCAGTGTGACATGAAGTCACCTGGTGTGAAGAGGTTTCCAGTCACTGTATTAGATTTAAAATGTCAGCAACAGGTTTCCCAACACTATTAGGCAAACAGTAAAGGCGGACTGGGCCCAATTGAATGTTTCTACATTGCAGTTTCTGCATACTTCAATGGTCTGCACACGTGTGACTCTAATTTAAGCTCAGAGCCATTGCTAATAATCCCCAGATATGGCAAACCCAGCAAAAGTACAGTTAGAATGGAATTTTGTCCTTTTATGGCTAACATTGGCTTTTCTAAAGATGAATGAGAGAAAAGACGATCAAGACCATGTATTACAGTTAAAGTAATCTTCCTTGCTGAAGTGAGAAACATAATTTGTCCTGCAGTGGTTGTTATTAAGTTTAGTTGTTAACAAATTAAATAAAGACTCCAGTTTCAAAATGTGTTTTCCTCTTTACTGTGCCAGGGGAATTGGGGGGCAACATTTGGTTGCTTTGTGCCTCCCGTTAGCGTGCTAATGGGGCACAAAGCAACTAGCGCCCGGGTGCAGTGATGTTTGTGCAGCTCGCGAAATTGACCAGGCATTTTGCGGCGGCGTTAAACACTACCGCCACGATCTCCTGCGCCCGCAGAACGTGACGTCAGTCGAGCGTGCAACACCCTGGTAGCGCCCCGGACCGGATATTGAGTGGCGCCCCTATGCCATTCCGCCTGCCGCTAGCAACGCCAGGTTGAGGGGAACGTTTTACAGTCGGGAAGGGACTGGGGGAGCGCTATTTAAAGGCGACCACTTCCTGCCTTTTTTTGTTGGCGACATTTTTGCACCACGCATTCTGAGAGAGAGAGAGACACTTCTGGTGAGATTCAACGCTGTGTGAAGGAGTTTTGGGTACTGAGCAGCACTTTGCAGGTTCATTTTGATTTGACCTTCCTTGCATCGATTTAGAAGAGACTATGGGGGCTGCACTCTGAGCTCTTTCCCTGGGTCTCTCCATTGTTCGTTCCAGCAGATTTGATGTACAGGTCTCCCCAGGCCGAGATTAAGGCTGCAATGAGCAGGGTGTGGCTGGAGCAAGATCGACTCTCCCCTTTAAGAACTGGTTGGCGCCAGTCTGTGTGCCATTGCTGACTGACATCACATGAGCTTCACCAACACTCTGAGGTAGCGCCTCGCTCCTCAGCATTAGCACCTTAAGAGAGGTGTGTAGCGCCTGATTTAGCGCTCCAATCACCTCCAGGGGCGATAGAAGCCAAGTTTGCAGTCGGAGGCAATAATTAGCGGCAGGCGCTAAACTTTGCGCCCAGCCGATAATTGCGCCCCAAACGGGGCGATACCGAATTTCTCCCCCCTGGTATCCCTCAGGTGGAGTGATGACAAAAAACGAGCGGACACCTGTTATGTCACGTCTCCGCATCCCTCTTTCTCCCCCCCTAATTGGTCTGACCTTTTAATCTGGTTTTTCACCTCTCCAGGAGATTACGCGGGTTCAGGTGGGGTGGGGAGTGTCTGTATCGTGATGTACAAGGCATCACAAAATTATGGGACAGTTTGGATGGACCAGTCGGCCTTTCCTGTCTGACATTTTTGTATGTTCGTAATGTCTCTGCCAGTTTTCCTCTCCCAAGTCTGACATAACACCAGAACAATCGTCTTGACTGAACTTTACTCTGCGTAGTCAGTCCTCTTCATGTTACTAGAATTTCTGTCTGTCCTAATATTATCTATTTGGGAGAATACTCCTGAAGGTTTGTGTGAAAGGCCTGATCACCAGCTGCCAATCATATACTCACCGCCTCATAAAACAGGGCTTTAATTAAGCTTAACAGCAGTGACAACATTTCAGAAGTTAATACTGGCTGTGAAGTGCTTTGGGAAATCCTGAGGAGAAGAAAGGTGCTATAGAAATGCAAATGTTTTCTTTAAATCTGAAGAAAATGCATGATCAGATGGTTAAGAAGGTTTCCCTTTAAACCTCAGATTTATCCATTTTTAAAAATTGCTACAGTCCAACATGATCTCATTGAAACTTATAAAATTCTGACAGGACTGGACAGACTAGATGCAGGAAGGATGTTCCCAATGGCGGGGGAGTCCAGAACCAGGGGTCACAGTCTAAGGATAAGGGGTAAGCCATTTAGGACTGAGATGAGGAGGAATTTCTTCACCCAGAGAGTGGTGAGCCTGTGGAATTCTCTACCACAGAAGGCAGTAGAGGCCAATTCATTAAATATATTCAAGAAGGAGTTGGATATATTTCTTAAGGCTAAAGGGATCAAGGGGTATGGGGAGAAAGCAGAGACCGGGTACTGAATTTGGATGATCAGCCATGATCTCATTGAATGGCGGAGCAGGCTCGAGGGGCCGAATGGCCTACTCCTGCTCCTATCTTCTATGTTTCTATGACAAATGAATGAACAATAAAAACTAATAAAAGTAAATTATAGGGTACATTTGCTGGTCCCAGCTGTGAAGCAGCAGGACCACAGCAATGTGAGCTTTACACTTGCTAAAATTATGCCGAGCTACTTTGCGTGGTTTCCCCAAGGTTCATTGTGAGCTCCCAGGTCAGATTGAGCCTGTCAAAGAGAGCTCAGTGGTCAGAATATTGTGTGAACTCTTAAAGGGCTGCAGCTGGTATTTAGAGGATGGTAATTACTATTTAAAGGGATTATATTGCTCATTTGCTGGTGAGGAAATGACTGGCCAAAGAGTTTGGCTGCTTGAGGGTGGTATAGAACACTGGCCTCTCCAGTTGGAGATGCTTCTGAAGGAGGATTGTCTTTTTTGAGCCTACCAGGGGATGTCACTCGCAGGATAAATATACAGGAGGTGGCTCGATTAATTAATGCTGTATCCTGAACCCAAAAGGCAAGGGAACGGATGATTTAAAAAAAAGTTTACTAGCTTCAAAATCATGATGAGTGTAGATAGAGAGAAACTGTTCCCATTGGTGAAAGGGTCAAGAACCAGAGGACACAGATTCAAGCTGACTGGCAGAAGAACCAAAGGCGACATGAGGAAAAACTCTTTTATGCAGCGAGTGGTTAGGATCGGGAATGTACTGTCTGCAAGGGTGGTGGAGGCAGATTCAATCATGGCTTTCAAAAGAGAATTGGATAAGTACCTGAAGGAACAAAAATTTGCAGGGCTACGGGGAAAGGCCGGGGAAGTGGGGCTAGCTGAAGTGTTCTTGCAGAGAGCTGGCACGGGCTCGATGGGCTGAATGGCCCCCTTTTGTGCTGTAACCATTCTATGATTCAAACAGCCTGTCAGGGTAAAACTAGTCAATCCTTCTCTACAGCAAGTAGATGGGCAAAATATGTATGTCACAAAAGGTTTCTTCACCATGACTCTTTCATAGCTTCCTATGCATCCTCCTTTGAAAGATAAAACCACAAACCAGAATAACAAGATGTTACATTCATATAATTCCTTTTAGTATAGAATAGTAATTTACTGATGTGTGATCAAAAAATGGATGCTGAGCCAAAGAAGGGGGTTTTAGGGTGTGTGACCAGAAGTTTGGTCAAAGAGGCAGGCTAAAGGGGCATTTTAATGGAGAGTGAAGTGGAATGGTCAAGGAGTTTAAGGAGGTAATTCCAGAGCATAGGGCCTAGGCAGCTAAAGGCATCGCCTCTCATGGTGACATGTAAGGGGGAGGAGGTGGAGTGGGGTTTGGGTGGTGGATGTACAAGAGGCCAGAGTCAGAGGAATGGAGGGGTTTGGAGGAAGGGGAGAAGGCTATTGGGCTGGCGGAAGTCTTCATGATAGGGAGGGGTGAGGACATGAAGAGATTTAAATATGAGGATAAAAATTTAAATTTGAGGTCTTAGCAGACCAGGAACTAACGTAAGTCAGCGAGGACAGGGATGCTGCATGAGTGGGATTGGATTGCTGTATAGTCGAGTCTGTAAATTACAAAGCATGGATGAGGATTTCACCAGCAGATGGGCTGAGGTAGGGCTGGAGGTGGGTGATGTTCTGAAGGTGGAAGTAGGCGGTCTTAGTGATGGAAAGGATATTGGGTCAGAAGCTAAGTTCAGGGTCCAATAGCGGTGTCCCCCAGGGGTCAGTGTTGTGACTATTACTCAGAGAGAGAGAGACTTGGATATAGAAATATAGAAGCACAATATCAGATAGGACAAAAAATAGAGAGCGTGGTTAACTGTAAAGAGGACTGTAAGTGCTTTCAGGAAGACATAGACAAATTAATAGATTGGCTAGATAGATGTCAGATGAAATTTAATGCAGAGGAATAGGAGGTGATACGTTTTGGGAGTAAGAATGAGAAGAGGATATATACACTAACTGTTAAAACTTTGAAAGGAGTAGAAGAGAAAAGAGACTTTGTGATTAAATACATAAATCTTTAAAATGGGAGGACAAGTTAATAGAGCTGTAAAAAAAAGCCTATGGGATCCTTGATTTTATAAATAGGGGAATAGACTATGAAGGCTGAGAGGTAATGCAAAACCTGTACAAATCACTGCTTCAGCCTTGGCTCAGTGGTAACCCTCGTGCCTCTGAGTCAGACAGGTCATTGGTTCAAGTCCCACTCCAAGGACTTGAGTACATAATCTAGACTGATAGAACAGTATAGGGAGGTATTGCTGTTTGGTTGAGACATTAAACCAAGGCCCCATCTACCTTTTCAGGTGAATTTTAATCCCTTAGGACAGAAAATGTGCATGTTGCTCGCTCCAGAGCTGCAGTGAGAAGCCATTTTAACAGCTGGGCCTCAGTAACATTCTGCTGATCAGCTGCCCGCAAGAAACAGGCACCCAGAGGCAACTCGCTGGCTTTGGGCCTGAGGAGATCGGGGACCTGGTGTCCACTAGGCCGGTTGTCAGGGCTGGGAGGATGGGTTGAATGTTTTCCCAGGTCGGAAGAGGGAGAGCCTGGGGCAGCAATGACCCAAACACTTTTTCTGGGGCACAGAGGAGTTTTTCCTGCTCCGCCTGGCCCCATAAAGGTGTTTTAACCTTCACTGACAGGGCCTCTGCTTGGTGTCCATCTGCTTTCACTGAGTAGAGTGTCCACGGCAGCCACCCTACTCAATAGTCAGTTCAAACCCCATTGGGTGCTAATGACATCACAGGACCCCGATTTACATTTATTCTTGAGTCAGGTGGGTGTAGTGTATGTAACCGTTCCACCTTTAAGAGAACTATTTTAAGGGTTGCACTACTTTATCTTGGCTGCTGTATACTGTAATACCGGTGGTGACCACACCAGTATATAAGTGCTGTGTAATGATTTATTGGGCAGTTCCACCCTGACCTTCGACTAGTAAAGACCTGTTAAAGTTTACTCTTGTGGTCTGTGTATTAATTCTCAATATAACACACAGACTTAACAGTGGCGACGAGTACGATCTTACCCTGCGGCAGAGATACATCCAAGGCAGTTTAACGGGCGTCGAGAGGAGGCATCCGCCCTCATCATTCTGCTGAGAGAAGACTCGGGTCTGCAGAGCAAAGGAAGAATTCTGACACGAAGCCTTCCATCAGCAACAGGCAGTGATCATCCCTTCTATCACGGTGGTGGGTAAGCCGATCAGTGACGAGCAGCAAGTCGGCCACGTTGGCTGTGAAATAGGGGAGGGAAGATCGGAGGATATAAGGGCGGAGAACTCGACCACGGCCGGGGAAAAGAGCCGGACAGAAGTCGGGGCCAGAGGCGCTGAGACTGGGGCAGCGTAAGGCATGGAAGCCGCGGTGAATGCAAACGCAGCCGGTGTGAGAGACTGGGCTGCAAGCGGGCTGGGAGACGCAACAGCGTCGAGAGCAAGCTCGACCGGTGAATAAGGTCGGGCAGCTACCGAGGCCGCGAGGCGCAGCGACCGGGACAGCGAAAGGCGCGGGAGAAAAAAAAAAAAAAAAACCGCGGAGAACTCAGCCGCAGCCGGGGGGAAAGGACCGGACTGCAAGAGGGGCTGGGAGGCACGATTCGAGAACCGCTGGGGAGGGCGAACGCAGCAATACGGCAATCGCCATTACAGCCAGCGGGGGGGAGAAAGGCAAACGTGGGAAGCTGCCATTTTCGTGGGCGGGGAAGAAGACAAGCGCGGGAAACCGCCATTTTGAAAAAAAAAAGTTAAAGAAAAATTTCTTTTTGTTTTCTCAAGAAGATTGCGAGGATGCCTAAGCGTGGTAACAGCAATGATTTCGATCCCGATGTTGAAGATTGGGCCACATATGTAGAACGCATAGAGATATATTGTAAGGCAAATAAAATATCAAATGAAGATAAAGCACTAACCTTACTAAACTCAATGGGTGCAAAGACATACGGGCTATTGAAGCATCTTCTATCACCAGCTAAACCGGCGGATCAGACTTTTGCTAATATTGTTGCTGTCCTGAAGGATCATTTGAACCCCACACCGCTGATGTTAGCGGAACGATTTAAATTTAACAGAAGAATGCAGCTGAAAGAGGAAAGCAACGCGGAGTACTTAATTGAACTGTGTAAGCTAGCGAAATACTGTCAGTTTGGGGAAAGTCTGACAGAGGCACTGAGAGACAAATTCGTGTGCGGATTGTCGAAAGAAGGAACACAAAAGCGGCTGCTTGAAGAGAATGATCTTACACTTGATAAGGCTGTCTCTATTGCAGCATTGCACGAAGCCGCAGCGAGAGGCACTGCGGAAATGCAGCTGAAGGCAGCGGTACTCGGCGTAGATCAAATGGCTTTGGGTACAATGAAATGTTATCGTTGTGGGAAGAAAAAACACGATCAGAACCAATGCTGGTTTAAAAACCAGGAATGTAGAAAATGTGGCAAGCTTGGTCACATAGCTAAAGTATGCCGGTCAGGAAAGAAGACCAGCAACAAAAAGTCACCGCAGGAAAAGTGCAAAAAGGTACATAAGGTGGCTGAGAAGAGTTCGGATGAACAGAATTCGGATTCAGACTCCAACAGCAAGGAAATGGGTAGTCTGAGAATTCACAATGTGAGTAAGGAAGCTGACCGACAAACTATCTGGGTCACACTGCAGATAGCAGGAGTCCATGTGAAGATGGAATTGGACACCGGATCGGCGTTGACGGTCATGAATAAGCAAGATTACAAAAGGTTATTCACACATATTCCCCTACGGGATACAGAGATAGTATTGCAGACATACACGGGGCAAAAAGTATACCCCATCGGAAAGATAAAAGTCAAGGTGATACACAAGGGCAAAGAACACCAAGGAATGGACATATCTGTACTACCTGAGGGAGGTCCACCACTTCTGGGACGGGAGTGGATCAGGAAAATAAATATGGACTGGCACTCGCTAAAAGCAATAACGGTAGATTCCGGAAAGAAAGATGTCAAACCTGAACGATTGTCCAGAATATTGGATGAGGCTAAAGAGGTGTTCCAACAGGGACTGGGAACACTGAGAGGAATTAAGGCAAAAATCAAGATTGCAGAACATGCAAACCCAAAATTTTTCAAAGCCAGGTGATACGACCTGCTGTGGAAGCTGAACTGGAAGGGCTTGAACGTTCAGGAGTACTGTCTAAGGTGGACTGGAGTGAGTGGGCCATGCCCATTGTTCCCGTCATGAAGCATTCATCGAGTAACAAGCCAGGGGAACCGGGGAAGGTCCGCATCTGTGGAGACTTCAAGATCACAGTTAATCCGGTGCTTCACACGGTGCAATATCCGCTTCCGCGGATTGAGGACCTTTGCTTCATTGTCTGGCGGGAAACATTTCACCAAGATAGACCTGGCGCAAGCGTACTTACAGATGGAAGTTGAGGAAGAGTCGCGCCAGTATCTCACAATCAACACGCACAGAGGCTTGTATCGATATAATAGACTGGTTTTTGGAGTGGCTTCGGCTCCAGCAATTTGGCAGAGGGCCATGGAGCAGGTGTTACAGGGAATTCCAAGCACTCAATGTTACTTGGACGATATCCTGATTACAGGAGAGGACGATGAGGAACACCTCGCAAATTTGAAACTGGTGCTCACCAGGTTGAAGGAATATGGCCTTCGAGTTAATCGCCAGAAATGTGAGTTCTTTCAGAAACGGATCTCGTACTGTGGTCATGTCATTGACCAGGAGGGGCTGCACAAGTCACCTGACAAGATCGAAGCTGTTGTGAAGGCTCCCGCTCCGGAAAATGTATCCCAGTTGAGGTCGTTCCTAGGGTTGATTAACTATTACCATAAGTTTCTGCCAAATCTATCCACGGTGCTGCACCCACTGAATGCTCTGTTGCAGAAAGAAGTACCATGGAAGTGGAGCGAGGACTGTAAGAAGGCCTTTCGCAAAAGCTAGGCATTGATCACCTCAGAGGAAGTGTTGGCTCACTTCAACCCAACGCTACCTATTCGTCTAGCTTGTGATGCTTCCCCTTACGGTATTGGAGCAGTACTCTCACACAAGTTGCCAAATGGCTCGGAAAGGCCAGTCGCATTTGCATCCAGATCATTGACCTCCGCTGAGCGCAACTATGCTCAGATAGATAGGGAGGCTCTCAGCCTTGTGTGGGGAGTAAAGAAGTTCAATCATTACCTGCAGGGCAAGAAGTTTACACTGCTGACAGACCACCAGCCATTGGTATCCATATTCAACCCTAAAAAGGGCGTTTCCATTATGACAGCGCAACGGCTACAGAGGTGGTCCCTTTTCCTAGGGGCACACCAATATGACATAGAATACAAAGGATCAAAACAGCATGGGAATGCTGATGGTTTATCACGCCTACCGTTGCCAATGGTAGAAGAGGCGCCTACAGTGGACCCAGTGGAGATGTTCCACTCAACCATAGTGGAATGTCTACCAGTAACAAATTCTACCATTGAGAAGGAAACGAGAAATGACCCGACTCTCTCAAGAGTCTACGATTTAACGGTGAAGGGATGGCCAGCACATGGTGAGCCACTGTTGCCAGCATTCTCGCAAAGAAGAGAACAGCTGTCAGTGTGCCGAGGAACCTTGATGTGTGGATCCAGAGTGGTGATTCCACCCAAACTTCAGCATAAAGTGCTAAAGGAGCTTCACGAGGGGCATCTGGGTGGAGTGAAAATGAAGAACCTAGCCAGAGCGTTTGTGTGGTGGCCAGGTATCGATGGAGACATCGAAGAAATGACCAAGAGCTGTCTAGGATGCCAGAAGGTCCAAAACGCCCCACCACAAGCCCCTCTACATCCATGGGAGTGGCCCTCATCTCCATGGCAAAGGGTACATATCGACTTTGCTGGTCCATTTATGGACTCAATGTTCTTAATCACGGTGGATGCACACTCCAAGTGGCTGGAGGTAATAAAGATGTCCTCCACCACCACGGAAAAAACCATCACAGTATTAAGGACCATATTTGCCAGGAATGGGCTGCCGGAACAGATCTGTTCTGATAATGGACCGCAATTTGTGTCCGAAGAATTCAGGAAGTTCTTAAAAAACAATGGGGTTAAACACTACACATCCGCCCCATACCATCCCGCCACCAATGGATTAGCTGAAAGGTTTGTCCAGACCTTCAAGAAGGCCATAAAGGCCATGGGTAATGAAGACATAAACCTACAACATAAGGTAGATAACTTCTTGTTGGCGTACAGGAATGCAACACATGCGGTCACAAACCAAACGCCCGCCATGATGTTTTTCAATAGAAGACTAAGATGCCGGCTGGATTTGATCAAGCCAAACATCAGAAGGGACGTAGAGAACCGGCAATTTCAAGGCATGAATGAAAGGCCAACTAGAACCTTCCAGAGAGGTCAACAAGTTTTGGCCCGGGACTACCGTACCGAGAAATGGCAGCCTGGAACTATTTGCACACGACTAGGGCCGCTGATGTATACCGTGGACATTGGTGAAAGCATAATAAAGCGCCATGTTGACCAGATCATAGAGTCAGCCGAAAAGGGCCAACCTACTCCACAACTCTATGCGCCTAATGATGAAGCAGAGATACCCATAGTATCTACCTCAGATCCGGTAATACTGGAATCAGATGAACCCGACACTGGCATTCAAGCCGAATCGACCTTGCCAAAAGAACCTACTACACCACCGAAAACTACTACACCACCGAGGCGTTATCCGGACCGAGTCAGGAAGCCTCCAGAGAGACTGACTCTGTGAACTGTGTTTACATGAAGTTGTGTATATATGTTATGATGTTATGTTTAATGAGGAATATATACTGTAAGCTAAAAAGGGAGGATTGTAGTGTATGTAACCATTCCACCTTTAAGAGAACTATTTTAAGGGTTGCACTACTTTATCTTGGCTGCTGTATACTGTAATACCGGTGGTGACCACACCAGTATATAAGTGCTGTGTAATGATTTATTGGGCAGTTCCGCCCTGACCTTCGACTAGTAAAGACCTGTTAAAGTTTACTCTTGTGGTCTGTGTATTAATTCTCAATATAACACACAGACTTAACAGTGGGTGCTTTGGCTGTCCAAGAAAACAGTGGCATTAAGATGGTCACTGGGCCAGAAAGGTAACTTTACCACTTGAATTTAAACTCCCATTCCATGCAGTTTCCACCGGACAGAGGGAATTAAAATCTCCCCTCGTGATATTATTTGAAGAGCATGGGAGTTTTCCCCAGTGTCCTGGCCAACATTTATCCCTTAGGCAACATGCAGATTACCTGATCATTTATCACATTACTCTTTGTGAGATTTTGCTGCCGTGTTTGCCTACATTACAATAGTGACTACATTGATGAGTACCTCTCCATTCTTGGCCCGCAGTGGGGAAGGGCCTTGGGTGCTTGGGCCGTAGATGGTCTTGACTGCACTAAAGAATCCACGCATGTCGTGGTTGTCGGCTAGCTGCTGGAGCTCCTGCGCTTTCTCCACCCACCGTCTGTTCTTTTGGTTGCGAGTTTTTAGTTGGATCTCAGCCTTCAGGCTTCTGTAGAGCTGCTTTCTTGCTCTCGAGTTCTGTTGCTGTTTCCAGATCAGGAATGCCTTGCGCTTGTGACTTATTAGCTCCTGGATTTCCTGGTCATTCTCGTCGAACCAGTCTTGGTGTTTCCTGGTTGAGTGACCAAGTGTCTCTTCACAGGTGCTGATTATGGAGGCCTTGAGTGCAGACCAGACGCTGTGGGCACTCTGCCAACACCGCCTTCAGTGTGCCAGTGCAGCCTTCGGTCGCCTGAGGAAGAGAGTGTTTGAAGACCAGGACCTCAAACCCGGCACTAAGCTCATGGTCTACAGAGCAGCAGTGATACCCACCCTGCTGTATGCCTCAGAGACATGGACCATGTACAGCAGGCACCTCAAAGCACTGGAGAGGCACCGCTAACGCTGCCTCCGCAAGATCCTGCAAATCCATTGGCAGGATAGGCGCACCAACATCAGTGTTCTTGCTCAGGCCAACATCCCCAGCATCAAAGCTTTGACCACGCTCAATCAGCTCCGATGGACGGGTCACATTGTCCGCATGCCCGATACGAGACTCCCAAAACAAACGCTCTACTCCGAGCTCCGGCACGGCAAGAGAGCCCCAGGTGGGCAGAGGAAACGCTTCAAGGACACCCTCAAAGCCTCCTTGAAAAAGTGTAACATCCCCACCAACACCTGGGAATCCCTGGCCCAAGACCGCACAAAGTGGAGGAGAAGCATCCGGGAAGGCGCCGAACACCTCGAGTCTCTTCGCCGGGAGCAAGCAGAAGCCAAGCACAGGCAGCGCAAGGAGCGCACGTCAACCCAAGCACCCCACCCACCCGCCCCTTCAACCACCGTCTGCCCCACCTGTGACAGAGACTGTAGGTCCCGCATTGGACTCATCAGTCACCTGAGAACTCATTTTTAATGTGGAAGCAAGTCATCCTCGGTTCCGAGGGACTGCCTAAGAAGAAGGAGAAGAGTGGCTACATTTCAAAATTACTTCATTGGCTGTGAAGCACTTTTGGATGTCCTGAAGTCATGAAAGGTGCTACATAAATGCAAGTTCCTTTGTTCTGAAGCCACAGTTAGAATATTGTATTGGGATTTGGGTGCCTTATTTTAGTAAAAATGTCAAGGGCACGGAGGAGGTGCAAACAAGATTCATTCAGATGATACCAGGGATGAAAGACTTTAGTTGTGAGAAAAGACAAGGCAAAGTGGGGCTCTTTCTATGAGAACATAAAAGATTAAGAGGCGATCTAATGAAAGTAAATCGGAAAAACTATTACATCGCCAAAAGAATGAAATAAGGTGAGGAGAATATTTTTATACAGAGGGTTGTGAGGACATGAACTATTCTACCAGAAACAATGGTGGAAACTGAATACTTAATGGGCCATAATTTGCTGTAGGAGTGAATCTAATGGTGTCTGCCATTACTTAGACTTGCCTTTACCCGTTTAATCTCGACAATATTTTGCGCTGAAAGTGCGAGAGAAACCGGGCTCCTGGGACCTGAGTGAACAGAGCAACCAAAAAGGTATCTACTTAACCAATCAGATTGAAGGATGGGGAAATAAACCGTGCAAGGAGTGAGAAGGAAATGTAAATTAGAGTGGGTGAATTCAATGCCAAATTAGGTACAAAAAGCGAAATAAAAAGAGGGAAAGAAAGATTGGATTAAGAGAGAGAAAAAAGAGACAGAAACGAAAGTAAAAAAATAATTCACATTTTTAAAATATCATTTAACACCTGAAGGAATGAGACTCCACACTTGTAATAATTAACATTTGGTGCCAGAGAGGTTCATTGGCAGTAATTAACAATTATCACATCATTAAAAGAATCTCTGACAGCTAATCCAGGCTCAGTTAAATAGTTCTGACGAAGGGTTCGACCTGAACCGTTGACTCTGGTTCTCCTCTCCTCGATGCTGCCTGACCTGCTGAGTGTTTCCAGCACTCCCTGTTATTTCAGATTTCCAGCATCTGCATTTTGCTATTGTATTAATTAAATATGCATGGGCTTTAAATGGTTCCATTACAGGCTCCCTGCATGACTTCAGACCAGCTCTCTCTTTCTGTGGCGAGTTTAGTTCTTATCTACCAAGCAAAAGTACAGGAACTTCCCGCCATTCAATGTATTTCAATGGTGAGGCAGGCAGCGAGATGCCGTTTTCGCGAAGTTAACGGCGGAGTGGTGAACTCAAGACAGCAACTTCTGGATTTCCGCGTTTATCATGCATCTGTCTTCGCCTAAAGTTGCTGTAGCATTTGCACATAAACTAACGGATGGGCTATTAGCCTCTCTCTTATTTTGACAGCAAATTATGGGCCAATAGCTTTTAAAAGGGAAAAGGGTAAATATTTGTGAAAAGACAAACTTAAAGGAGTATAGGAAAGTGCAGACGAATGGGACTAAATGCTCTTTTGTGAGGGAATATGCCATATTTCAGAAAGATACACCATAATATGAACAGAATACTGATGTTAATACATGAGAAACTGGGTTTAAAAATCTAAAAAACCTCAGAGACATAAGCTGTAAACAGAACAGGCTTCTGAGAGAAAGATCAGTTGTTAAACAAAGTTGTAAAAAACCAAACAAGCTTTGAAATGGGAATTAGTTAAAAATACTAAAACAATGAAAGATTGAAGCAAACCATTGGTGCTTCCGAAAGGTCTACGGTTTGCAACCAACACAATGAAAATGTCCAGTTTAAAGCATTAAGAACTAACACGTGAAACAGAAACACAAACATTAAAAGAGGCATGTGCCTTTGAAACGATGACATCAAGTAAAAGAAACACCTGCTGGTCAAATAGTTTTTATGTTAAACTTGGAAGACAGGAAACACGATTAAATATGCAACCAATTGAGATAGCTAGAAATGCATGAACCACCCTAGTTGAAGTGTCTTTAACTTAGACATTGTAAATATGATGCCAACAAGGACACTTTGAAGATATGACTTCAATAGATGACACCAAGCAATTACACTGTGTTTGTATTAAACTTGGGACAGCACGGAGTCACAGGGCCCGATTTTATGGATTGTGTGGGAAATGGTCAGATTCCCCGAATGTGGGGTTCTGACACACAAAAAAATGTCAGCCAGCTGCACGCAATTTTCCCTCAAGCGGCCAATTAATTTCCAGCGTGTGGACAGCCTTGCTAATTGTCCATTTCTAGTCAGAAAGCCCCACAGTATGATGTCATCATTCGTGGTGCTTTCAAGGTCCACAGCAAGCATTGCTTCCTCTGTTGGCTTCCAAACAAACCATACAGGATGGCAGAGGAGTTTGCAGCAGCTGTGGCCAGTGCCAGACCCCGAGCTGCCTCCAAATTCGACGAAGCTTCACTGCAGGCATTATTGGATGGGGTTAGGGCCCACAGGGAGGTCCTCTTCCCTAGGTCAGGCAGGAAGAGGCCTCCCATTGAGACCACGGCTGCATGGATGCAGGTGTCAGCAGATGTCAACTCAAATGTGCATGTAACCTTGGCATCACATCTCTAACTCCTTCCTCTACTCCCCCACAGGACCATCCAGAGCCCCCGTCCCCACTGTGGAGGAGGAAGAGGCTGTGCAGCCAGACTCCTCAGAGGAAGCTCCAACCTCTGAGGGCGCAGCGTCAGCAGAAGTAAGCGCACCCAGCACCAGCGCAGACACTCACACCTCGGGGGGACCTTCGGGACATAGAGTAGTGTTGTCACTTGGTGTTTCACAGCTCACAAGTGAGCCTCAGCAGATTCTGGAGACAGGGACAGCAGTGGAAAGTCCTCGTCGGAGGGCGCAGGACTCTGCCAGCTCAGCTCAGCTGCGCTGCATGTCGACCCTCTGCCTCTGGGTCCATCCGCAAGAGAAGTGATGGATCTCCATGCACAGATGTAGGAGTCTCTGGCAGGTTTTGTCTCCAGGGTTGCTGCGAGTGTGGAGCGAATGGGGGAGTCCGTAGCGACCATGAGTAGAGCCTTTGTGGAGTCATTGGCGCATGTACACATCACCATGGAAAGGCTGGCAACCTCCATGGAGGAGATAACTCGCCAGGGTACGGAAACCATGGTGAGTGCTCATAAGAGAATGACATCTCTTGAGGAGCGTTGGCCATCTATTGAACAGAGAAACCAGACCTTCATGGAAGTCCTTCTGAGTAGGACGGCCAGTGCAGATATGGGTCCCCATGGCCCCCTAAAGCGCAGCAAGGTGCTCTCAAGCCACTTCCAAGCACTGGCCCCTTCTGGCCTGTGCAGCTTCAGGTGAGTGAGCAGCAGCCTGGTGCTCATCCTGCTGTTCGTGGTTCTGCTGCTGCTGCCTCTGCTGCTGGAGATCCTCTAATGGCAAGAAGGGAAGGAAAAAAAGGCGTCCCATGTTTCTCGTAGATGCCTCCGCTGAGGAAGCGCTGAGTGAGGGTGACGAGAGGGGCTTCTCGGGAGATCACATTGGAGAAGTGTGTGAGGCTCCAATCTTCCACAGCTGTGCCTAAGCCTTGAAGAAGTAGCCCCAAGCCTGCAGCAACAAGGTCCTTCACCAAACAAATGCCCTCCATTTAAATTGCAGCTTTCCCGAATGACCTGCAGCTGACAGCAAGCAAGCCAGCAAGCTTCATGTCAGGTTTCATCAGCGGGGTTCCCCGCAGGCGTGTTTAGCGTGGGGAGCCCCACAAAATCGCAACGGCCCCTGAAAATAGGTTTAAAGATGGTAATAATTGCTGATTAGTGTTCTGACGGCCAGTCCCGCCAGCGGCGGGCGGGACTGATTCGGGTCGCAGAGAAACGATGGTTTGAAAGTCAGACGGGGCGGGGAATCAGGCGGGCGTGGGGGGTCGTGACCACCTATTTCTGCGATTTTCGGCCCCCGCCCGCCTGAAAACCCGCCCGACGGCTGGCAGAAAATCGGGGCCACAATGTCTGCTAAAAACCAGTAAAGCCAATATTAAGAATTGAATGAAAGCATTTTGTAAGAATAACATCAAACAGAAACCATAGCTGTCATAATGGCCCAGAAATTCGGGTCTCCACGGGTGAGTACGCACGGGGTACTCACCCGTAAACCCGATGGAAGTGTCAGTTATCTGCATGCACTGCGCATGCGCGGGAAACCGGCACTTCCGTTCCTCTGAACAAAGAGGTTCAGAGGTCGAACGCGTGCGCAGGAGAGGCTGCGCGTGCACATCAAACTTACGTTTTTTTGACAGGTTTTCCCGGGATCGTAAGCCTGCAGGATTTAGAAATGTAAAAAGCAGGCGTAAGGCCTGCTTTTTACAAGGTAAGTGGTGAATTAATTAAAATTAAAACATTTTTTCCGCAGGTTTATTATTTTTAAATACTTTAAAGCAAGGTAAGTTTATTTTTAGCCCCGTTAGAATATAAAATTATTTTTTTCAAAAATTTAAATTATTGTTTAAAATAGTTATTTCATGTAATTTATAGTTTATTTAAAAAATGTGATGTTTTAAAAAAAAATTATTTGAATGTTTAGTGCTATTTTGGAGCTGTAGTATTTATAAGTCTTGACAGCTCTTCCTGTCAATCTTATGAATGGAGCATTCCCTGCTCCGATTGGCTGCCCATGGCCCACGTGATCCCAGGGGACGCATCGAACTAACTGTGCCCCTGGGATATGCAAGCACTGCGTGCTGGCAGCTGGACCAGGCCCCGGATCGGAATTCCACGGGGCCTTGCAGCTCAACGGCCGGCGCGCAAGTTAAGTGCAGATCGGGGGCTTACACCCGCGGGAAGCCCCCGACCCGAATTTCTGGGCCATTGTTTTTATGATGGTTTTTGAAACACCTAAAGGTAGAGACATAATTATGCATGCAATAGTTGAAAACAGAGGTCTCAATAAAGACAATTAACTGACATCAGCAGAGAACTTCAAAGAAGAAACCACTGCCAAAAGGGTATAAAAATAAGACCTTTTCAACAGAAAGTCAGAACTCGCTGAACGGGCAAAGCATTTCTCAACTCTTCAGAGGCATCTCTGTAAGTCTTTAACTATGAGTCTCGGGTAATCAAAGTAATTGATTTTGGTGGATGTTCTGGATTTAGAAATAAGTAAGAAATGCAGAAATGTAACAAAGTAAAGATTTGAAAATAAGGATCTCTGAGAAATAAGAAATGTAAGCTATCTGTATTTTGAATTGTTAATGTTGCGACTGATTCAACAGCTGTTAAATGAATGTTGGCTCTTAAATAAAACTATATATTTTTAGAATTGTCTCAAAGAGTAATTCTGTATAAACTTGTGAACCCAAATTCTGTACACTCTTTTGTAAGGAGTTGCAGAATTCTGGGGGTTATTCCGGACCCTCATAATATCCGAAGGTTACAGTCTAGTTCAACTTATTAAAAGTACTATCTGGAGGACGGTAACATCTTCAGTCATTCCTTTCCTTTAGGGAGCGATAGCCTGAACATTTAGACCCATTTAAGCATCTTATGGAATTCGGCTATCTTTAACTTAAGTTGAGGGTGAACATCTGGGGAATACGCCTGATCTGGGGTAGCCCAAAAGGGCTAGGACTTGTAATTATCCCTTCACTTTCAGAAAACTGGTCCAGGCGCAATATGCCAGATGACCTCTATTTGGGTTATAATATTCAATGGTTCTAATGCATCATACAGTTTAATAGGGGCAGCATACACTGGCCTATAAATTCGACCATGTAGCCCCTGTTTTTTGGGTGCTAACTGACCTACTAAGCCCCCAATATGGCGGGCAGGAAGCACATGCACATTTCTGGCCGGAAATGCTCCACCTGCCATATTGGGAAAGGACAAAAAATGGGCCCATGCCTGAAACAGACATTATGCTATTTGCATATGTAAATAAGACCTTGGGACTGCCTGTTACCAACAAGCGCTGGTTGGCAAAGCTATAATGTGTGAAGCAGACAGCAATGATCTTGGAGACTCTACCAATCTTATACTGCAAGATATCCCCAATCTGTCCAAGCATCTGAAGCACTGCACCCAGGGTGCTGTCCCATCTTTTCTCATCTCACCTCACTTGCTAGTGAACATGTTGTGTGTTTCCGGCAATGTCTGCTTTTTACCTCAGCCATCCTTCTTATTATTTCCCCCATTTTCTTGCCTTTTTTATGTGCATCTTTCCTCTGCTGTTTCACTACTTTGCTTAGCTATTTTCATGGCCTTTTTGCTTTTATTACCTTTTTTATATATGGTGGGTATGTGCACTGTGAGAGCTTGTCCCAAAAAAAAAGAGGATTTCGTGCCTGGCTTCATTTATATGTAATTTAAATAAGATTGCCTACTAAAATGTCAGGCAGAAATGTAAGTGTTGTGCGAGTCTAGCAGAGATCTGGCAAATAGGACCCCTGCCTGACTTCCAGCATGTCTACACCCCACTAATACTGGTGCCAACTGGAATTACTCAAGTTCTCGAGTGGGATTTGAATCCACAGACTCGAGAGTGCCACCAACTCACAAAGGTGACCCCATTGTTCCATCTCAACTTATCTTTCAGGTGTTAATCAATTTACTATGCCTTTCTAATATTTTTATATATGATAGTTTTACAGCAGTTAAGAAAATGGAGTACACGCTTGTGATAAAGTGTAGGATTCCTTATCAGAAGGCTGCATGTTTGAATCCCAGCCTCAGCTGATATTTGCACTCACCCACCCTCATTGAATAAAGCTCTGCTCATTTTCAGTTGGCACATGAGATGTATCACCTCATATTACCAGAGGTCTTCCTTCCCAGGGGAAATAAAACCGGCTGGATTAGTCCTGTTCTGCTGGAACACACCTACTGATTGTCCTCGGCCAACACAGGCAACTGCCTTGGAGAAATCCATGATTGAGGCTATCGTGCCTCTAGCAGCAAGACAATACGCAGCAGCAGTTGTCGAGCTAAAAGGGAAAAAGTCTCTTTAAAAAAACATTATTTTAAAAACAAAGTAATTTAAATGCCTGTTTACTTTCCATGTCAGTGTAATTATTGACGGTAACCTATTCTGCATTGCATTTCCTTTATACCTTACATTCTATTAGGTTGTGACTGCAAGAATGATGCCCAACCTATGTTACCAGACTGTCTGCTATAAGACTGCTGGACCTCAGACTTATTATGTTACATTTTATGTCAAGCTATTCATTGCAGCAGGCAACCCGGCATAAAACACAATGGGGGGAGAAATTCATTATAGTTCCGTTTGAGGCGCTACGTTTTAAAAGTTGAAAAAAATAGCAGCAGGCACTAATGTTTCTCAACTTTTAGAATATTCGGTTTTGCGCTCCAGGTAGGAAGTGGAGCGCTAGACCAAGCTCTCGACTTCCTTCCTGGAGTGCAAGAGGCAGCAGGCAGGGCGGTAGGTGTGCAGCGCAGCACAATGGGCTGTGCAGCACTGCCGCGATGGAAGGCTCCTTCCCTCCCTTAAAGGGAAGGGCCATTGCTGCAGGCTCTGCAAGGGACAGCAACTTACCTGGTCCCCGACGGCAGCCGCGATCCGGCCCGATCAGCCCGATGCACTGCATCAGAGTGCTGGGCTGATCGAGCGCTGGGGGAGAAAGAAAAAGAAAACAGAGAAGGAGCATTTGTTTATTTTTTTTCCCTAGCCTAGCCACCTCGCCTTTACGTATCGCCCCCGAAGCGCCCGGCCTCTTGATGAACGCCTCCTGCAGCTACCAGTGTTTTCGCCCGGCGATGCTGCAGGGGAGAGAACCGAAGTTCAGGTCCGGGGCGATGCGCACGGCGATGATGTCACGATCTCTGGGCGAAGGAGATCAGGGCACAACGCCATACCGCCTCCGCAAACCTCCCGCCGAATATCGTGGGAGTCGATCTTCTCGCCGCACCCGGACGGTAATTGGTTATCGCCCCCCAGAAGGCACAAAGGTACCCAATTTCTCCTCCGTTAAGCTTAGTTCCAAAGACTTTGTTATAGCGTGAGTGGAGTATCTCTTGTCAAATTTAATCTTCCAGTGCTACAAATTACACTGAATATAAAATATGTTTTAAAAAAAACCAGATTGTTTTGAAACTCATCAAAAGGTTTTCAAAGTAATATGCCCTAAAATGTTAAAGTAAAAACAGAAACAGGAATTCTGGAAACACACACAAGGTCAGACAGCATCTGTAGAGAGATGAAGATGCTGAGTTGTGCAATATGTTCTCAGCATTTGCAGTTTAAAAAAAATTGTACTGTTGAAGTAAAATTTGTTTTAGTTTGATGGCTATGCCATTTGAGAAAAGTAGGTGTATAGCAAGTGAAAATCAGTCATATAATTAATCGCTGGGACACAACAATCTTGAAATTTTGATGTAGCAGGAGCAGCTAGCATTACTCAAAACAACTGGCCAGCAAAAATACCTGGTTTCAATTTCTGTTTGTGGGTAGGATTCTTTATGGAATAGGCCCAGAGGCAATTCTACAGCTTGCTCTTGTGACCAAAGGTTTTTGCTAAGATTTTATAAATGACTTTTTTTACACAATGCACCCAAGGCCAATCCCCACTTTTCACAAAGACTTCAGCATTTGCTATGTTGTCTTTCATCTTCTATTGATGTTGCTTAGTAATGGCCATACTGAGTGTGGCAGACTAAAATGCATTACATTGATGGTAGTAACTCAAAGGTCTGATCTTTCTCTGTCTTTGAGAAGAAAGTCATTGAAATAAATATCCCCTTAATACTGTACACCAGTAATAAATCATAAAGTCATGGTAATTAAAATCATCTGGTAGAATGCTTACGAAAAGTCCTGTGTCAGTCACGGTGCCTATATGAATTTTACTGTTTGTTTTGTAAGTGACCCATGCAAATAATTTTACAGCTAATTATCTGTATCTTTAATAAAATGTGGTTTGTAAACCTTTTGTCCAATAAATTTTCATTAGCCAAAATTGTCCTGTTTTGTAAAGAATTTTAGAACTTAAAAAAAATACCGAATCAAACCCAATGGTATCTTTTCAATTCGCAAGTGGTTACAAATTTCCACTACATTCAATTCAGACAACAAACCAAGGATGGCGTGGCTGGTGAGCTAATATGTCTTGCTGTGGGACAGAACGGGTATGCGTCTGTGATTAGTTACGCAGTCGTTTTCCGATCTTAGCAATGTTGGTCAGGTCCGGTGCCTCCCGTGGGCAGACGTGTCACCCTGGATGTTTCTGCTTCCTGGAAGCTGACTCTAAAATAACATTGACAGTCACCTGGAACAGGTTGCCTGCCTATTTTCTAATCTAGTGAGGTGCAGGAGTAAATATAAAACTTAAAAGAAAACTGTGTCTAACTTTGTCTTTGTAACTATTCATAAGCTAGCAGTGGTACAGGTACGATAGGCCTCCTTTTGTACTGAAATTTCTATGATTTAATCATTCAAAGGTATTACTTTAAACTTTAATTATGTTTAAAAAAAAATAATTCTTAGTTTTAGCACAGTAAGGCGTGGTCCCATACTTGCATTGATAATACATGCATATTTTTATTTCTTATGACTTAAATGAGCAATATTAAACATAACTGATATGTCCTGGAAGGTGGCACTTAAAGAGATGATCAGAAACAGCTGACTGGAAAATGAGACCAAGAGCTGCTCAGTGTTTTCTCATTCACTGCAGGACCACAGGCCACAAATTGTTCCCGTCAGTGATGAGAGTGAGAAACTATTAAAAATGATCTTGAACTGACGGTCAGCATGACAAAGGCAAACTATTGCAAACTCTCTCCAACCAGTTTTATCGGCAACAACAGTGAGGAACTATTCTGAATTTTTGACATTTTATAGCGAGCTCTTTGGATATCCTGTTATCTTTGGTCACCATAGCGATGCATCTGGGGCAGAGGAGCTGGATCTGTTTCCCCATCTCTGGGCAGTTTGGTTTTAACTGGCTTGTCTTCAGGCTTCTGGAAGACTTAGTTTGTTTGCTATTTGTTGTGAAATTTTTATAGATGAGTCCATGATCTTGCCACAAATAGCAAACCAGACAAAATCTTAGGTCCACGTGTATCTTTACAATTTCATCCATCATGGGTTACTATCCTCAATTACATCAAAATCCCAGTCTAGAATACATGCACAAGATTTGGATTGAGCTTGAAACCATAACCATTTGACTCAAAGGTGAGCATGCTACCAACTGAGCTAAGCTGACGCTTAAGCTAATAGACTGTGCTGACTTAGGTTGTAAGTGTTGTGGAATTCAGGCGCATACTCAATACATTATATTGCAATTTGGGGAATACATTTCAACAGATATCAGATAGGTCAGTGACAGCATATGCTATGCTTATGCATCCAAATTCACTATTTATTAGTTTGAAATGAGCATTCATGGGGTTAAATGGTGAATCCTATAAAACCGTGAAATGTATGACCAGATGTAAAAAGAAATGAGAAAAAAAGAGCATGCATTTATATCAGGTTGTGGAGCTTAGACAAACTCTCTCACATTCTATCTTAGCCTAATGGACCCTAGAAAAACCTAATTATGTATCCCTGATATAAGTGAAACCACTTTATTATCGTATCAGGAGCAAATTAGAAATAGTGGCTGCTCTTACCCATACGCTATGGTGTACACAGAACTGCTTGTTGAAGAATTTTCACCGGCAGTAAGAAGCCTGTGACCTGCAAGTCTACATGGCATGGCGTTCCTATACAATAAGGAAAATAGGTAAAAATGATCATCATTTGAGCATGTCCACTGAGTGTCTGGCTGCTTCACTGTTATTTCCCAAACAATTCTAAAAATTGGTCTTTGGATTTGAATTTACTGTACTTGGGAGGACATGAATTTTTATTTTATGCATTTTCAGGATGTGGACATCACTGGTATTTATTACTTATCCCAGAATGGCTTGCTAGGCCACTTCAGAGGGCAGTTAAGAGTCAACCACATTGGTGTGGGACTAGAGTCATATATAGACCAGACTGGGCAAGGACAGCAGGTTTCCTTCCCTGAAGGACATCAGAGAACCAGTTGGATTTTTACAACAATCTAATATCTTCAGGGTAACTCTTCCCAACACCAGCTTTTTATTTCCCAGATTTTTTAAAAACTGAATTCAAATTGTCAAACTGCCATGGTTGGATTTGAACTTATGTTCTCTGGATTATTAGTCCAAACCTCTGGACTAATAATCCAGTAACATAAGCATTACATGACCGTACCTATCATATTTGGGACGTTCTGAAGCCAAAAGCTCATCAGATGCACAGCCTTCTAACTGAGATTGGTGGATATTGGTAACTGATCGGGTTAGATGAAGAAGGGTGAGAGGAGGCTCGTGTGGAAAATAAACGGCGGTATAGACCAGTTGGGCTGAATGGCCTGTTTCTGTTGCTGTAGACCTTATGGCTGGAATCTTTACCTGAGTGTCGGGGTGGGTGCGTGAGTGCCATGTAGCGGGTCGCCATTCCCGAACTTTTCAACAGCGCGTTCTGCACTGCACGTTTAACTCAATTGCATCAATTGAAAGAGTCGTGCGGGTTTCCCGGCACAGTTAAATGGAGCAAGTCTGCTGACATCACCAATGACTCATTTTCAGTGCGGATATTTAAAGCAGCCTTGAACATATCTCAGTTGAAGGTTGTTGTAGGAGAGATAAAGGTGTTTGGGAGAGCTACAAATTGTTGCATAATACTGAGATTTGTGTGGGTCATGGAGATACACAGACAGAAAGTTGCGCCAAGATTCCCTGATGCCTCCCTGGAAGTGCTGGTTCAGGGAGTCAGAGCACGCAGGGAGATCCTCTTCCCTGTGGATGGCAGCAATAAACCAGCCAGAGATGCTAAGAGGGCATGGCTAGAGATCGCAGAGGAGGTTAGCAGTAGGGATGTCATGAGGTGATAGTGGATCCAGTACCGTAAAAGAGGGTATGGCTGGAGATCGCCCATGAAGTGAGTAGTAGGGGTGCTGTGAGCCGCTCCTGGATCTAGAGTAGGAAGTGACTTAATGACCTCATGAGGTCAGGAAAGGTGAGTACAATGCCACATTCAACTACATCCTGATGTGCCTGTCACCCCAACCCCATCACTCTGCCTACCCAAGCCTACTCTTGCACGTCACTCCTCTCACCAACCTACCTTGCGGGTGGACAGCTTTAAGTTCCTCGGAGTCCACATCACGGAAGACCTCTCCTGGTCCCTCAATACCTCCTCTTTGGTGAAGAAGGCCCAGCAGCGCCTATATTTCCTAAGGAGGCTGAAGGGATGTAACCTGTCACCCCTGATCCTCTCTAACTTTTACCGCCGCACAATAGAGAGCATCCTGACGAACTGTATCACAGTATGGTATGGCAGCTGTAGCTCCTATGACCGGAAAGCCCTGCAGCGGGTAGTCAAAACTGCCCAACGCATTACTGGCACCCGGCTACCGACCATAGAGAACATCTACCAGAAACGCTGTTTACGGAGGTCACTGACCATCATCAAAGACCCTACCCACCCCAGCCACAGTCTGTTCGCCCCCCTGCCATCTGGGAGACGCTACAGATGCATTCGCACCCGAACGACCAGATTTAGGAACAGCTTCTTTCCCAGGGCTGTCATCCTACTGAACTCCACAAATAAACTCTAAAGCCTGCACATCTGCCAATGCACTTTATTATGTTTATGTTTATGTATTACAAGCCAAATGAATGTTGAATGTTTAAATGTCTTAATCTAAATGTACACTCTCGGGAGCCGCAAGCCTACATTTCGTTGTACTGCACTTGTGCATTAACAATGAAAATAAAGTTGATTATTATTATTATTATTCCCCACTGTCTATGCACCTACTCACATCCCCATCTCACGATTCACCGCTAACAATCACCCTCATCCTAATGCAATCATAGCAAGTAACACCACAGAAGGAGGCCATTTGGCAATGTCACGCCACTCCCTTATAGTCACCCTCTACAGATGTAGCCCATGCATTCCTTACACCCATTCCATCACTCTCACTCAAAGTTTTCTTCCCTCCTTGCAGGAGAAGAGAGCCGGGAACATAGAAACACAGAAACATAGAAGATAGGAGCAGGAGTAGGCCATTCGGCCCTTCGAGCCTGCTCCGCCATTCAATGCGATCATGGCTGATCATCCAAATTCAGTTCCCGGTCCCTGCTTTCTCCCCATACCCCTTGATCCCTTTAGCCTTAAGAAATAGATCCAACTCCTTCTTGAATATATTTAATGAATTGGCCTCAACTGCCTTCTGTGGTAGAGAATTCCACAGGTTCACCACTCTCTGGGTGAAGAAATTCCTCCTCATTTCTGTCCTAAATGGCCTACCCCTTATCCTTAGACTGTGACCCCTGGTTCTGGACTCCCCGACCATCGGGAACATCCTTCCTGCATCTAGTCTGTCCAGTCCTGTCAGAATTTGATAAGTTTCAATGAGATCCCCTCTCATTCTTCTAAACTCCAGCGAGTACAAGCTCAATCGACCCAATCTTTCCTCATACGTCATTCCTGCCATCCCAGGTATCAGCCTGGTGAATCTTCGCTGAACTCCTTCCATGGCAAGAACATCCTTCCTCAGATAAGGCGACCAAAACTGCACACAATACTCAAGATGTGGTCTCACCAAGGCCCTGTACAACTGGAGCAAGACATCCTTGTTCCTGTACTCAAACCCTCTCGCTACGAAGGCCAACATACCATTTGCCTTCTTAACCGCCTGCTGCTCCTGCATGCTTACCTTCAGCGACTGGTGCACAAGAACACCCAGGTCTCGTTGCGCTTCCCCTTCTCCCAATCTATTGCCATTCAGATAATAATCTGCCTTCCTGTTTTTGACACCAAACTGGATAACCTCACATTTATCCATGTTATATTGCATCTGCCATGCTTCTGCCCAATCACCCAACCTGTCCAAATCATCCTGGAGCTTCTCGGCATCCTCCTCACAGCACACACGCCCACCCAGCTTTGAGTCGTCTGCAAATTTGGAGATATTACATCTAGTTCCCTTGTCTAGATCATTAATATATATTGTGAATAGCTGGGGTCCAAAGACCGATCCCTGCAGTACCCCACTAGTCACTGCCTGCCACTCGGAAAAAGACCCATTTATTCCAACTCTTTGCTTTCTGTCTGCCAACCAGTTCTCTATCCAAGTCAATACCTTGCCCCCAATCCCATGTGCCTTAACTTTACACGCTAATCTCTTATGCTGGACCTTATCGAAAGCCTTCTGAAAGTCCAAATACACCACATCCACTGGTTTTCCCTTATCTATTTTACCAGTTACATCCTCAAAAAATTCCAGTAGATTAGTCAAGCACGATTTACCTTTTGTAAATCCATGTTGACTTTGTCTCATCCTGTCACTGTTTTCTAAGTGCTCTGTTATTACATCTTTTATAATGGACTCTAGCATTTTCCCCTCTACCGATGTCAGGCTTACCGGTCTGTAATTCCCCGTTTTCTCTCTACCACCTTTTTTAAATGGTGGGGTAACATTAGCTACCCTCCAATCCATGGGTACTGTTCCAGATTCCATCGAATGTTGGAAGATGATCAGCAATGCATCTACTATTTCTAGGGCCACTTCCTTAAGTACCCTAGGATGTAGATTATCAGGCCCTGGGGATTTATCGGCCTTCAATCCCATCAATTTCCCTAACACCATTTCCCTACAAATACTGATTTCTCTCAGTTCCTCCCTTTCATCAGACCCTAAGTTCCCCGACATTTCTGGGAGGTTATTTGTGTCCTCCTTTGTGAAGACAGAACCAAAATATGTATTTAATTGGTCTGCCATTTCTTTGTTCCCCATTATAAATTCCCCTGATTCTGGCTGCAAGGGACCTACGCTTGACTTCACCAATCTTTTTCTCTTCACATATCTATAAAAGCTTTTACAGTCAGTTTTTACGTTCCTCGCAAGCTTACTCTCATATTCTATTTTCCCTTTCTTAATTAATCCCTTTGTCCTCCTTTGTTGAATCCTAAACTGCTCCCAATCCTCAGGATTATTGCTTTTTCTGGCCAATTTATATGTCCTCTCCTTGGATCTAATGCTATCCCTAATTTCCCTCGTTAGCCACGGTTGAGTCACCTTTTTTGTGTTATTTTTATGCCAAACTGGGATGAACAAATTCTGTAGTTCATCCATGCGGTCTTTGAATGTTGCCTCAGACCATCGTAGTTTCCTTTATTTAAATTCAGGACCCTAGTCTCTGAGTCAACTACTTCATTCTCCATCTTAATGAAGAATTCGATCATATATGATCGCTCCGACCCAAGGGGCCTCGTACAACAAGGAACAACAGGGAGAGACAGAGAACCGGAGGTGACCCTCCAATATTTACCAATTTGAATCCAGCAAAGGAGGAGGCCCTAGAAATCTCTGGAGTTGCAGAGCTGCTGGTGGTGGGAGAGGGAGAGAGGGGGACCTCCCAGCAACCTGGTGAGAGAATTAAATCTCATACAGCCACGTGGCATACAACAGTCACTCATGATAACTGATGTCAGCAGCCAGTAAAATATCATGTGCATAATGGCAACGTTGCACATTCTTATCATAAGACTTCTAATTCATGTCTTTACTCTCCCACAGGTCCATCAAGTGTCCCCCCCCCCCCAACTATCCAGTTGGAGGAGGAAGACGACGACTCAGAGGAAGCTCCAGTCTCTGAGGGTGCACCATCACCAGACCCAAGCGCACCCAGCACCAGCTCAGATACGCACACCTCGGTGGGTCCAGTGAGACATAGAGTAGTGTTGTCACCTGGTGTCTCTCACATCACAAGTGAGCAAGAGCAGATGGTGGAGACAGGGGCAGCAGTGGAGACTCCTCGCCGGAGGGCACAGGACGATCCAAGCTCTGCTGAGTTGTATGCAGATGCTGAACCTTGGGGGCCATCGAGAAAGAGGGTGATCTTGGAGGAGCAGCAAGAATTGCTCGAGGCTCCTGCAGCTTTTCCAGCCACCATGTGTGCAAATGTGCAGAGAATGGAGGAGTCCATCTCCAACATGAGTACCACCATCTCGCAGGCGATGGCGACGATCTGCTGTTCCATGGAAAGGATGGCCACCTGCATGGAGCAGCAAATCCGTCAGTCACACGAGAAGATGCTTGTTGTGAACAACAGATTGCAGACGCTCATTGATCTCATCTCGAGGAGGGATATAAATGTAGACTTGGGCGTTCATCGCCCCACTGATGTGCAGCAGGGAAGTGCGGGTGGCCCATGAGAGGGGTGATGGTGAGAGTGGACATAGAAGTGGGGGCTCTTCTCAACGCGCTCCCACTTCAGCCCCGTTGCTTCCCCCTCAGTCAGAGCCCCACATGCTTCCTCGGATCCCGATGGCTGAGTCTGCCCCTGCAGGAGGAGCAGTCTTTGGCGGGGCCCTCACAGGCTCCAAAGCCCAGAGGACAGCCACCAAAAGTGTCAAAGCAGTTGCAGCAGGGAAGTGAGCAGCCTGCCTCAACCTCTGCTGAAGCCACAGGGGTTGCACTTCGTAGAAGCGTGTGTAAATGAAAAAAGACACAACCCTAGATGCACAAGGGTATGCACATGGGTGCATGACAAAATGTTAAGTTTCAGTTATATTTATGACGCACTTTAATTTATTTCTTTGCACAACTTTCCTGTCTTGTCCATTTTATCCTGCTACCTGGGAAGTAGCTTTGGAACTTCGAGTAAATGGTGAGACATTACTTAACCTCGAGCAATGGGGGTTGTGTGACAGGAAGGGCTTGGTTATTGTAGGACTGCTTTGTAGTGTTATTGGTTGACAGGGCGGGCGGAGGGGGGGTGGGGGTGGAAGTTAATACAGCATCTGGCAGCCATATGGGTGCACTGGTGTAAGTTAAGTAAATCTGGCCATTATGAGGCCATCCCAGGCCTCCCGGGCAGCAATGTGGGCCGCTGCTGGTGTCATCTCCACCCCAGGTTCCTCCTCCTCCTCCTCTTCCTCTTCCTCTGAAGAGGTTGTGTGCTCTGTGCCTTGCTCCTTCTGCAGCTTCAATTCTCGCTCTGCGCTATGTTGTGCAGCGCGCAGCAAACGACGATGATTCTGGAGTCGCTGGCTGATGCATATTGAAGGGCTCCTCCAGATCCGTGAAGGCATCTGAAGCGCATCTTCATCATGCTGATTGCTTGGTCTATGACACATCTAGTCGACATGTGGCTGTCATTATAACGCCCCTCAGCCTCATTGATTGGCCTCCTCAAGGGTGTCATCAGCCACGTCTTCAGTGGATAGCCCTTGTCTCCAAGCAGCTGGCCAGTAAGTCTGTTTGGAGGTGTGAAGAGCTGCACGAAAGAGTCATGACAGCAGCCAGGGAATCTGGTGCACATATGCATGACGATCTTCCTATGGTTGCAGACGAGCTGCACATTGAGGGAGTGGAAGCCCTTCCAGTTCACAAACACTCCTGGGTGTTGCGGGGGTGGATTGATGGCCATGATGACACCCTGCACCTGTGGGAAGCCAGCCAAAGCCGCAAAGCTGAGCGCCCGCTCAGTAACATTGACTTCATCAGTGGCAAAGTTTACATTATTGGCTGACTTGTGAAACATGGCATTGGTCGCCTGGGTGGGCGGCTGACTGCGAGATCCTGCAAATGTCTGCTGCAGATCCCTGGAAGGAGCCTGAGGCAAAGAAGTTGAGGCCGCTGGTGACTTTGACAGCCACTGGTAAGGAGTGTCCACCAGGACCTCTGGGCAGCAGGTCTTGTTCCAGCAAGCTGCAAATGTCTGCGATGACCTGGCACAATAGCCTGAGCCTCCTGAAGCGCTGCTGCTCAATCATGTCCAGGAAGCTCATCCTTTGCCTGTCTACCCCATGTTGGGGGTATCGCCTCTGGCACAGTGCAGCCCTCTGCTGACCCCCTCTCTTCTATGGAGCAGCAGGTTAGTGAGGAGAATGCTGCTGGTATTGTGGCTGCTGCTGGTGATGGGGCTCATCTTGGTCCGATTCTGAGGTCCAGGGTGAGATAGCATAAGCGGCACCCATGCTGATCTAATAAATGGCAGGTAATGTAGAGAGCAGAGGCACAATCCTTCAATGTTTTGGTAGTGACTAGCAATGAGGTGAGAGTGGCTTCCGAGGTTGCAGAAAGTACCTACAAATTACTGACAGCTAAATCTCTGCACAAAATGGAGTCAGCAAGAGCCGTTCTCTAAGGCAAGGGAGCAGGTGTAAGGTGCGAGTACTTACGTGTTTTTTCCAGCTGTCACTTAATGGACTCGCACAATGGCCACTGAGCTCCCGCCTCTCCTTCACAGGTGAGGCTCCCGAGGTGCGTGAATCCCGTGCGCTACAAGTTAAAACCAAAACCTGAGATTAAAGTCAGTTAAGTCTCTGTAAACGAGCAGTTAAGTACCTCAATGAGGTCGCCCGCCTCGCCCGAGCGGGTCCCTGGTGCGCCTCGAAACGTGCCCGAATTAAATGCGGAAGTCGGCGGGATGATGGCGGGTTCCCGATGCTGTCAATTTCCGCAATTTTAACTGCCATCCCGCCCCCAAACCCACATGGGAAAATTCTGGCCTTTGTAATTCTATGTATTTTTTTAAATAAAGGCAGTTTTGCCCAAACATTAAATCCAATAGGCTTTACAGGATTTTTGAGTAAGGCTTACAAGAATTTTGTAGGATCCTACAGATATTTTAAAATAGATCTAAAGGCACCATCTGATGACCACAAGATCTGTAATGATATAGAGGTAGAGTTAGTGGGACATGGGTATGATGCCAGAATATGTGTGTGATCATTTTGAAATATAACTTACATTCAGTCAGTCTTGTCCTAATAATCATTGATAAAAGATAGTCAACAAAGCTCAAAAAGTAACCTCACAGATTATGTTTAAAAAATTCTGAAGAAGCCAGTTAAAACATGGTAAAACCAACCTTAAACTAACCAGAAAAAATATAGTGACAATTTAAGCAGGTTTTATTTAAACTCTTAGCTACAAGGGAGTGCCAAGAAGTTATAGGTTAGAAAGAGATATATTGAGTGACAAAGAGATAAGGGGAACAAAGCTCCGGGCAGAAGGAAGGCCAGGGCATTTATAATGGAGGCATCAGGAGGTCAGACGGGGGGTAAACAGGAACAACTTGGATGCAGTAGTGCGGCTGTAGGCAAAGCAAGGGCAACAGAAAGGTGAGGTATCGGGTTTACATCGTACATTCTAAATTTTGCATGGTCTGATGAAGCTTCAATATCAGACTAAATGTTGGAAAGGTCATTCACCGCTAGACTGAAACCACTTCTGCATCGCTAATTCACCATTTCTATTACTGAATTCAACACTTACGCCACCATTGACCTGAGTATATGTACACGTGTGTGTATATATACAGCAAGTAATATTAGAGTACTTAAAATTAACAGGAAATTTTATATTCTATAAACACGAGTGGTATCTTCATAGCCTGAACAAATCCTTATTTTACAGCGAAGGTAAAGATCAATACTGCTGTTTGAAATAGAGATCAGTGCTAAACCAAATTGAAAATCCTAATTTATAAGGATACACAAGAAGGTAAAATACTGCCCTTCATTCATGGCATCAAGAACACACACACGCACACTCACACACACAGCTGCTGGAGACAGGTTCCTCCCCAGTTTCCAGCTATTCCATTCCTGGCTTGCCTGAATCCCGATCCAAGAACAAAGCTTAGGTTTTTGGTTCTGGTATTTTACAGTACAACTTGCATTTATATAGCGCCTTTAATGTAGTAACATTTTCCAAGGCGCTTCACAGGAGCGTTATCAGACAAAATTTGACACAAAGAGATATTAGGGCAGATGACCAAAAGCTTGGTCAAAGAGGTACATTTTAAGGAGCGACTTAAAGGAGGAGAAGTAGCGAGGCAGAGAGGTTTAGGGAGGGAATTACAAAGCCTAGGGCCCAGGCAGCTGTAGGTACGACCAGCAATGGTGGAGCGAAGGAAATCGTGGATGTGCAAGAGGCCAGAATTGGAGGAGCACAGAGATCTCTGAGCATTGTAGGACTGGAGGAGGTCACAGAGATAGGGAGGGGCCAGGCCATGGAGGGGTTTGTACACAAGGATGAGGATTTTAAAATCGAGGCGTTGCTGGACTGGGAGCCAGTGTAGGTCAGCAAGCACAGGGGTGGTTAATTGGTAACCAGGGCTACCTTCTCCACTCATGGGCCAATGACTCCAGTGCAGATTGCAAACATAACAGATGGAGAAACAGATATAATGAGGTCCATGCAACCACACGAAGTGTCAGAGAGCAGACTAAAGGCACTTCGAAGTTTCAATTTAGGTGCCTGGATAAATCTGCAGTGCAGTCCAGCCAGAGTTTCAAGGATCACTGTAGCATGTGGCACACTACATAAAGTTGTCATGAAGAAAGGCTTCGAGAAACTGAAGGTGATGCTGATAATGATGATGACAAGGAGGAGGAAGCACCTGCAGGAAGGAGAGGACGCCACATAGGAATATCAACAGCCAGCTACCAGAGCAAGGGGAGCACAACCGATATTCCAGTGCTTTTGAAATATAAAGGTTGATTTACCAAAATAAAGTCACTTCACACCTGCCTGTTCACAAAGTCTCTCATTGCCCAAGACTTCTGGCAAGTTCCTTCCCCTGTCATCATCCAACTCCCAAATGTTGGAAGTATACACAGAAAAGAACTCACAACTCAAATTCAGTCCTGTTTGCTTTAAACAACAACACTCACCAAGAAATGCCTCAAAAATCTATTCTGCCTATTTACAGCTACTTCATAAACACTGTGACTATCCTTTCTCCTAGTTACAAAGAATTACATAGAACTACATAGAATGTACAGCAAAGAAACAGGCCATTCGGCCCAATTGGGCCATGCCGATGTTTATGCTCCATATGAGCTTCGTCCCACCCCTCTTCATCGAACCCGATTAGCATTATTTTCTACCTATCAGCATAACCTTCTAGTTAACTCAAATGCTCTATATCCTAATCTACTACTCCTACAAGGTGCTCTCACAGTGAGATGAGGCCGAGCAGTGAATGGCTGGGATGGTTCCCCTGGAGCCTTAGAGGCTGGAGGTGGCTCTCATCTCAGGGTAGCTGCTCTCCTAGAGGGACTAGCTGCTGGCAGCCTTTTGCTTGAACTGCAAGGGGTGCCAGGCCCAAATTTGGAGCTCCCTCATGTGAAGGCTTTGGAGAAGACCCTAAGGAGGCAGGCTCACTGCCACTGAGAGAGCGACATCTGCGCCCACTCCTTGCAGGCCCCTGGTGCAAGGCACACTCAAAGGTACTACTGATTGGTGTAATCACAGACTGATTAGTCTTAATCAGCTCTTGAAAACCCTGTAACATTGTCCTGCTGAAAACATCAATGGAAACAGTGGTGGCTACCACTCCAGAAGCCACCAATATTCTTATATATTGTCCTGGCTTTTGATGCCACAGCAATCTCTAGTCTGTCACTATCTCCAGGTTGTTCTGGAGATACTTCCTGCACTGTGTTGCAGATGTGGGTAGTGAACTTCTCCCACTTAGGAACATAGGACAGGAGTAGGCCATTCAGCCTCAAGCTTGTTCCGCCATTCAATTAGATCACGGCTGATCTGTATCTTAACTCCATCTACCCACCTTGGTTCCATATCCTTTAATACCCTTACCTAATAAATATCTATCAATCTCAGTTTTAAAATTTTCAATTGACCTATCCTCAACAGCATTTTGGTGGAGAGAGTTCCAGATTTCCACTACCCTTTGTGTGAAGAAGTGCTTCCTGACATCACCTCTGAATGGCCTGGCTCTAACTTTAATGTTATGCCCCCTATCCATCATCTCAACCACATGTGTGGAAACTGCCTCCACTATTGCCACATGAGATCGACACTCCCTTTTTTTTGTAAGAATGGGTCCCTGAGATTTGGGTCCGCTAACTCCTCTGCTGGGGGCTGTTGCCTGTCCCACTCCGAGAAGGATTGGCCCTCTCTATTTCTTTCTTCTTTCTTCTATACCCAGGTCGTATTTCTCACCAGTGCTCAGTGCTTCACCCAGTGAATTCTGACTCATTATGTCATTATTTGTGAGTGGGTGTCTGTCATTCACAGGTCAGATGACATAACGGTGTTGGTGAGGAAGTGACAGAAATGGCAGCAGGTGTTTTTCCAGAAGTGCTCAGGTGGTCATCAAAGTGGCTCGTCGCTTCCTGCAAGGCAGTCCTTATGAAGTGAAAGACAGAGAAACAGTGACATTGTCCCTTGAAGAACTAGGTGCTGAGTGTAAAGGCATAGCAAAATTTTGAGAACCCACAAGTTGCTGAGGGGTGCTCTGAATAACATTGCCCTGCCTTCATCAACCTTTCATTGTTAACTCATCTCCAACCTCACCCTCTCTGACAGGCTTTCATGTGCTTCTGCCCAGAAATTGAAGAGTGTCCTCTTCCTGTGGACTTAGAATCTTGTGTATTGGCTGTCCTCCCGTGGTGTTATTTATCTGGTGTTGGTTGGAGGCTAACGTTTCCTTTGTAGGGAGAGAAGACAATGTTACACCCTTGAGAGGTTAATTCTGGTGTCAGCCTTGGCTCAGTGGCAGCACTCTCCCCTGTTGAATCACAAGGTTGTTGGTTCAAGCCCCACCTCAGAAACGTGAGCACATAATCTAGGCTGACACTTCAGTGCCTTACTCAGGAGTGCTACACTGTCAGAAGTGCCACCTTTTCGATGAGACATTAACCCGAAGTTCCGTCTGTCCTTTCAGGTGGATGTAAATAATTCCATGGCACTATTCAAAGAGCAGCAGGTGAGTTCTCCCCGGTGGCCTGGCCTCAACCAACATCACTAAAACAGATTGTCAGGTCATTTATTATATTGTTGTTTGTGGGACCTTGCCGTGCGCAAATTGGCTGCCACTTTTCCCTATATTATAACAGTGACTACACTTCAAAAAGTACTTAGTTGGCTGTGAAGCGCTTTGGGACATCCTGAGGACAGGAAAGTTGCTATATAAAAGCAGGTTCTTTCGTTCATTATAGGCCTGTAAGTGGCAATGGTCACTTTCCCCTATATGAACACGTGCATCCCACAGTGATGAGAATTGGAGATGTACTGTCCCTTTAAATTAAGTGTCCTTGAAGACTAGCAATAGTCTTAGTGGCGAGCAAAGTGAGTTGACGAGTGGCTGGTGAGTATAGATGATGGTTGAGTATTTGGAGAGGTTTCCCATTGCATTAGTGAGTTCCCTGATACCCAGGTGCCGAGAGAGAAAGGTATGGGAGGTCAGGAGGTGAGTGAAGGCTCTATTAGTGTTAGAAGACGTGTGCCTTGGCTACTTTCTACACTGCATGGAAGATCCTGGGGTGATGGAAGTTACACTGACTATGTCTGCCACCTCCCTTCAGACAGCCTGTACCACTCTTTTATGGGGCTTCCAGTCCTCAGTGCCCAAGAGGTGGTCCTTCCTTGTCCTGAGTGCAGCCAGCAGCACCTCGAAAACCACGGTGCCCTTGTTGCGGCTGCCATGCCAAGGCTGCTGCTCCCTCAGCCAACTTTGAGTGCCTCAATTGAGCTGTAAATGCAAGGTTCCCCTTTAACTGGCTGCAGCTTTTTAAAGGCTGCACGAGAATTCATTTCCCTCTCTCCCAGAGGCAGTAAGTGAATGAACGGTGGTTTTCTGGTCTTCAAACAGCCGTGCATAGCTAATGAGGGGTCCAGGAGGAAATAGTGGTGGGTCAGCAGCAGTTTCACGTTTGTGGGCAATCGGACTGCCCCACTGGGAGAAGAATCCAGGCCTATAGATCATCAAAATTGGAAGGATCGTAGGCTTAGGCCCCAGAAGATTATAAACTTTTTAACAAGTATTTGTTCTGGCCTCATAACATTTTTTTCTGAGTAGGTTTCTTAACAGATAACTGTTTTTTGTACTATTTGAAATCTAGCTGCACCCTTTAAATCATTAATATATTTTCTAGTCATTTCCAAAAGCCTTAGAAATTTGTCGCCTTTTTTCACCATATAATGGCGAGGCTCCAGCCAACAATATTTTGCTTTCACCTAATGTACTGTGCCTTCTCTTTAAGTGTTACTTTCTGTTCTTTATCACTGAAATGGTACAAGACCCAGCCATTTGCATAGATCAAGAGGCATCCCTTCTGCTTGTGAGAGTAACAATAATAATAACTAACATCTCATTGGATGAGTGTGACTTCCTGACAGCTAAAAGTTAAAAGGCAGCGGATTAAAAAAAACTGGAATTAGCTTCACAAATACATACAAATATATATATAATAATATTTCCAATTATAGAACAATGGATACATTTTAATTCTAAATGTAGGGTCCTAAAAATCTTAATCAATGAAAAATGAGATAGTTGAAGTGAACTCAGAATTTCTGAGCACGCGGTGTCCGCCGGTGAGCCTGAGGCTTTCCACGGCCAATGGGCACCTGAGGGACTGGAGTGCATCGTGGATACAGGAAACAAGATTATAATTTAATAGGCTTTTCCATCAGGTTTATTATAACTTGGAACTTGCTGATTGTGCCCCTATAAAAAGGTGGGGCCGCTTACAGTTTAAGTGATTCCAATTGATGATTTAATCATTCTAATTGAAAAATAAAGAGAAAAAGCAAAGAAAATCTGAAGTTGTGGATCAGTGCTGCGCTCACTAGATGCTAATGAGGTCCTGATCAGATAGCACTCTAACAAGTTAAGCATGTGTTGGCAGCCTATTAGCAACAACAGCAGAGTTAGACTCAGTTAGTAGAACTTAGAATGTAGCGACGGAGCGGCGTGTTCCGCCATGGCGTTCATTCTGGGCGGTGGAAGCTCAGGAACCACTGGATTTTCTTTCGGCTTATTTTGTGCCAAAACCACAGCACAGCCTGTTTTGGTTTCAGAACTACCGCCACAACAGCATCCTCAGGATTTGGAGGAAAAGAGAGCCCACAATAAGAGGGAGGGGGCCAGGATAGGAGGAGGGCCACCTTCCATTGCCCAGTTGACCACCACTGAGGAGGATGCTCTGGACAGTGTAGGAGGTGCTGTGCGATGCTGGAGCGAGGACGAGGCCCAGGGGCGAGGACGGGGCCCAGGAGCGAGGACAAGCCCAGCAGCAAGGTCGAGGCCCAGGAGTGGCGCAGCGTGGACCAGTAGCGGGGTCGGGAGGACCACACTGCAGCCTATGAAACCCAGGCAGAGAGGACCTGCGGGAAGGAGGGAGGAGGACTGTAGGAGTATGTCTGTGCGTGTGTGCTAGGCCGATGTAGCAGAGCCTGGTCTCCAATCGTCTTGGATCCCCTTGCCATTGGACCAAGACCTTGCTCTGTCAAGCCCATGTGGTAGCTGGTGTGCAACGGCCACCCCACGTTAAAAGAATTCATGCACAGGCATCTTCCACCCTTTAAAATGAAGTTCGGGACCTGAAACGTTAGGACCCTCATGGACAACCCCAATGAAGGTGTTTCTTTTCTAGTAGGGCTGTAGGATCATTTCCCAAGGAAGATCAAGGGATGAACATAAGAACATAAGAAATAGGAGCAGGAATAGGCCACTTGGCCCCTCGAGCCTGCTCCACCATTCAATAAGATCATGGCTGATCTCAGGCTCAAAGCCACTTCCCAGCCCACTCCCCATAACCCTTCACTTATCTTGCAAAGATTTGTCTATCTCCACTTTAAATGTATTTAATGACCCAGCCTCCACAGCTCTCTGGGGCAGAGAATTCCACAGATTTACGACCCTCTGAGAGAAGAAGTTCCTTCTCATCTCAGTTCTAAAAGGGCGACCCTTTATTCTGAGACTGTGCCCCCGAGTTCTAGATTTCCCCATGAGGGGAAAACATCCTCTCTGCATCTACCCTGTCGAGCCCCCTCAGTATCATATGTTTCGATAAGATCACCTCTCATTCTTCTAAATTCCAATGAGTATAGGCCCAGCCTGCTCAACCTTTCCTCATAAGTCAACCCCCTCATCTCTGGAATTAATCTAGTGAAGTGTCTCTGAACTGCCTCCAATGCAAGTACATCCTTCCTTAAATAAGGAGACCAAAACTGTACACAGTACTCAAGGTGTGGTCTCACCAATACCTTGTACAGTTGTAGCAGGACTTCCCTGCTTTTATACTCCAACCCCCTTGCAATAAAGGCCAACATTCCATTTGCCTTTTTGATTACTTGCTGTACCTGCATGCTAACTTTTTGTGTTTCATGCACAAGGATCCCCGGGTCCCTCTGAACTGTAGCATTTTGTAATCTCTCTCCATTTAAATAATAGTTTGCTTTTTTATTTTTCCTGCCAAAGTGGATAACCTCACACTTTCCCACATTATACTCCATCTGCCAAATATTTGCCCACTCACTTAGCCTGTCTATATCCCTTTGCAGATTCTTTGAGTCCTCTGCACAACTTGCTTTCCCACCCATCTTCGTATCATCCGCAAACTTGGCTACATTACACTCGATCCCTTCATCCAAGTCATTAATGTAGATTGTAAATAGTTGGGGTCCCAGCACCGATCCTTGTGGCACCCCACTAGTTACCGTTTGCCAACCAGAAAATGACCCATTTATCCCGACTCTCTGCTTTCTGTTAATTAGCCAGTTCTCTATCCATGCTAATATATTACCCCCAACTCCGTGAGCTCTTATCTTATGCAGTAACCTTTTATGTGGCACCTTATCGAATGCCTTCTGGAAATCCAAATACACCACATCCACTGGCTCACCCTTGTCCACCCTGCTTGTTACATCCTCAAAGAACTCCAGCAAATTTGTTAAACATGATTTCCCTTTCCTAAAACCATGCTGACTCTGTTTGACTGCGGTATGTTTTTCTAAATGCCCTGCTACTGCTTCCTTAATGAAGGACTCCAGCATTTTCCCAACGACAGATGTTAGGCGAACTGGTCTATAGATTCCTGCTTTCTGTCTCCCTCCTTTCTTAAATAGGGGTGTTACATTAGCGGTTTTCCAATCCGTGGGGACCTCTCCAGAGTCCAGGGAATTTTGGTATATTGCAACCAATGCATCCACTCTCTCTGCAGCCACTTTTTTTAAGACCCTGGGATGCAGGACATCTGGTCCAGGGGACTTGTCGTCTTTTAGTCCCATTATTTTACCGATGGGGCTTACTCTAAAAATTTTAGGGGGTGGATGTAGGGAAGGACATTCCATCCAATGGGCATAGGTTAGTGGCATCCTTGAGGATTAGGGCTTTTCTTTCAAACTACTCAAACTTACTTCCTGGTAAATCAACAAAGGAATGCCATGAAACACTTCATCTTCTGAGCCAAGGGAGCTGTATGGATATGGGGCAGATAGAGAAAGAACATGCATTTATCACATCCCATTAAGGTTTCAAATCACTTCACAATTAAATAATTACTTTTGAAAGTAGTGGCTGCTTTGTAGGCAAATGCTGCTGTCAATTTGCACATAGCAAGAGCCCACAAACAGCAATGAGATGGATGACCAGTTAATCTGTTTTGGTGGTGTTGTTTGAGAGAGGAATGTTACCCAAGAAGAGCTTCTTGCTTCAAATAAATCTTTAACATTCACCTTAGCAATTGGATGGGGCCCTCGTTGAATGTCTCATCTAAAAGACCACAGCACTCCCTCAGTGCTGCACTGAAGTGTCAGCCTAGATTACACATTTAAATCCTGGAGCAAGGATTGAATTCACAACCTACTAATTCAGAGGCAAGAATGCTACCAGCTTAGCCAAGCTGACATTTGAGGAAAGTGTCAGCCTGGAAAGAGGAAAGAATGCCTCCCACCAGATAAAGCTGAGAAAACAGGGAAGGAATTAGCAGAACAATCTAAATACAAGAAAAAATTGAAATATGAAAATAAAAATTACCATCAGTCTCTGGCTTTAGAAGCCGTGAATTTTGGAATCTTTCAAATCAGAATGACAATAATAATCCTCGTCGTGAAATAACATTTTCTGTTGCACATACACCACCCACTGTCACTAAATGCCAGCCAAATTTGAAATAAGCCCAAAAGAATTTACTGAAGATTCAATATGAGGCTTTTACTTGTTGGAAGATGTTTGCACTTGTGCACGTGGGCATTAAGAATCTTTCACCTCCAGCTAAACTACTATGATACTAATCCTCTGTGAATTATGTACAGTCCACATGAAACACGGTGTACTATTTCTATCATAGTGTCTATCCTACACAGTATACCACAGATTATTGATATGCTATATTTAATATAGTTTATACAATGTATATAACATATTCTGGGCACCAAATCAGTGATTTAAGTCAGGTATTAGTCTTGCACACTGCTGAATAAAACTGAAAGAGCATGTGTGTATCCTTGGAGACAGCAGTCATTTGTAACATTCACTGACTCAGACTTTGATAAAACACTGTACACCAAGTTGACATTGACCCTGAAATAATACATTTTTATGCTGGTGTACAGTTAGAAAGAGACTAGCCATAAAATATGATGCAATACATTCCATAACTGATTCCCATCATTTTATACACTGACATATTACAGAAAATAATTTACTCAGAAACCTGCTGGTTTATGTTTACAATAACAGTAAAGATTAGAACGACTCCAAGAGCTAAACTCCAGCAATTGGTGAATAATAGGATGTTAAATTGGCCGTTTAGATCAACAATTAGGAGATCAGTATTTGAAAATGGGATGCAAGATGCAATTAATCTATTAATTAATTGTTGTTTTCAGATGAATTATGCCAAGCAATCGACAAAACAAAAAGAATGGTGCACACTAAACAGAATGCAAATAAAAACATGGTTCAGCGGAAATACAGACATATCGATCTAGAAGTAAAAGTTTGCATCTAGTATCTATTTGTCGAGCAAAGAATATCCATAGGAAACAAAAACAGAAAATGCTGGAAATGCTCAGGTTGGGCTGCATTTGTGGAGAGAACAGGCAAAATGATCTTTCAGGGTTTTGATGAAAGATCATTGACCTGAAACAACACCCAAAAATTGGTGGGCTGGTGTCAGGTCAGATGTTAAAATTTTAAAGGTCTGTAGCCCAACTCCAACCCGCCCACTTCCAGGTTTTATGGAGGCGGAACAAGAGGTGGGCAGCCAACCCCCTCACAGGAGGCGGGTTGTCAATTTAAATATTTTAATGAGGCTGGCAGCCTCTGATTTAACCTGCTTTGCAGGTTTTACAGTGGGCGGCCGGGTTTCCCTGGGAAACCTGGCTGCTGAAGGGAGGCGAGGACAGCTTTGGGGAGCAGGTAAGTGCTATTACAGCACTGGTTGTGGGCCAGGGCGAGCAGGAGTGCTTCTCTCTGGCCCCTCCAAACACCCCCCATCAGACACCCCCCAATACAAAGACCATTGGGATCGGACCACCGCCCCCATAACCCCCCACGGTTCGGGGATCAGTATTGGTTTGCACTCACACTACTATATGTCCCTAAAGATAATAAACACATAAAAAATGTAACAATTCTGAAAAAAGTTTACAAACATACCAATATCCCATCGTCTAATACCTAAAATAACTCTTGCCTGGATAGGCCTCTTCTCCCTCAGAGGCCTTCGGACTTTGTCTCTGCTTCTTCTGTAGACTTTGGATCCTTAGATCCTGATATGCACATGCAATCTTAATGCCCCTCACAGCCTTTACTTCTCCGTACCTCCCATTGATTACATCATATCCAAGTAATTGAATGCCATTTTGTCAAGAAGGTTATAAATTATCGTTCTGAATTGAAATTCTGAAAGTGCTGATGAAAACTACATGTCCGTCCTTTGCCTACAAAACAGTGAAAAATGGAAAGTTTGAAGTTGGAATGAGGTCAGTCAGGCGATTGAATTGGTGCACGTTGTTCTGAGTAAAAGAAGGATATCTAGCTCCCATTTCCAGCCCTGTCTGAAGTACTCGTGTAATAGTTTGAATCCTTGGAGACAGCGGTCATTTGTAATATTCATTGACTCAGACTTAGTAAAACACCGAAGACAAACTTGACATTGACCCTGAACTAATATATTTATACGCTGTCGTACAGATAGAAAGAGATTTGCTATAAAAATATGATGCAATGCATGTTTTTTTCCATTTAGCCCCTGGGATTGTTTTATTTCATGCAGGGGAGGTGCAGCCACTGATTACTTTTCTCATCACTGCCCCTAACATGCATCTAGTCCTGGAACACAGCCCCTGTGAATACTTCCACATCCCCTAAGACTTTCCCTCTGATTTCTCCCACAGTACAGGCCATTAGAGTGTTGCCAGAATCCCCCCCTCCCCCTCAAAGGGGCACGCATGCACCCTAAGTTCCCACTGAATAGTCTCAGGGCCTATCTCCCTCAGTGTTCCCAGACCCCTGGGAGATCTCAGTCTCCCCAGTGGTTCCATACCTTAACCTGTCTAAATTCTCCCAGCTCCACGCACCCCAGGTTCTTCCAGACACCAGCCTGTGAGCGCTTCCAGGCCCCAAGCCCTCCCCAAAGGGGTTACAGACACCACACCACATACTTTTCCCTAAGGGAATCCAGGCTCCATTTCAACAACAACAACACCAATGTGCAGTTATATAGCGCCTTTAATGTAGTAAAAACATCCCAAGACACTTCTCTGGAGCGTTATCAGACAAAAGTTTACGTTAAGCCACACAAAGAGATATTAGGACAGATGACCAAAAGCTTGGTTAAAGAGGTAGGTTTTAAGGAGCGACATAAAGCAGGAAAGAGCTAGAGAGTCAGAGAGGTTTAGGAAGGGAATTACAAAGCTTAGGACCGAGGCAGCTGGAAGCACGTCTGCTAATGGTGGAGCGATGAAAATCAGACCTCGTCCATAATCCTCCTAGAGCTAAACCCTAGCGAATATCTAAGCTCCAGACTCCAGGGCGCTGGCTTCCATGTGCCAATCCTAGTGTAGGGTTCTCAAAATTCCCACATTCCCCAAAAGTTATGGATAAAGGGACCCTGTATGGACAAGTTGTTAAAAAGGGTACCCAAAATGGCTTCTGCAACCTCGTGACCAAAAGTACAGGATTTTAAAAGCAAGGCCCTGCAAAAAGACAGGCACTTTTCAAAACCTGAAACGAAACCTAAAATGCATGAATCTGTGAAAAGACTTTGTGGAGCCAGACAGCTAAGCAAACACAGAATATGCATTCATTCACTTTGGAACAGATCAGGTCAGAATGGGCCTAATCGAGGCCATTAGATTTCTGCATATATAATCGGTAACAGCTCACAGTAGCCATCAAGCCAGGATGAGGACAATTAAATTTCATAAATGACAAACAGCCAGGACATCGAAGCCATTAAGCACGGAGGCAACCACCCCAGAAGTCATTAAAAGTAAATGGCTGTAATCATTTTAAACGAGCCCGCCAAAAGTTAGACAGGGGACTGACCTGATTTGGCACGCAGATAAGGGGTGGAGAACCAGGTATAATTGTAGGCCCACTGGTGGTGATCGCTCTTCTCTCCTACTCTCGCCCTTGTCTCTTGGCCTTGGCCTCCTGCCTCTCGTTCTTATGCCCTGGCCTCGTGGTGGGCTCTCTTCTCGCTCCCCGCGCCGCTCAACACCAAGGACGCCCATTACTACACCGAGGGCCAAACGCGGGAGGAGAACGAGACCCGAATTCGAAAACACAGGACACACAGGCCACAAACGGGCAGACGAGGCGAGACGAGACGAAGAAAACGGTAAACCGGTAAATGCAGAGAAGGGCAGCGGAAAGACACGTTGGGAGACAAACGCCTAGTTATAAGCTGGTGTTTGACGAATAAGTTGGCGTTCAAAGCATGGATAGCAGCGTCCATGATGAATAAACTGGCGTTCGAAGGATGGGTAGTAAAATCAGTTTAACAATATAAACCGCCAACTGAGCCCCAACCGTTTTAAAAACCCATCAGCGACTAAACCGCCCGAGGAAGAAGAAGACCCATCACGACTCGACGACGACGTTAGCTGAGGAAAAAGGAGGGTGATTCGCATAAACAACTCCATCGCTGCACCCTGTGACCACGTGGCGACGAAGTACCCCAAAGAACAGCAAGAATGGACCCCAAAACTCACAACCGTTAAAAGTCAACGGCCTAGAAATTCAGTATAGCCACTTTTGGGGCGGTAAAATCGGGCGGCCGCTAAAGTTTGCGCCCGGCGCAAAGTGGAGGCCACTTCGCCGATATTCAGTAGCTTTGGCCAAGGAGTTTGCTCGAGCGCTAAAACTGGTGATGCACGGCTATCTTTAGGCGCTAAGCCGGCGGTGCAGAGTGATACCGCCGAGGCCAGGCGCAGCGCAGGTGCAGTCATTTCTTGATTGACAGCAGACACCCTGGCGCCGGCCAGCTCTTAAAGGGGGAAGGGTCGACTTGGTCTGCTGCCACGCCCTGGATACTGCAGCCCTCCAGCTAGGCCTAAACACTGCTGCTGGAGAGAAATAGCGCCAGGAAGGATGCAGAGGGCCCGTGAGCGAGCGCAGCGCTTCTCTGCCCATGATTTAAAGGTGCTGGTTAGGGCTTTGGAGAGGAGACGCCATATCTTGTTCCCGGACAGTGGCAAGAAGCCTGCCACCAGGGTGTACAGGAGAGCCTGGAGGGATATCACCCAGAGGGTCACAGCCACGTGCGATGTCCCCAGGACTGGTGTCCAATGCCGGAAAAAGTTTAACGACCTCACTCGGATTGTCAGGGTGAGTACCCTTTCCAGTGTCCTCCTCATCCTTGCATGTGCACCTCACATTATGGGCAAAGGGACCTCAATGCCCTAATGGCCAGCCCTCATCCAGCAGCTATGGCACTGGCATGAACATCAATTGCACTTTCTGCACTTTACACACTGGCCAAGCTATTCGACCATGGGAGGCAGTGCACACAACAACAGGGCACCACACTGTACTTAGAGGCCGTCCTTTCTCTTGCAGGCCAAGCTGGCCCAGAATCTGAGGAGCCGGACTGTCACCGGGGGAGGCCGTCCCCAGTTCCAGCAGCTCAGTGACCTGGAGGAGCGCGTGGGTCGACTCATGGGTGGCCGGCTGATTGGCCCCGTTGCATGTGGAGATGCCGACCCTGTGCTGGGCCCCAATGGTAAGGACATGACTTTTTGGACCTCTCTCGTTCCCCTTGCGCTTCAGATCTACATCCTTTGCCACTGTCCGACCAATGCGCTGAATGCCACCACTCATGCCTCCCTCGCTGATGCCCTGTCCTCACTCTAAAGCTACTCTTGTGCCTTCCTGCTTTCAGCTGGTGAGGAGGAGGTCCCTGAAGCTGCCAGTGACAGTCCCTCGGAAGAGGAGGACGAGGAGGAGCAAGAGGAAGGCGGCCCATCGGGGGAACCCTCATCCGCGCCAGGGGATGGCAATGGAGGGGACACGTCTTTCCTGGAGGAGAGCCAGGGGGAAGTGTTGCAGGGGGGTGTAGCTCCTGTGCCCAGTGGCGTCGAGCCACGCGGGAAGGGTCGGGCAGCTCGGCTGCCTTCTCCCCAGAGGGGGGAAGTGTTGCAGGGGAGTGTAGCTCCTGTGCCCAGTGGCGTCCAGCCACGCAGGAAGGGTCGGGCAGCTCGGCGGCCTTCTCCCCAGAGGGGGGAAGTGTTGCAGGGGAGTGTAGTTGCTGGGCCCAGTGGCGTCCAGCCACGCGGGAAGGGTCGGCCAGCTCGGCGGCCTTCTCCCCAGAGGGAGAGTCCGGCCTCCAGTCCGGAGACGGTCCTCGCCCAGGAGGTGCGCCTACTCGATCAAATGTCCGCGGACTCGGATCGCCGGCACACCGAGTTCATGGGGGTTGTGGCACGGTTGCCTGAGGCCATCGAGTCCCTGGCTCATAGTGTGTCCGATTTCGGGGCCTCACAGGCCAGGGGTTTCGAACAACTCGGGGCAGCACAGGCCAGGGGTCTCGAACAATTCGGGGCAGCACAGGACGCGAGTCGGGCCGAATTGAGGGCAGCACAGGACGCGAGTCGGGCCGAATTCAGGGCAGCACAGGACGCGAGTCGGGACGACTTCAGGGCAGCACAGGCAGCGAGTGGCCAGTTGATCAGTGGTGCCGTGCAGTCACTGGCTGGTCTGATGCGGGCACAGACCAGGGCAGTACGGGCACTCACTGCTGCCACACTTGCTGTGTCAGGCAGGCATTGCCAGGGCACCCGCCGCGCTGCAGCAGCACAGCGGTCTGGCCTTCAGCAGATTGCTGCGCTTGCTGCAGTGCCAGCCCGGCCGAGTGCCAGTGTCTCAGGCGAGCAGCGAGCGCCTGGCATCAGCCAGCTTGCCCCCATTGCTGCAGCCGCCACTGCCACTCCCCCAGCGAAGCTGCCACGAGCTGCTGGAGAGACTGATGCTGCCCAGCCACAGCTGCAGCAGTCAGCAGCCGGCCCCTCGAGGGCCAGAGCTCATCTAGGCCGACCCCCAAGGGCATCTGCCGTCACGCAATGTGCCCCTCAGGAGCCTTCCCCCAGCCTTGCAGCACCCACAGGGCCCAGGTTGAGGCGGAGCAGCAGGTCGGCCAGGGGCCGGAAAAGGCTGGACAAGGACTCGCCCTCTCGGCACACAAAGTAGAGTGTGTTGCCAAATGTTTTTTTATATGGGGGTGGTTGTGTTGTCTATGGGGGGGGTTGTTTTGGTAAGGCCGAGGATGAAGGCCATTTGGATGGAAAAGTTTTGTTATTCCTCCCCAGGTTGTGGGAGTGAGTCATGTGTTTGACTGTTTTTTGGGGGTGTTGTCTGTTTTGGGGTTTCATGTGGGAAGGGCCCTGAGTTTGTTCAATAAAGCTTTTTCTTTATTCAGCTTGTCCATGTTTGATGTTTGAAGTGGTTGTTGCGTTAACCGGCTGAGGGCTTGTGGAGCGGCTGCATTCATATCCCTTCATTGCCACAAGCCATTCCCTGACAGGGGGCCTAGAAGTGTCGTTCAATAAGCCGCCGACGGACGGCCCTTGGACCTTGTGGCTCCCTCCTGGGCTGGTACTCCTCCTCCTCCTCCTCCTCCTCCTCATGGTCCTCCTGCTCCTCCTCCTGAGGTGGTGGTCCAACGTGAGGTGGCAGTGCCTGAGTCCTGCGGATAGCCAGGTTGTGCAGCATGCAGCAAACGACGACGAACTGGGAGACTCTATCCAGCGAATACTGCAGAGATCCGCCGGAGCGATCCAGGCAGCGGAACCGTTGCTTGAGGACGCCAATCGTTTGCTCTATGATGTTCCTTGTGGCTTGATGGCTTTCGTTGTATGCCTCCTCAGCAGGGGTCCTGGGTGCGCGGAGCGGGGTCATGAGCCATGTACACAAAGGATAGCCTTTGTCCCCGATAAGCCATCCTCTTGGGGGAGGCTGTGCCTGGAACATGTCAGCCACAGTAGTCTGGCGCAGGATAAATGCATCGTGGCTGCTGCCTGGAAAGCGGGCATTGACAGCTAGGATGCGCTGCCTGTTGTCACACACCAGCTGTACATTGAGGGAATGGTAGCCCTTCCGGTTGCGGTAATCCTCGGCATTGTCGATAGGTGCCCGCAAAGCCACATGCGTGCAGTCAATGGCGCCCTGCACCATGGGGAAGTCCGCGATCCTCGCAAATCCGACTGCACGCTGCTCCTGCCTCTCCAGGGTCATGGGGAAGGAGATGAATTGGTGTCTCCTTGTGAAAAGGGCATCGGTGACCTGCCGGATGCAGCGATGCACGGCGAACTGGGATATGTTAGCTATGTCCCCAGCAGCGGCTTGGAAGGAGCCGCTTGCATAAAAGTTCAGAGCCACCGTGACCTTCACTTCCACCGACAGAGACGTCCTGCACATCAGCTGTGGGCGCAGATCTCTGTGAAGCAGCTGGCAGATCTCTGCAACCACCTCCCTTCTGAAGCGCAGCCTCTTAACACACTGCGCGGCAGTCATGGTGAGACAGGACACCTGCTGGCGGTATTCCCTGAGTGGGTAAGGCCTACGTTGCCGACGCCTGATGCCACCTCTGCGTCTAGGCATGGCTGGCCCTCTCACACAGCGTCTGCGAGCCCTTCGCACATAATGCTGGAACTGAGGGTTGGAACCCCATGCAGCCCCCATAATATACTTGCAAACAATGAAATCACAATGAGGCAAATTTCCAAGCTCTGGCCAGAAGCCAAAAATACCTCTCCTATGTTGGGCCAAATCAGTAAGGTCTCTTCCTTGGTCTCTGTCCAGAAATCCGTTGCACAAAAGTCATTGCAGCAAAATGGCTGGCCTTTATAGTTCAGTGTAAGTGCCCTTTAATTAGCGCTCCCCGAGGCCCGCAGGGCCTCTGCTGTGTTCCACTTCACAGTTCTTAGCACCGCCACGCCCACATTGGGCGGGCGCGACTGAAGTTCCGGTTTGGGGCGCACAAAGGGCGTTGCACGACGAAATGACATCATAAGCTGCGCGCGCAGCTGAGCGCGCACAAACACTTTGCGCTGGCGCTAAATATCTACTGAAGTTGGGCGTAGGCGCAGATCGCCCTGCACCCGGCCGCTAAGTGCCTAGCGCTCGAGATCTACTCCTCCTAAGGCGCTAACGGCTGGCGCACGCAACTGAATTTCTAGGCCAACAGGTTTTGAATTGGTGAGCATAAATCCCTGGCCCCTTATAGCTTAATCTAGTTAGGTATAGGGGGTGGGATAAGGATAAGGGGATTTTAATGTGTTTGTTCCCTTGATGTGCCGTGTGTTCCCCATTCCTATATAAGTGTAACTATATATGTCTGTAGTTATATCAGTGATTCTCAGTATTGTGTTTTATTCAGCCTTTTAATAAAATTCACGGTTTCTTGTACCAAACCACTTGTCTACTCGATTTTTTGTATCGCCGCCTGTGTCTAGAACCCAGGGGTGTGGGAGCGATTCGAACCGCTCAGAGACAGTCAGAGACGAAGTTGACTGGGCACACACGCCACCCCCTACACTAGGCTATACACATCATACTTCTTCCTGGCCCAGATTTCCACTTTTTTTCAGTCTGAGCCTTTAGCTCAGCCCCCTCCCCTCCCCACTCCACCCCACACTTTCTGTCATATGTTCATGTTCAGTAGCATCGACACACCATCTCCCCGTCTGATCCTGGTAGCTATCTCCGATCTGGTGCATGGTGACTTGGGTTTAAAATAGATGCTAGATAGACAGAAACTTTGTAAAAAATGTTTGGGAGAGCTATATTAAAGAGAAATGGAGACATAAAGAAGAGAGATTGGAGCTGGATTGATCCTCTGGGGTTGACTCAGTAATCCAGGCTGCTGTTTCATTGGAGTGTCAGCTGTGGCTCAGTGGGTAGCACTCTCTAGGTGGGAGGGGCTAGGAGCGAGCAGGTGTTACTGGTTGCCTTATTGCTGCAGGGATTTGGAGTGAGCTTGTAAAAAGTGGTGGTTTTGTTTTTCAGGTTTTAGGGCCTTTATGGCCCATAAACAGCAACCAGATGGCTGCTGAGGGGTCCGGAGTGCCGGGCCCCTTAGAGGACAGTGTTCCCAAGATGAATTTAATCAGGGGAGAAACTGTGGTTGGCAGGGAAAGAAAAAGGCCCAAAGATTTGGGCCGGGACCCCAGGAGGTTTGGAATAGAAAACACGGTGGTGGTTCAGTGCGAGGATAAGGAGATATGAGCTTGGGATATTATCCAAGCGGTACATGAGGACTGTGGCGAGGGAAGCTGCTTTGCCTGCCGACCCAAGCCGAATGTTGGGTTCGAGGTGACGGTCAGTGGCCGAGAGAAGGTGGAAAGACTTTTACTCAGTTTGAAGTTTGGCGATAAGTTCTTGGAGGTATCTCTGCTATATTCGGAAGAGGTGGTGGTCTCATTCTTAAACCTGCCAGTTTATATTGAGGACGATGTGCTAATCAAAAAGTTGGAGTCATGGGACATTAAAATTTGCTCAGCAATAAAGAGGAGATACTATCCAGGAACACGGGTAGCAGATGGAACCCGTTACATAAAGGTGCGGTTCCCAGAGGGGGTGAAGTCATTACCATACAGCATGAAGTGCGAGACAATTGAAGGAGTGCAGTACTTCCGAGTACTGCATGATAACCAAGTGAAGGTTTGTTATTATTGTCTTGGACATGACCATCTCGTAAGAAACTGTCCGGACTTGTACTGTTATAATTGCGGCGAGTCTGGATACATCGCTTGGAGCTGCAAGGTGGAGAGCTGTGGGGTGTGTCACAAAGGCCCCACCTGCTGAGAGTGTGAGGCAGAAGGAAGCTTTATGAGTGACGGAGAGATGGGAGAAGGAGCAGGAGGTGTGAGTGGAACGGCTGGAGGAGCAGAGCAGTTGGAGGACACAGCTGGTAAATTGAAGGAGAAAAGAGCGCAGGAAGAGGCAGAAAATTGCGGAGCAGAGAACAGGATGGAGATGGTGGAAAACCCAACAAGTACAGTGGAAAAGAACAAAGACAGCAGCGGGCAGCACGGGTCAAGGGCAGACTCAAGCCATTATACGGTTCAGCTCTCCCTAAAGAATCTGGTGTCCGTGGGGGGAGAGGAGGTGGGAGTGGGGTGCGTGGTAAGTGTAAGTACTCCAAAGAAAGATGGGGAGTCGGACATCTCGGTGAGCAGGAGGGGGCAAGACAAGGAGAGGGTGCAAGAGGCAGGAGACTTAAAGGGCAGCAGGACGGAAGCGGCGAGACAAAGACACCAAAAGAGAGCAATATAGGTGCGCCATTGTCCCAGAGAGAGAAGGATCAGGGAGCAAGGGTCAACGGTGGAGATGAGGTTGAAGGGAGCAGCACTGTTGGAGAAACCGCGATAGCAGGAAGACTATGGGAGATGATGCATCTGACAGGGAGCACGATTATGTATCTGACGGGGAGCAGGCACAGAAAGTTACAGAAGAGTTTGAGAGTGAGGAATTAGAGGGGGACAGACACATGGAAGTGGGGGGTGGGGTGGCATCATGTGGAAAGGGAAAGGTTAGTGAGGGGCAGAAGGAGGGAGAAAGGGCAGCTCCTTGGCCCAAAATTAATGCAAGGAAGAGGCTGAAACAGCAGGGAAGGTTTAAACAGGAGGTGAAAAAGAGTCGGAGGCTGCAGGAAAAAGCAACAGCTAGCCGAAAAGTTGGGAAGTGTAAGATTCGCGAAATTTTCATTAAATAATCACGTAGGAAAATAGGGTTAATAAAACAGCTTTATTGACCAAAAGAAGCTTATGCAGAGAAACCTTTGATAAAAGGGCACACAAAATGGCCACCAGACCTCGTGACCAGCTTCTGGGACCATTTGAATTTCTGTTACTGCAAGCCAGACAGGCTTGTGGATTGAGGACATTAAAAGCCCGCGGAAACCAGTTTCGGGAAGCCGAAACTCATGGAACTGAGCATACATATTGATTAGATTATAAGTACAGGACAGATTTGGGTGGCAGGATGAGACCCATCAAGAAATGGACGGACAATTGAACGAAAGCTTTAGCCCATTACACTGTACAAAGAGAAGCCATTTAACAGCCATCCAGGGCAATCTCCAGACCGATCAATATACAAACCAAGTTACGGTAACAAAGCAAAGACATTATCGGCCCAGGAAGGCCAGTTAAGCTATCACCGACTCCCGTTATGAAGACAAAACACCCCTGCAGAGAGTTCTGCCCGCCAAAATTATTACAAAGACAGGACTATGATTTGGCGGGAGATAAGCATGTTCCAAAAGGTATAACTGTGGATTGAGTAAAGTCCATCAGAACGACTCCGACGGGTACTGCTTCCACTGCTTCTTCTTCGGTTTGGAAAGTGTTCGGTTCATGGTTCGGTAAACGGTGTCCAGCGGGGTGTTCAGCCGTGTGTTCCGCGACTTTGGGAGGTTCGGCCAGGCAAGGCCCGGCCACGACGAGAAGACGACGAAAAGAATTCGGCTTGGAAACCAGCTCGGCCAGGCAAGGCCCGGCCACGACGGAAAGACGACGAGGGAGGCCCAGGTACTTTTGTCGGGAGATCATCGACGACCCAGGCCGGAGAAGAAGACACTCAAGGGCCTGGGTACTCCAGTTCTTCAACATCACATCGGTAACAGATCCATCCGTGGCGAGCGCTCACCAAGGCTGTATCGGCTGCCTCCTCGCAGGAGAACCAAGAGGAAAACAAGCTGCGCCAGAAGCTTCCAAACCCACGTGACGACGGAAAGCTGTGTCGAAAGGCTGCAAAGTTTTTTCCGCAATTCTTAAAGTGGTGAGCATGATCCTGAGTCCCTCAAATCGAAACTTAGTTAGGTTTAGGGGAGGGGGTTAAGGGTAATTGTAATGTGTTACCCCTTTCACGATGTGCCGTGTGTTCCCCATTTCTATAGAGTTAAGTTTGTAGATGTGTGCATGCTTGTAGTTGTTTTAATCTGTGCATATGACATGTATTTTATAATGCTGCAAACTGTTCAATAAAGGCATCCATTTTGTGCTATTCGACCTGGTCTATTGAGTTTTTCTGCACTACAGCTCCCTGCACCTAAGTCCAAGGTCTAGAACCGTAGGGGCGAGTGGGTCGAACCACTCACGGGTAATTATTGCAAGAAGCCTGGCAGGAGACCAGAGCAAGCAAGAGAAACCCCCTACAGAAGGAGCATGAGAGGAGGGAAGGGCCAGAGATTAAATGATGGGGAGATTATCGGGCATACTTCCCTTCTTCAGCGCCGTGATTACATTGGTCTCGATTAATGTGAATGGACTGAGGGGTGAGAAGAAATTGCAGCAGGGTTTTAAAGGCACGGACTTGTTGGGGGTGATTTTCATTCAGAAGTCGGGAAGGAGGCGGGACTACAACTTTCGGGGTTGTAGTCCTGCCTCCATCGAGATGCGGCCAATCCATGCGATTTTAACTTGATTGACCTTGTTGAGCCCGCCCAGTGAGCTCAGCAAGCCAATTAAGGGCCACCAGCAACAGGTGACGTCACAGACTGAAATTTCATCTGTCAAGGCATTTTGACAGATGAAATATCAGTGTTTCACAGCTGTTTGAAGCTGTCAAACACTAAGGGCTAAAAATTCAGTTTGGGGCGCCAAGCTCGCCTGGGCGCCGGAATTACCGCTGCGTGCGGAGCCACCTGCGCCATCCGGATATTCAGTTTCTGCGCCCCAAATGGAAGCGGGCTGTTAAACGAGGCTTCCCGCGCCCCGCTTGGGGCGCTGAAACTGAATATCGGCGCGCTAAGGGCCGCAGCGCCACATGCTGCGGCACGGCAGGCTGCGGTACTGCAGGCCTTCCTCCCACTGTTAAGGGGGAGGTGCCTGCAACAGCGCGATCCCCGCTCGCGAGTGCCGGCAAATGAGCCCGGCACCAAGGAGAAGTGCCGGGCTCTCGGGAAACAGCCGGCAATGCCGCGGGGGGGGGTTGTAGGAGGCCGGGGACGGAGGTGCGGGCAGGCGGGCGCCGAAAAAGCGGCCGGCCGCACCTCCACCTTAACTAGCGCCACTACCGCCACAGGTAGGCCCCTGTGTACCGGTCGCTATTTGCGGCCGGCGCTGAAGAGGCGGCCGCGACCAAATATGGCCATCGGGGCGATAGCGGGGCGCTGCGCACACCGATGACGTCATCGGTGGTGGCGCAGCGCTACAGGCTAACGCCGCCATTAGCGCCCCGCTAAATATCGCGGTAGGTGTGGCCAGTGGCGCAAAAGCCACTGAGTGCCCTCTTTGGGCGCAAACTAGTGGCGCAGGCCACTGAATTTCTAGGCCTAACAGTCTTACTTCTAACCTGAGTCCTTCTACACAGACTCAGTTAGAAAGCTCACCGGCACAGAAAGCTGCTGGCTGTCACTTTTGACAGATCGCAGCCATTCTGCTTTCTGTGCCGGTTAGATGATGGACTCCCAAAACCTAGAGGAAGGAAGGCTGAAAAGGTAAGTTCAGGTAATTTAAACTTCTTTACACATTTTAGACACACCAAACACACTTACCTTTACACTCATGCACCCATCACTCACCTGAACACCGACATCTCGGCCCCTCCAAGTCCTTCAACCCGACGGCCCGACTCCTGCAACTTGGCATGGTTTGGAGCCATCGGGAATCCCACACTTCAAGCTTTAAAATAGGGATTAGGCTAAAAACTGCCTGTTAACTACCTGTTAACAGGCAGTTCATTGTCACTAATCCCTTCCTGCCTCGGGTAGGCGGGTCCCAGTGTGGGGCGGGTACCCGCCTCCTTTGAAACTTACATGGAGGCGGGTTGGGGGCGGGATGGTGTCGGGACCCCCGAATTCGGGACTTTAACCCCCCGCACGCCTCCAAACCCGACTCCACGGGTCCATGAAAATCGACCCCGTTGTGTCTGCAAGAAACCTTTTGGGATGAGGATATCCTAGAAAGAGTTCGGAAGGTTTGGAAGGGAGAGGTGTTTTCAAGTTGGAGGGGTGGCTGTTTCGGTGAGTCCGTCCATAAAAGAGAACGTTGCCTTGGTGGACAAGGACACTGAGGGGAGATTTTTATGGCTAAGGGTAAAAATGGAGGAATTTAATTGTGATCTCTTTAATATCTATGCACCGAACAACCATTGCAAGCATCGCAAATTTTTTCTGGGGTTATTCACTGAAGTGGCAGAGGTGGAAAATCCTTGTATAGTGGGGGATTTTAATGTATTTTTATCTCGGATGGACATTTCAGCCCAGATGACCTTTAAAGATGATAACTCCAGGGGGATGATTGTAAAAATGATGGCAAATTTAAATTTGAGAGACTTATGGAGGGACTGGAACCCCATAAAAAGGGAGTTCTCCAGAACGGGTTGGGTGGGTGATGTTTTAAAACAGAGCCGAATAGATTTTGTGTTATTGCGGGAAGGGTTAAGTTCTGAGGTGATGGAGATTTATTATAAAAAAGTATTTTTTAGTGACCACTCGGCTTTGGTTCTTAGAATTAGGAACAGCAGAGTTAAGACCGGTTCAGGGGTGTGGATTTTAAACAATCAATACCTGAACTAAATTACCTATAAAGAAGGGATTTTAAATATAATAAAGAATGCTCGGAAGGAACCTTTGTTCTTGAAAGAAAGAAGAGTTTGGTGGGACAATTTCAAATATGAGGTAAAAGTTTTTCAGTACGTTATGGGAAAAAGAGAGCGGCAGCTAACCGGCGTCGAGAAGAGAATATAAACAAAAGGTTTATGGATGTCTGTAAAGCAGTTGACGGAGGGGCTAAGGGAGCTGAGACTAAGTTCCGGGTGCTAAAGGAAGTGTGGGAATTATTGCAAGCTGAAAAATGCAAGGGGGCCATTCTCTGTGCAAAGGCTAGAGGTGCATTGGAGGGCGAAAGATGCACTAGATATTTTCTAGAGCAAGAGAAGCTGCGACAGAGATTATCATTAATTGGAGACTTGAAGGTTGGAGAGAAGATCATTCATGAAAGTGGGGAGATTTTAGAGGCGGCTAGCAGCCTTTATCAAGAGTTATATACAAAAGAAGACATTTCCAATTTGGTGATGGAGAAGGCTAGTGCTTTTATTGAAGAGGGTTTAAAGGAGGATGAGAGAAGCATGTGTGACAAAGAAGTAGGATTGGGGAAATAAAAGTAGCAATAAGTGGAATGAAGGGGGGGAAAGCCCAGGGTCCGATGGATTAAGTGCAGAATTTTATAAAGAATTTTTCGAGATTTTAAGTCCATTGCTCTTAGAAGTTTTTAAGGAAATTAAAATTGAGGGAAGCCTGGCCCCATCTATGAGGAGAGGTGTCATAAGCTTAGCTTATATAAAAATAAAGGGGATAGAAGGGACCTGAAGAATTGGAGGCCCATCATATTATTAAATGTGGATTATAAGATCTTGGCGAGGGTTATGGCAAATCGTATGAAGGAGGTGTTGCCGCAGATAGTTTTGCCCTCTTAGTCCTATGGAGTCATAGGCTGGGACATCGCAGACTCTGTGGTCTCAATCCGAGATGCAATAGAGCTCATGGAAGAGAGTGGGAGGGAGGCTTATGTATTAAAGATAGATTAAGAGAAAGCCTTTGATAGGGTCTCTCATGAGTTTTTATTGAAGGTTTTGGAAGCATTTGGTTTTGGGGATAATTTCATTGAATGGATAAGGATTTTTTATTCAAACATATTTAGCTGTGTTAAATGTAATGGTTTTTTATCCAAGTATTTTCTTATACAGAGGTCAGTGAGACAGGGTTGTCCCCTGTCCCCATTGTTGTGCACATTGGTAGCAGAACCATTAGGTTACATGATGTGAAAGAAACAAGGTGTAGTTGGGATTGTGGTCCCCAGTTCTGGGCTGGTGTCGGTGATACACCAATATGCAGATGACACAACCTTAACATTGAGAAATGGGGAGTCAGTGAGGAAAGCTATGGATGTAGTGGAGGAGTATTGTAGAGCTTCAGGAGCCAGAGTGAATTATAGTAAGTCCCAATGCCTGGTTGTAGGAAGGGGTAGGAGGGAATGGTTGGGGGAAAGTCCCTTTAAGGTGGTGGAGGTTTTGGAAGTTCTGGGGGTGCATATGGGGTGCAAGAAAGACAGGGATGAAGTGAATCGATTACATTGGGAACTGAAGGTTATGAAAATTTTAAAGATTTTGGGAAGATGGGAAAGAAGGCGGTTAAAAGTGCAAGGAAGTGCGACAGTGGTGTCCACTCTCCTGCTATCTAAGCTATGGTACTTATTGACGGTGGAGGATATTCTTGAGTGGGTGGAAAAGTCCATCCGAGAGGTTTGTGTGAGGTTTTTATGGGAAGGGAAACCAGCCTTGGTGGCTTACAATACCATCATTGGACGGAGAAATTAGGGAGGACTCAATTTCCCAGATATTGATTTGAAGAAAAAATCCTTTAGAATCAAATTGTTGAAGAGATTTCTTCAGAAGTCAAATACTGTACAAGCTTTTGGAAGAGTAGTTTTGAGCATTTTTTAAACGAAGTGGGATAGGAGGGCAGGGGATATTGTATATGGAATACAATAATATGTTTTTTAAATCGATTAAACTTCTCCCTCGGTTTTATAAGGGGGTTGTAGAGACTTGGGCCCAATTTTTAAAAAGTGTGCAGTTTATGCCCAAGGGGGCTGAAGAATTTTTAGAACAGCCCTTATTTTTGAACAGGTAGGTCAACATCGAAGGAGAGGTTTTATTTAATCAAGCTTTTATAAAAGCTGGTATTATATGTGTGAAAGATGTATTATACGAGGTAATTCCAGGTTGGTTGCTGGAAGCGATAGTGAGGGACATGGTGTGGGAGGAGGATCAGGAGGTAGATGGAAAAGCAATAGGAATCATGTATGAGAAGATTGTGAGTGCAATGCCACAGGATTGGATGGAAGAAATAAATGCGGAAACCTCCAAAGGAAGTAAAATGCGTCCCGCTTTTCCAAGCTTTCTGCTGGAGAAAGGGGAGGACTTGGTCCAATTTGACAAATGTAATACTCGAGATTTCTGTGGGGTATTAGAGAATGGAGATTCCAGACACCTGCTGGTCAGTAGTTTTGCTGAGTATATACCCACAGCTGGACTTCAACAGGATTTGGAAGGGAGTGTAGGCGAATTTTAAATGTCCAGAGTGGATTGAACTGGATTTCAAATTGGCTCATAACCAGATTTTTACCATGACGGTCTTGTGTAAGATTGGACGAGTGGAGTGGGCAACTTGCCCAGTATGTGGGACACAGGGTGAGACTCTGTCCCATTTCCTGGTGTTATGTCCGCAGTTAAATGACTTTAAGTACTATGTTCGACAGTTGTGTGAAGCTTTTTTGCTGGGTGGGGACCGAAGAGTGAGAATGGGAATCCCGTGGGACTGCATTTTGAGATGGGGATTGCAGGAGAGTCTGTCCGAGTCTAGCGGAGCGGCAATTAATTTAATGTTCAGTTTGGCTAGATTCGTGATTGTGCAAAGAAGGAATGCTCTGTTTTTTAAGGGGAGGAGAATCAACCTAAAAGAGTATTTTAAATATAAGCAAAAAGATCATTATAAGGCTCTGTGGATGTTTTATTCAGAAAGGAATTTAAAGATAGTATTTTACAATCAATTTTTAAAGTACAATCGATTAATATATGTTACAGGAGACAAATTAATCTTCAGGTTTTGATGTTAAAATGTGGTGGAGGAATGGCTGTACAGAGCGGCGGAATGGATTTGTATGATACAATGAAATGATCGATGTTGTAAATGTTCTTAATGTTCAATAAAGTATAAAAAAAAAGTGGGTAGCACACTCACCTCTGAGTCAGAAGGTTGTGGGTTCAAGTCCCACTCCAGGGACTTAAGTACATAAAGTTAGGTTGACACTCCAGTGCGGTGTTGAGGGAATGCTGCACTGTCGGAAGTGCCGTCTTTCAGATGGGACGTTAAACTGAGGCCCCATCTGCTCTCTCAGGTGGATGTAAAAGATCCCCATGGCACTATTTTGAACATGAGCAGGGGAGTTATCCCCAGTGTCCTGGCCAATATTTAACCCTCAACTAACATAACAAAAATAGATTATTTGGTCATTAGCACATTGCTGTTTGTGGGACCTTGCTGTGCGCAAATTGGCTGCCGCATTTCCCACATTACAACAGTGACTACACTTCAAAAGTACTTCATTGGCTGTAAAGCGCTTTGAGACGTCCAGTGGTTGTGAAAGGCGCTACAGAAATGCACGTCTTTCTTTTCTTTCTTTTAGTGAACACAGCATTGTTCACTAATAAAATTTAGAGGTACAACTTGCGCTGAAGACTGAGATCCTTTATATTAACTCCAGATTATTCTGCAAGCCAATGTGGTACCAACTGGACACGCCAACAGGAAGCTCACCAGCGCTCTGTGTTGGTAGCCTGGATGCTTTTAGCTAGTTAACCTCCAGCGGTATCCCTGCGTAAACTAAACCTTGCTTTTTGCAATCTTCAGCTAAATTCTCTGGGCTTAAGTAAGTGTAGTGTGACCCTATGAAAAGGGAATGTGCAATCCATATCAAGCAAACACAAAGGGCCAGATTTTCATTGGGCTGTGAGGCGGGCTTTCAGGTGTGCGGGGGGCAAAAATCCCGAATTCGGGGGTCCCGACACCATCCCACCCAAAACCCGCCTCCACGTAAGTTTCAAGGGAGGTAGGTACCCGCCCCGCACTGGGACCAGCCGACCCAAGGCGGGAAGGGATTAGTGCCAATTAACTGCCTGTTAACAGGTAGTTAACAGGCATTTTTTAGCATAATTGCTATTTTGAGGGGTGTTGTATGGGATTCCCGATGGCTCCAAACCATGCCAGGTTAGAGCAGGTGGGCCGTCGGGTTGAAGGACTTGGAGGTGTCACGATATTGGTGTTCAGGTGAGTGATGGATGCATTAGTGCAAAGGTAAGTGTGTTTGGTGTGTCTAAAGTGTGTAAAGAAGTTTAAATTACCTGTACTTACCTTAACAGCCTTTCTTCCTCTAGGCTTCAGGAGTCCATCACTCAGCCGGAACTGAAAGCTGAATGGCTGCGATCTGTCAAAAGTGACAGCCTTCAGCTTTCAGTGCCGGTGACAGTTCTAACTGAGTCTGCGTAGAAGGACTCAGGTTAGAAGTCAGACTGTCAGTGTTTGACAGCTTCAAACAACTGTGAAACACTGATATTTCATCTGTCAAAAACTCTTGACAGATGAAATTTCAGTCTGTGACATCACCTGTTGCCGGGTGGCCCTTAATTGGCCTGCTGAGCCCGCTGGGTGGGCTCAACAAGGTCAATCAAGGGAAAATCACGTCGATTGGCCAGACTAAAACCCGAAAGTTGTAGTCCTGCCTCCTTCCCGACAGCTTAATGAAAATCCAGCCCAAAGTCTGATTTTTGTGCATTTCCCTACCTTTTGGTTTGGCGACAGTTAAGCCTAGTGATGATACCTGGCAGACCAAAAAAACAAAATTAAAGTGTTTTGCAGTGGACCCCACTTAGTGCTGCATTTACATCACTGCCACTTCTGCTGGTAGAAGGCAGTGCTGTAAAGTGAATTAGTGCAGCACCACCTCCAGAGCTAAATACTGGGCGTGAGATTCGGCTCCATGAGGCGCAAATTGGTCTCCGCCCGGGCACGGCGATATTAGCGCCCTGCGCTAAATTGGGCCGGGTTTTTTGCGGAGGCCAGATCTTTTCCAGCCACCACATCAATGGGTGCTTGGTGACAAGGGCTATCCGCTCTCCACCTGACTGATGTCCCCCCCTACGCAACCCAAACACTCCTGCCCAGCACTCCTACCACCATGCCACCACCAGGAGTGTGATTGAGCAAGTGATAGGTGTACTGAAACAATGGTTCCGCTGCCTTGACCACTCGGGAGGAGTCCTCCAGTACTCTCCTCATCGGGTCTCCCCATTTGCTGTCATCTGCTGCATGCTGCACAACCTCGCTATTATGAGGGTACAGCCATTGCCACCAGGCATAGACACACCACCTCAGGAGGAGAAGGAGGAGGAGCAAGAGCAGGAGCAGGAGGAAAACATGGAGGAGGACAAGGAGGAGCAGCAGCAGCAGCAACAGCAGCAATGGAGGAGGCATCCAGTCAATAGGAATTCTGCCAGGGCAGTCCGCGACCGTCTCATAGCAGCTCGGTTCAACTGAATGTCATCCCACTACCATGTTCCTCTGGACTTCCCCAAGACCACATCAACATGGCCTTCCATAACCAAGCCCCATTAGTTACATGAAACACAACAGTAAACATTTAGCTTTCCAATTTAAATTTATGTTATAACGTTTGATTGTATAATAAACAAAAAATGTATTTAAGAATCACCATTGTGCATTTCCTTATATCCCCCTTTGGCTTAACTATTCTCGTGCTCCTCCGCCATGTGACCCCAGTGCCTGCAGCACGACTGGTGGAAGGCTGTGGTGTGTGAGGGCTAGAGACTTCAGATGACCTTGCGGGGCACCTTCGACCAGCTCTGGGTCTAGAAGGCATGGCTGTGGACTGCACCATCTCAGGCTGGGCGGTGGCGGCAATCTGGGCTGGCTGGGTGACAGGCAGCGACAAGTGCAATGGCGGAGTGGCAGTGGTGGGAGCAGGAATGCTGTCATCCTGAGAGAGGACAGCAGGTTACTGCTCCACTGACCCACTGCCACTCCCCCGGGGCAGCACCTCAGAATCCCCACCAATCTGCTGCAGCACAGATTGGTGGGCTGCTGGGACACCGTGAGATCCCTGGTGGACTGTGGTGGACCCAGCGGCGATGGCAGCAGTCAGAACACATGTGGCATCCAGATGAGACTGCATCACAGCACCAAGACATTGCGTGGCATGCAGCTGAGACTGAATGAGAGCAGTCTGAGCTTCGATGCCACCAACCATTGTTTGCAGTACAGCACTAAGACGTTGCGTCGCTTCCGCCTGTGCTGCACTGGAAGCTGCCACATCGCCCATGACACGAGTCATGAGGTCTGGATCAACACGGTCTCCCTGAGAGTCCACCATCATCTGCAGACAGCCAATGATGGGCTCCATGGTGTGCACAGAGCTCTGTACAATGCTGGAGGCGGACTCCTCCATGCTCCTTTCTAATGCCAAGAGGCTCTCGGGAACCCTTGCCATTGCACCTATCATCTCGGAGTGTATGGCTATCACTGTTCTTCTAAAGGCCTCCCCATCGAGGTCCTCATCTGAGTCCTGTGCAGCAGAAATTGCACGCAAACTCTCCCTCCGGGGAGCTGATGCCTGAGGTTCCCTTTCCCCTTGACCTTGCTGCAGCCCGCTAGGCCCCGGTGCATCACCCAATGCCGACCCCTGTGCTAAGCTAACCTCTAAGGAAGAAGTGCCAGTCTCTGAGCTGGTGCCTGCGGGTGAGAAATGCAGTGACGCAGTGCTTGGCTCCTCCTCTTCCTTTCCCTCTTGAGTGTGTTGGGGAGGCTCAGGTACAGCCTCCACATCTGCTGGGAGATTATCAGAAAGCATAAATGGCACAAGACTCGCATTAAGGTGAGGGCGGGGGGTGGGGCAGGTATGGAGCAAGGAAGACAGACAGTATCAGGAGGTGGAAAGTGATAAATGCTTCTGCTTTGATGGGGAAGTGGGATGAGAAAAGAAGAGGGGATAAAGATACCACTGTTGTCCCCAGCTGGGTCGACGTCTCCGCCGGCCACGTCACCTGCCACCTGCGGGCCAACGAGCCTCAGCACTCGCTCCTCAAGGTCAGAGAGGTCTCGCAGTTGAGGTTCCCCTCCCTCCAGTCCGCTGTTGCTCCCTCGTATTATGTGCCATCTTGGCCTGCAAAAGAAAGGAACTGTCTGTGGAAGATATGCCTGCCGTGGTTGAATAGCTGTTAATGTAGGCAAGGATGAGGATGTGAGTTTGAGTAGATGCAGATGCTTGGTGGTTGAGTGGTGGGGAAGTGGTGCTTTGCACAGTGTGCACAGACAGAGGTTCAGAGGCTGGTATGTAGTGTGATGAAATATTCCATTCATCACTGCCTGTGACTGTGGTCGGTTTCAGTGTCATTTCCCTTCCCCCAGTCCTCATTGTATTGTTTATTGGTATGTGCTGGAATGTGCTGTGTGTGTAGGGCTCCGCCCATACCTGGCCCCTTTTGTAAGCTAGCTCAGCCTGGCCTCAGTCTCCAGAAGGAAGATACCTCTCTCTCTTACGTGTTACTTTCTAAGTTAATAAAAGCCTTGTTTTGTTTCGCTAACATCGAGTCTCGGAATTATTGAGGCACATCATGTAGGAGGTCTGCAAGCATGTACTCACCTTCACCACCCGACTGAGGTCTTTGAATTTCTTCCGGCACTGTGTAAGGGTTCGGTGTATGACAGTGCTGGCCGACCCCTCCTCAGCCACTTCTTGCCAGATGTCCCTGAATATCTGTGGCGATGGCCTCCTGCCAGATGAAGGGAACAGCGATTCCCTCCTTCTCTCCACTGCCCCCACCAATGTCTCCAATTCCACATCGCTGAATCGAGTAGCCCTCTCCCTCTCTCTTGCAGCAGCCATGGCACAAAGCTGTCTCAGTCGCTGAGAGGTCGCACTCAAATGCAGCAATGCTGATAATGAGCAGCTACAGCTTGAAATGACCTCCCCTTTAAGAGCTGGAATAAGCTGGAGTCAAGGCTTGAGGTCTGATTGCTGAACGCAAGTTAGCTGAAATTGGCAATAGCGCCCCTGCAGCGCTCCACTGAGACCATTAGTGCCTCATTTACCACCCCGATTCATGCCTGGGGTGAAAACGCCCAATTTTGCAACATTTTTCAATGGATTTCGCTGGGTGCTAACTTTTCAAAAAGTTAAAAGTTAGCACCCCCGAATTTGGTGCCCTTTGTGTCTGTCTTCATGGAAAAAACCTCCCAGAAATACTGGACAACCAAATGTCTAGCAAGGATGAGGAACTGAAAGAAATTAGTATTAGTAAAAAAAAGTACTGGAGAAATTAATGGAACTGAAAGCCGATAAATCCCCTGGACCTGATGGCCTACATCCTAGGGTTTTAAAAGAGATAGTGGATGCACTGGTTGTCATCTTCCAAAATTCCATTGATTCTAGAATGGTTCCCGTGAATTGGAAGGTAGCAAATGTAACCCCATTATTTAAGAAAGGAGAGAGAGAGAAAATGGGAAACTACAGACCAGTTCGCCTGACATCAGTAGTAGGGAAAATGCTAGAATCTATTATTAAGGACATGGTAACAGGGCACTTAGAAAATAATAATAGGATTGTACAGAATCAACACAGATTTTGAAAGGGAAATCATGTTTGACCAATCTGTTAAGAGTTTTTGAGGTTGTAACTAGCAGAATAGATAAGGATGAACCAGTGGATGTGGTGTATTTGGATTATCAGAAGGCATTCGATAAGGTGCCACACAAGAGGTTATTAAACAAAATTAGGGCTCATGGGATAGGGGGTCATATACTAGCATGGATTGAGGATTGGTTAACGGACGGAAAACAGAGAGTAGGAATAACGGGTCATTTTCGGGTTGGCAGGCTGTAACTAGTGGGGTACCGCAAGGATCAGTGCTTGGGCCTCAGCTATTCACAATTTATATCAATGATTTGAATGAAGGGACCAAATACAATATATCCAAATTTGTTGATGATACAAAGCTGGGTGGGAATGTAAGTTGTGAGGAGGATGCAGAGAGGCGTCAAGGGGATATAGACAAGCTAAGTGAGTGGGCAAAAACATGGCAAATGGAATATAATGTGGAGGAATGTGAAGTTGTACACAAATCACTGAAAGTTAACTTGCAGGTTCAGCAAGCAATTAAGAAAGCAAATGGTATGTTGGCCTTTATTACAAGGGGATTTGAGTATAAGTGTAAAGACATGTTACTGCAATTATATAGGGCCCTGGTAAGACCACACCTGGAGTATTGTGTGCAGTTTTGGTCCCCTTACCTAAGGAAGGATATACTTGCCATAGAAGGAGTGCAACGAAGGTTCACCAGACTGATTCCTGGGATGGGGGGATTGTCCTATGAGGAGAGATTGAGTAGGCTAGGCCTATCTTCTCTGGTGTTTAGAAGAATGAGAGGTGATCTCATTGAAACATACAAAATTCTTACAGGGCTTGACAGGGTAGGTGCAGGGAGGGTGTTTCCCCTGGCTGGGGAGTCTAGAACCAGGGGTTACAGTCTCAGAATAAGGGGTCGGCCATTTAGGACTGAGATGGAGGAGAAATTTCTTCACTCAGAGGGTGGTGAATCTTTGGAATTCTCTACCCCAGAGGGCTGCGGAGGCTCAGTTGTTGAGTATATTCAAGACAGAGATCGATAGATTTTTTGATATTAAGGGAATCAAGTGATATGGGGATAGGGCAGGAAAGTGGAGATGAGGTAGAAGATCAGCCATGATCTTATTGAATGGCAGAGCCGGCTCAAGGAGCCGAATGGCCTACTCCTGCTCCTATTTCTTATGCTCTGACATGTTCTTATGTCCAGAGCTGGTTTATCCCCTTGCGACTGTTATGCCAGCAGCAAATGTAAAGATTTGCTGCCAATTGTGTCACATGCTGTAAAACAGCACATCCCTCTGTCAGCATACGGGCTTTTGTGTCGCTCTCCTGTACAGACTTCAGGAAAGCTCTGTGGCTAGAAAACCAAAGATGTGATTGACTTTTAAACAACTGCACCAGCAGCCAAGACAAACAGCACTGCTCCTACTTGAAGCCTTTCTGTTTAGTATGAATAGTGGATAAAATGAACTCTGACAACATTAAATCCACTTTATGAAAAATGTTTCACATTCAAATCCATTATACAGTAACATATAAGAAAGTAATCTATATAATAATTCATCACAGCACTCCTCACTGATTGGGAGCACCTCATTATTTTCTGAATTCTAGAAGAAGCTCTCAATGATCAGAGATGCCTGGAATGTACATTTTCAATCAGCGAGCCAATTCCATGGCAACTATTAGTCTCCAGCCTTCAATGTTGGATTAGAGTAATCAAGATTTATTTTTATTTATTATTTTTGCCAAGTTTTTTAATTCCTGCACTGAATCCACAGGGTATCTTGTTTTATTTTAAAACGTTTGTAAAAAATGACCTTTTAGGCATTTCAAATAGTGCTCCAAAACTATGGATTGATTCATAACCGTTGTATTATGGTACGTGACGTTAGTCTCGACTTGTTCCCAGCCTTGGTCAGCTTGTGCCCCAGTTTTAGAGCATGGGAGGAATCGTTGAGAAACCACTCAACAGAGGCATACATGGCTATGGGCTCCTATAATATTATACTAGGCTCTTCATTAGCTTGCAGCTTTGCTGTAGAATAATTTCCTTATTATTCCCAGGCAAACATCTGACTATTATTCTTCAGTAGCCTCTGATACCCTGTTTATATTGCAATGCTATATAAGCAAAGTAGTGTAAATGCCTTGAAAGTTGCATTTTTTTTCTCTGACTCTGCAGAGAGACTGCTGCTGGAGGCTCACTTGCCATTGGAGCTGCCATTTTGTTCTAGCCACGTATCATAGAATCTTATAGCACAGAAGGAGGCTGACGTAATAAAACTCACTACGCACTTGGTTTCAGCATAAAGCAAGGCTTTAATCAACTTGTTTCAGAACATGGAAGTCTAGTTGTATTTCACTAGCTCCTTGTCTTACAAAATGTCCCTGGAAAGCTGGGGCCCATGCCCGAGTACTTATACTCCTTGGACGGCGCCACCAGCTGGCTGTCCAGTGTTATTTCATAAGTAGTTTCTTGATGATGAGATTTATTACATTCTTCCTGCCTAAAAGACTTGGAAGTCCGACGACTTCCTCTTAATGGATTAGGTTGACCACGAATAGCCGCAGTCTATTAGATTTTTGTTTATGGCCAGAAGGCACGTCTCCCCGGACCGTGTCTTGGTCCCTGGGCCGCTTGATCCGTACCAGTGGATCGACAGGGCCCGTGTTGCTCTGATCAATCCGAGGGAGATCGTGACTCCGGGTGCGGGTCCCCACAGGAGCAGAACTGGCAATGTCCCGTTGGTTAGCCGGGAATTGACCGGCGTCCTGGCCCGGGGTGGCCATCCCACGGGGAGCGCTCGGCTTCCTGAGCGGATCCGGTGGGGCAGCCGGCAGATCCCTCGATGTCCCAGTTAGGGCGTCATCCTCGGGGGAGCGCAGAGTGTCGGCCTCATCCCCGCGGGTCCCTCCATCAGTTGGGTCCGCGGAACCGGCCGGACAGGGAGCCAGGTCCCAGAGCGAAACGGTGGACTCCCGGCCATCTGGGTACCGCACGTGTACGTACGTGGGGTTGACGTCCGTAAGTTCTACCTCGTCGACTAGAGGATCGGTTTTTGACGATCGGACGAATCTTCGGAGCAGCACGGGGCCAGGAGCTGCCAACCATGATGGTAGAGACGTTCCATGGGTGGAGCGATGCTGGAAGCTGAAGAATCGCTCGTGAGGTGTGACATTGGTAGAAATAGAAAGGAGAGACCTGATGGAATGCAACGGGTAAGACGATACATGATCAGTGGTGTACATTTAAGGAGTTATTTTACAACTTCCAAAAAAAAAATATTCCACTGAGAAGAAAAGGGTGTAAAAGAAAAGACAGCCATCCGTGGCTAAGTAAAGAAATTAAGGATAGTATTCGACTAAAAACAAGGGCATATAAGGTAGCCAAATCTAGTGGGAGGATAGAGGATTGGGAAAACTTTAAAAGACAGCAAAAAATAACAAAAAGATTGATCAAGAAAGGGAAGATAGATTATGAAAGTAAATTAGCAAAAAATATAAAAACAGATAGTAAGAGTTTTTATAGTTATATAAAAAGAAAAAGGGTGGCTAAAGTAAATGTTGGTCCCTTAGAGGATGAGACCGGGAAATTAATGGTGGGAAATATGGAGATGGCAAAAACACTGAATGAATATTTTACATCAGTCTTTACAGTAGAAGACACTAAGAATATCCCAACACTGGGCAAACAGGGGGCTAAAGGGGGGGAGGAGCTAAACACAATCAAAATCACTAAGGAAGTGGTACTCGGTAAAATAATGGGACTCAAGGCGGATAAATCACCTGGACCTGATGGCTTACATCCTAGGGTCTTGAGGGAAGTGGTGGTAGGGATTGTGGATGCATTGGTAATAATTTTCCAAAACTCCCTGGACTCGGCAAAGGTCCCGGCAGACTGGAAAACTGCTGATGTAACACCCTTATTTAAAAAGGGCAGTAGACAGAAGGCTGGAAACTATAGACAGGTTAGCCTAACATCTGTGGTAGGTAAAATTTTGGAGTCCATTATTAAGGAGACAGTAACAGGACATTTGGATAATCATAATTTAATAGGACAAAGTCAGCATGGTTTTATGAAGGGGAAGTCATGTTTGACAAATTTGCTGGAGTTCTTTGAGGAAGTAACGTATAGGGTGGATAAAGGGGAACCAGTGGACGTAGTGTATTTAGACTTCCAAAAGGCATTTGACAAGGTGCCACACAAAAGATTATTGCTTAAGATAAAAAATCACGGGATTGGGGGTAATATTCTGGCATGGATAGAGGATTGGCTATCTAACAGAAGGCAGAGAGTTGGGATAAATGGTTCATTCTCAGACTGGCAATCAGTAACTAGTGGTGTTCCGCAGGGGTCAGTGCTGGGTCCCCAACTCTTTACAATCTATATTAACGATTTGGAGGAGGGGGCCGAGTGTAACATATCAAAGTTTGCAGATGATACTAAGATGGGAGGGAAAGTAGTGAGTGAGGAGGACATAAAAAACCTGCAAGGGGACATCGACAGGCTAAGTAAGTGGGCAGAGATTTGGCAGATGGAATACAATACTGGAAAGTGTGAGGTTGTGCACTTTGGCAGGAAAAATTGTAGAGCAAGTTATTATCTTAATGGCAAGAAACTGGAAAGTACTGAAGTACAAAGGGATCTGGGGGTCCTGGTGCACGAAACTCAAAAGGTTAGTATGCAGGTGCAGCAAGTGATTAAGAAGGCCAATGGAATGTTGGCTTTCATTGTTAGGGGGATAGAATATAAAAATAGGGAGGTATTGCTTCAGTTGTACAAGGTATTGGTGAGACCGCACCTGGAATACTACGTACAGTTTTGGTGTCCATACTTAAGAAAGGACATACTTGCTCTCGAGTCAGTACAAAGAAGGTTCACTCGGTTAATCCCGGGGATGAGGGGATGGACATATGAGGAGAGGTTGAGTAGATTGGGACTCTACTCATTGGAGTTCAGAAGAATGAGAGGCGATCTTATTGAAACATATAAGATTGTGAAGGGGTTGGATCGGGTGGGTGCAGGGAAGATGTTCCCGATGATGGGTGAAACTAGAACTAGGGGGCATAGTCTTAGAATAAGGGATTGCTCTTTCAAAACTGAGATGAGGAGGAACTACTTCACTCAGAGGGTGGTAGGTCCATGGAATATGCTGCCCCAAAAAACTGTAGAAGCTACATCATTACATAAATTTAAAACAGAAATAGACAGTTTCCTAGAAGTAAAGGGAATTAAGGGTTACGGGGAGCGGGCAGGAATTTGGACATGATTCTAGGTTCGGATCGGTCATGGCCCTGTGGGTAGCGGAGCGGGCCCAGGGGCCGTGTAGCCTGATCCTGCTCCTATTTCGTGTGTCTAATTCTGTTAGATTCAGGAGATGGTCCTGTGATAGTGGATTGACGGTTAGGATCAGATCAGCCATGATCTTATTGAATGGCGGAGCAGGCTCGAGGGGCCGATTGGCCTACTCCTGCTCCTATTTCTTATGTTCTTATGTTCTGATGTTCTTATGCGTCAGGGAGCATAGTTTCCCACTGCTGGTCTGGTAGATTGCGTGACCTCAGCGCAAGACGAACAGCATTCCAAATGATAGCGTTGTATCTCTCAACCTATCCGTTACCAATGGGATGGTACGGTGTCGTTTTACTTGTGGCGATTCCCCGTTGGGAGAAATGACTTTTGAGTTCGCTTGACATGAAGGAGGAACCCTGATCAGAGTGGATGAAATTGGCCATACCTCAAAGGGAAAAGACTTGATCAAGGCATTTGATCAATGTGGATGTAAGCATATTGGGACAGGGGAAAGCAAAGGGAAAGCGTGAATATTCGTCCACCATAGTCAGTAAGTAGGTGTTCCGCGTTGAGGAGGGCACTGGCCCTTAAAATCAATGCTGAGTCGCTGCATAGGCTGCATAGCGTGTATGAGCGAGCCATCCGATGGACGGAAGAATTGCGGTTTTAACTCCGCACAAATTTTACAGGAGGAGCACGTTCTTTTCACATCTTCCGTAGAAAATGGGAGATTTTTAGATCGCACAAAGTGCAACATACGGGCAATGCCAGGATGGCATAAGTCAGTATGAAGATCTGCCAGAGTCGAAGTTGACATAGAAGAGCAGAATGCCCGCGTAAGGGTATCCGGGGCCACATTCTCTTTGCCGGGTCGATAATGTATGGTGTATCCAAAGGCAGCCAATTCCATCCACCAGAGTTGTATGTTGTTATTCTTGATCTTAGTGCGTTTCCGGTTATCCAGCATAAAGGCCACGGAGCGCTGATCGGTTATAAGTGTGAAATGGCAACGAGCGAGAAAATGACTCCATTTACGTACCGCTTCGATGATGGCCGTAGCCTCCTTCTCAACAGAAGGATAATAGAGCTCGCTACCCTGCAAAGTTCTGGACAGAAATTCAACGGGTCGACCACCTTGATTCAAGGTAGCAGAGATCGCCACATCCGATGCATCACACTCGACCACAAAAGGAAGATTTTCATCAATGGAACGAAGCGTGGCTTTTTCCAGTTGTCGCTTGAGGAGGTTGAAAGCTGAAATAGCCATTGCCTCCAATGGAAATGACTTAGCGTGAAGCAGGGGCTGGATCTTGTTGGAGAAGTGGGGTATCCATTTCGCATAATAGGCGAACATGCCGAGCACCCGACGAAGAGAGCCGAGATTCGTAGGGGGAGGGAGCTCCTGAAGCGGATGAAGTCGCTCCGGATCCAGTTTGAGGACACCATTGCCCACCCAGTAGCCAAGGATGTTGACTGATGGTACTGATTTCACAGATTTGGACTCATTTAAGGTTAAGTTGCGACGACGGAGAACGTCAAAAATTTCTGGAGGTTGGCATCATGCTCCTTCTGGTCATGACCAGCAATGGTGATATTATCCAGATATGGAAAAGTGTCCGTTAAGTTCTCCTGTTTGACTAGGCTATCCATTGCCCATTGAAAGACGGCCACCCCATTGGTGACCCCAAATGGAAGGCGACAAAACTGGTAAAGCCGACCATTGGCCTCAAAGGCTGTATACTTTTTGTCAGAGTCCTTTAACGGTACTTGATGATATGCGCTCTTTAAATCAAAAGTTGAAAATACCTTGTAGTTGGCAAGGTTATTGACCATGTCATCGATGCGTGGTAGTGGGTAGGCATCCAGGTCGGTATACTGGTTAATAGTTTGCGAGTAATCGATGCAAAGACGTTTCTTGTGTTGCTTCAGAGGATTTTTAACAATGATGACTTGAGCCCGCCAGGAAGATGAACATGGCTCAATGATACCGTCAGCTAGAAGGCGAGAGATTTCTGCCTCGATAAAGGCTCGATCATCTTGGCTGAAATGTCGTGATTTAGTGACTATGGGCTTACATCGGGGGGAAAGATTGGCAAACAAGGAGGGCTCGTCGTGCGAAGCCGCTGAAAGCGCACAAAACGGTGCTTTGGAAATAGTAAGCTCTGTCTTTGACCCTCCAAACTCGAAAGTGAGTCTTTTGTGTTGTTTCTGGAAATCCTGTCCCAGGAGCACATCACTGCATAGGTTCTTGAGCACCCCTAGCCGGGTGGAGAAATAAGTGCGGCCATTGAGGATAAGGTCGACAAGACAAAAGCCGGAAGAATTGGTGGTCAGTGTCATCAGAGTCATTGCAATTTCCCTGTCCGAGGGGTAAATACGCAGTTTTAACTTACTGACAGCCCGCTCACTAATGAAGCTGTCAGAGCTGCATGAGTCGATTAGTGCACTCAAAATGTGTCCATTTACCGAAACCTTCGTGGCTGCATGGGACAGACTTTGGGGAAAAACAGCTGTGATGGGAGGAGGGGCAGTTTTACCCTTGACAGCTGTAACCTTAGTAGTGGTTCTTAGGGGAGGAGCAGTTTTATAGATTGCAGCTGTAACCTTAGTAGTGGCTCTCAGGGGAGGAGCAGTTTTATAGATAGTAGCTGCAAAACTAACAGGAGCTCTCGACCGGTATACCTTAGAAAAGTGGCCTTTCTTACTAACAGTGGCTCTTGACTGGCATACCTTAGAAAAGTGTCCTTTCTTGCTGCAATGATTGCAGGTTGCGTTGCGAGCAGGACAAAATTTCCTATAATGGAATGCACCTCCACAGAAGAAACACTTCCTTCCAGATTGCCAAGATGCCGCTAGGGCGGGGTCGTCATCAGTGTAGGTTTCTAGGGTAGGGTTGCCATCAGCCAGGTTGGAGTCGTCATCCGTGAGGGCTTCTGCCCGAGGCCTATCAAAGGAGTCACTAAAAGTGATAGCAGCAGCCCGTGCACGTGGTGAAAGATAGGTATCTGCATTCCTCTTTGCTAAGTCCAGAGAACATGCCTGGTCATAAGCAGCCTGTAACTTGAGGGATTTATTCTCTAACAGATACTGACGTATGAAGGGAGACGCAATCCCATTGATAAAGGAATCACAAATTAACTCCTCCTGGTACTGCTCAGCTGTAGCAGCTTTAAGATTACAATCCTTGCTGAGCCTGCAAAGTTTCTGAAGGAATTTGTCAAGTGATTCCCCGGGTTGTTGTCGAGTTGTGGCCAGTAGATGCCGAGCAAAAATTTCATTTGGGGACTTGACATATAGTATTTGGATAGCAGCACATAGTCTACACAGTCTTCGATATAATCAAGCACATGAGGGGATACATAATTTGCAAGTATCTCTAATTTATCAGGAACATTTTCACCACACACCCTGTGTAAGTTGCTGAAAGTACGATACCAGTGTTTCCATACCTTAGCAGCTGTAAGTGAATTCGGGTCCAGGTTGAGACGGGCGGGGCTGAGTAGTTTGTCCATGATGGATCGATTACTTGTCTGAGTTCCCTTCTACGGTTCAAGTCGCAGCTGGCTGTTCCCGAAATCACCCAAAGTGTGGAGTCGATATCAAGTTGATCAAATTGACGTAATAAAACTCACTACGCACTTGGTTTGAGCATAAAGCAAGGCTTTAATCAACTTGTTTCAGAACATGGAGGTCTAGTTGTACTTCACTAGCTCCTTGTCTTACAAAATATCCCTGGCAACCTGGGGCCCACGCCCGAGTATTTATACTCCTTGGACAGCGCCACCAGCTGGCCGTCCAGCGTTATTTCATAAGTAGTTTCTTGATGATGAGATTTATAACAGAGGCCATTTGGCCCACCATGCTTTCGCTGGCTCTTTGAAAGAGCTATCCAAATAGTTCCACTCCTCCACCTTTTCCCCATAGCCCTTCAAAGTTTTTCTTTCTGGGTATATATGTCCAATTCTCTTTTGAACATTACTTAGGCTGAGCTGTTGGCTTGTACAGTCCAGAAATGTGAATTGCACCTCTGACAGTGCAGCACTCCCTCGGTACAGCACTGAAGTGTCAACCTAGATTATGTGCTTAAGTCTCTGGAGTTGGGCTTGATCCTACAACCTGCTGACTCAGAGACGAGTGTGCAACCAGTGAGTTATGGCTGACACCTGATACGGACAAGAGTGTTACGTCTCTGTAGAACACATTTATTACTCTGCAGTGAAACCTTCTTATCCTTTAAACTGGACCTTATTATGAGTTTGGTTAATATTATAATGTGGAGCTGCGCCTCCTCTTGGAACGAGATCACCCTGCATTGCACAGGAAACACTTGGTGGTGCCGGTGAGCAGCAACAGAGGATGAGGATTCTGCTGGTGAAATAACAACTAGAAAGCTCTCCTAAGGTGAGTAATTCAAGGCTATGTATTTGTTATATTAAAAAGTTAAGATATTACAAACTTTCTAGGTTCGGGATGGTCTTTGCAAATTGAGCGTTGTTCTGACTGCTAATGATATAATCCGAACTCAAGTATGTTACTGCCTTGTAATAGAGTCCCAAGCATCATTCAGGCTCTGTAACCTAATCTCAATCTGGGAGTGCTCGATACTTACACTGGTGCCAAAAGTGGAAGAGTGTTCCATTTTCCTTGTTGACATCCCTCATCTTATTGAGCACACAAAAAATGTAGCATTAAAAATATTTGTAATGCCTTCACAGACTTTGCAGTGTGTTGTGACTTCACAACAGAAACAATCAGATGTCTTTCACAGGTAAGGTAACGGATTGTGCGTGCCATGTTGCTAAACATTTGCAACAGACTGTATTGGCACCATCATTGCCCCATTAAGTGCCATTGCTGATTTTTATTCTGTTCCAAGTGACAGTGGGATAGGTTTTCCCATTCCTTCACCTGGCTGTATTGGATCACATGTGGCCAGCACATAGAGGAAAAGTGGGTGGGCTCCCCTACAGGCATGAGATCCATCCCACCTGACTTACCTCTGCACATAGACGATCCAATAAGCCCAGGAACAGGAAAATCTGCTCCATTTGTTGATGATGCAGCTGCAAGAGCAAGCATTAGTGAAACTGTATTTTGAATCAAACCAATAATAATGTTTACATTTATATGACACTTTTTTATATTGAAATGTCTCAAATCATTTCATACAAAGAACTGCTTTTTGAAACATAGGGCTGGATTTTGCCAATGGGGAGCTTTTGGAGGCGGGACTCCCACTTGTCAGGTTTTAGTCCCGCCTCCATCAACTTCTGGCCAGCCCACGCTATTTTCCCTTGATTGACCTTGTTAAGCCCGCTCAGCGGGCTTAGCAGGCCAATTAACGGGAAGCCGGTTACAGAGAACGTCAGCGTATGACGTTTCATCTGTCAAAAAATTTTGACAGATGAATTGTCATCATTTGACAGCTCTATGAAGCTGTCAAACACTGACATTCTCTGTTGTTTGATGAGTTCTTGTATTCAAGACTCATCAAACCTCTTTTGTGAGCAGAAATTAGATGGTTGTTGCATCGGAGAATGCAGCAGTCATCTGCCATCTCTGCTGGTGAGGTGCGAGACTTTCCGCATCCCCAACATTTGAAGCCTGCAGGAAGAAACAAAGGTAAGTAAACATTTTCTACTCACCTCACATACTTACCTCTCCACACTTGCACCCATCACTTACCTTCACAGCGCACTTTTGCACCCCTCCGACCCCCGCAGACCCACTGCTCGCCTCGGTGACCCTGGCAGGCTTCGGAACCTTCGGGAAGCCCGTACTTGTGTGGGTAAAATGTGATTAATCCTCTTATCTGCCTGTTAACTACCTGTTAACAAGCATTTAAGTGGCTGTAATCCCATTCCCACCTCCAAGGAGACGGGACCTGGTGCGGGTCAGCTACCCGCCTCCTGGCAAGATGGCACGGAGGCGGGTTGGGGGCGGGATGGCAAGATCGCACCCAGAGAGATTATTTGTCATGTCAGCAAATGCTGTTGCCTTTCTGCACCAAATTCCACAAACAGTGAGGGCATGAATGGCCAGTTAATCTAGTTTTATTATTTTAAAGAAGTGTCTGCCTTGGCTCAGTGGTAACACTCTTACCTCTGAGTTGGATAGTCGTGGGATCAAACACCATTCCAGAGACTTGTGCACATAATCCACGCTGACTCTCCAGTGCAGTACTGAGGGAGTGCTGCACTGTCGGAGGTGCCGTCTTTTGGGTGTGACGTTAAACTGAGGCCCCGTCTGCTCTCTCAGGTGGACATAAAAGATCCCATGGCACTATTTGAAGAAGAGAAGTAGAGTTCTCCTGGTGTCTTGGCCAATATTTATCCCTCAGCCAACATCACTAAAACAGACTAACTGGTGTCCTTGCTGTTTGTGGGAGCTTGCTGTGTACAAATTGGCTGCCGCGTTTCCTACATTACAACAGTGCCCACACTTCAAAAGTACTTCATTGGCTGTAAAGCAGTTCAGAACGTCCTGAGGTCGTAAAAGGTGCTATAGAAATGCAAGTCCTTTCTTTTTTTAGGTGATATTGGTTGAGGAATAGGCTGACTGGAACAGGCAGCAGGACATAGAAACGTAGAAACATAGAAGATAGGAGCAGGAGTAGGCCATTCGAGCCTGCTCCGCCATTCAACGAGATCATGGCTGATCATCCAAACCCTAGCACCCGGTCCCTATACCGACAGCCATCCCACCCAAGCCCTATCCCCGTAACCCCACATATTTAATCCCCCCTAACACTAAGGGTCAATTTTTTATCATGGCCAATCAACCTAACCCGCACATCTTTCGACTGTGGGAGGAAACCGGAGCACCCGGAGGAAACCCACGCAAACACGGGGAGAATGTGCAAACTCCACACAGACAGTCACCTGAGGCCGGATTTGAACCCGGGTCCCTGGCGCTGTGAGGCAACAGTGCTAACCACTATGCCACCGTGCTGCCCTTGAGGTATTGTCCAGTCTGAGGAGCAATACCTTCAATAATGCAGCACTTCCTCAACATTGCACTGGAGTGTCACCCTAGATTATGCATTCAAGGTCAATTGAACATGTGGAATAAATACTTACAGGGCCGAGGACATTTTCTGTTATGTATTTGAACAGAACAACATGATGCTGGATTGTTATTAAAAACCCACTAATGTCCTTCAGGGAAGGGAACAACTACCACCCGCCTCTACCTGACTTGACATGCATATGATCCTGAACCCATTCTATGTGGATGACTCTTAAAGCCCGCTGAAATAGCCTAGCAAGTCACCCAGTTGTAAAATCAATCGCTACTTTCAAGACAAAGGCCCATCATCATCTGCTCAGGTCAATTAGTGATGGGCAAAACATACAACCTTGTCAGAATTACCCTCATCTCGAGAACAAATTTTAAAAGAGCACTGCTGTGTGACCAGGGTGCCTGTGCAAGGCATAAACCAAAAACAATAAATACATTTTTTTCTTCCAATTTTTCTACCCTTTTCTCCCCTCTTCAGAAGGTGACTCATGCTATTGTATTCTTTCATTGCTTTGACAGTAGCTAACTGGTAGCTCAGTCCAACTTCAGCCATTCTTCATGTGTGAACATAAGACGTAGGAGCAGGAGTAGGTTATTTGACCCCTCAAGCATGCTCCGCCATTCAATAAGATTGACGTAATAAAACTCACTACGCACTTGGTTTGAGCATAAAGCAAGGCTTTAATCAACTTGTTTCAGAACATGGAAGTCTAGTTGTATCCACTAGCTTCTTGTCTTTACAAAATGTCCCTGGCAAGCTGGGCCAACACCCGAGTATTTATACTCCTTGGACGGCGCCACCAGCTGGCCGTCCAGTGTTGTGTCATAGGTAGTTTCTCGATGATGAGATTTATGACAAAGATCATGGCTGATCTGATCTTGGCCACAATTCCACGTCCCTGCCCGCTCCCCATAACCCTTGACCCACTTTCCATTCAAAAATCTGTCCATCTCCACATTGAATATATTCAATGACCCAGCCTCCACAGCTCTCTGGGGAAGAGAATTTCAAAGATTCACGACCCTCTGAGAGAAGAAATTCCTCCTCAATTCCGTTTAAAATGGGTGCCCCCTTATTCTGAAACTATGCCCCCTAGTTCTAGATTCCCCCACGAGGGGAAACATCCTCTCTGCATCTACCCTGTCAAGCCCCTTCGGAATCTTATATGTTTCAATAAGATCCACTCTCATTTTTCTAAACTCCAATGAGTATAGGTGTGGTAAACCACTGTTAACCCTGTACGTGTCTGTGTGGTAAACCACTGTTAACTCTGTACAAGTCCGGGCATGTCTTCGCCCCTGGCTCCACCCCTAAGCCCGGGTGTAAAGGTGACTCACCACCCTTCCCCCGGGAGCTCTTAGGATGGATCCACTAGCAGAGGCATGCTCCAGTTCTTAGTCAATAAAAGCCTACTTCGTATAAGTTCAACTTGTAGTCTTTGGTGTTGTTGATAGTGCATCAATTTTATTGACTAATTTTCGACATGGAACAAATCTTGAAGCCGGAACGTTTAGACCTGGATCCTCAAGCAGCAGATGCAGCCAATAACTTTGAACACTGGCTGAGCTGTTTCGAAGCCTTCCTGGAGGCCTCCAGCACTACCGTCACTACAGATGACGCGAAACAGCTTGTCTTGAGCTCACGGGTGAGCCACCGAGTCTACTCGATCATCCGAGATGCCACAACTTACGCGGCCGCCATCGCGACGCTAAAGGAACAATACGTGAGGCCTGTTAACGAGGTCTATGCCAGACACCTCCTGGCTACCCGAAAACAGCGCCCCGGGGAATCGGGCGCCGAATATTTACTGGCATGGAGAGTCCTCGGCCGGGACTGTAATTGCAAAGCGGTGACGGCCAAGGAATGCACGGAAGACCTGATCCGAGACGCCTACATAGCTGGCATCAGGTCCAACTATACTCGGCAGAGGCTGCTGGAACAAAGGGGGCTCGACCTGCAGAAGACGGTGGCCCTCGCTAACTCGTTAGACGTGGCCCTCCAGAACATGGACGCCTACCCCCCTGACCGGATGGCCACGTGGATGTCACGGGAGCAGCCATCTTGGGACCCGGTAAGGCCACAAGCCACCAGCAGCCCAACTACAGCTGCAATGACCAGAGGCCAGAAATGCTACTTCTGCGGCCAGGCCAAGCACCCCAGACAGCAATGCCCAGCAAAGGACGCGACCTGCTCCAAATGCGGCAAGAAAGGCCACTACTCGAGAGTGTGCAGGGCGAAATTGACCCCCAATTCCAGCAGCGCCGCGTGTGAACCGTACAGGCCGCCATTTTGGACCCCACCAACCACGTGTGAGCCGTGCGGGCCGCCATGTTGGGCACCACCAGCCGAGGGGGAGCCGCCATCTTGGACACCATTTCGGGACCAGGCCCCCGGCACGGGCGAATACTACAGCGACCCACCGACCTCGACGATGGCCTCCATCACCCTGGACCAATCTAGGCCCTATCAACTAGCCAGGTCCACGATGAACGTAAAGGTAAATGGCCATGCCACAAATTGCCTTTTCGACTGCGGAAGCACGGAGAGCTTCATCCACCCCGACACGGTGCGACGCTACTCCCTATCGGTTATGCACACACGCCACCAGGTCTTTATGGCCTCAAAGTCCCATACGGCGGACGTCGGCGGCTACTGTGTAGCGACTCTGACAGTGAACGGCGTGGAGTACAGAGATTTTAAATTCCTCATCCTGCCACAGCTCTGCGCTCCCGTACTGCTAGGATTAGACTTCCAGTGCCATCTGGAGAGCGTCACGATGGCATATGGCGGGCCCCTGCCCCCACTTACAGTCTGCAGCCGGCAGAATTTAAACACGGTGCCGCGCAAAGTATGCAGCCTGTCCACCCTGAAGGTCAAACCCCCCCCATTGTTCGCTAACCTCGCCAAAGACTGCAAGCCAATTGCTACTAAAAGCAGGTGGTACAGTGCCGGGGATAGGAGCTTTATTAAATCAGAAGTAGAAAGACTCCTGAGGGAAGGGATTATCGAGGGCAGCACCAGCCCATGGCGAGCCCAAGTGGTGGTAGTAAAGACCGGCAAAAAACAGCGCCTGGTTATTGATTACAGCCAGACGATCAATCGATACACGCAATTAGACGCATACCCACTTCCCCGCATATCTGACATGGTCAACCAGATAGCACAATACCAGGTATTCTCGACGATTGATCTGAAGTCGGCATACCACCAGCTCCCCATCAGGCCTGAGGACCGCCAGTACACGGCCTTCGAGGCTGACGGTCGCCGCTACCACTTCCTCCGAGTCCCCTTCGGCGTCACCAACGGGGTCTCGGTCTTCCAAAGGGAGATGGACCGGATGGTTGACCAGAACGCGCTGCAGGCCACCTTCCCCTATCTAGACAACATCACCATCTGCGGCCATGACCGGCAGGACCACGACGCCAACCTAGAAAAATTCCTCCGTACGGCCCAACGGCTGAATTTGACATACAACAGAGAAAAATGTATGTTCCGCACCGCGCGCCTCGCTATTCTTGGCTGCGTGGTGGAAAACGGAGTCATCGGCCCCGACCCCGACCGAATGCGCCCCCTCCTGGAACTACCCCTCCCCCACTGCCTAAAAGCCCTGAAGAGATGCCTAGGGTTCTTCTCTTACTACGCCCAGTGGGTGCCCAACTATGCGGACAAAGCTCGGCCCCTCATCAAGTCAACCTCCTTCCCCCTGACGGCAGAGGCCCGTGCGGCCTTCACCCTCATAAAAGAGGACATTGCGAAGGCCACAATGCACGCAGTGGATGAGTCCATCCCTTTCCAAGTGGAGAGCGATGCATCCGACTTCGCCCTAGCCGCAACCCTTAACCAGGCGGGGAGACCCGTGGCCTTCTTTTCACGGACCCTCCAGGGCCCCGAAATTCGACACTCCTCAGTCGAGAAGGAGGCCCAGGCGATAGTGGAGGCTGTACGGCACTGGAGGCATTACCTGGCCGGTAAACGTTTCACCCTGCTCACTGACCAACGGTCAGTAGCATTTATGTTTCACAACACACAAAGGGAGAAAATCAAAAATGATAAGATATTGCGGTGGAGGATCGGGTTATCCACCTACAACTACGATATCTTATACCGGACCGGGAAACTTAATGAGCCCCCAGACGCCCTATCCCGTGGGACATGTGCCAACGCACAAGTCGATAGGCTACGGACCCTCCACAATGATCTCTGCCACCCGGGGGTCACCAGGTTCTTCCACTTTATTAAAGCTTGCAACCTGCCTTACTCCATCGAGGAGGTCAGGACCATGACCAGGAACTGCCAGGTCTGCGCCGAATGCAAACCGCATTTTTATAGGCCAGACAGGGCATACCTGATTAAAGCCACCCGCTCCTTCGAACGTCTCAGCGTCGATTTCAAGGGGCCCCTTCCCTCCTCTGACCGCAACACGTACTTCCTCAATATTATTGACGAGTACTCCCGTTTCCCCTTCGCCATCCCCTGCCTGGACATGACCAGCGCCACAGTCATCAGGTGCCTCAACGACCTGTTCGCCATATTTGGCTTCCCCAATTACATCCACAGCAAAAGGGGCTCGTCGTTCATGAGCGACGAGCTGCGCCAGTACCTGCTCGAGAAGGGCATAGCCACGAGCAGGACTACCAGCTACAACCCCCGGGGTAACGGACAGGTAGAGAGGGAGAACGCAACGGTGTGGAAGACCGCCATGCTCGCCCTAAAATCTCCCGCTGGCAAGATGTCCTCCCCGATGCGCTCCACTCCATACGATCACTGCTCTGTACTGCCACAAACGCCACACCTCACGAGAAGATGTTCGTCTTCCCCAGGAAATCCACCTCGGGGACATCACTACCGCCATGGCTGACGTCTCCGGGACCCGTCCTGCTCAGGAAACACGTGAGGAGCCATAAGACGGACCCCCTGGTTGAAAAGGTTCACCTCCTCCACGCCAACCCACAGTACGCCTACGTGGCGTATCCTGACGGGCGGGAGGACACAGTCTCAATTCGAGACCTCGCACCCTCAGGTACCACCCGAAACACCATCGATCACCATCCACTACCTCCACCCACCACCACTACCCATGACGCACCACCGGGGTGTCTACCACGAACTGACGACATGCCGGTGCCATCCCTACCCCGAGAGGACGACACGCCAGTGCTCTGTCCCACGCGAGAAGCGGCCGCGGGCAAAGAACCGCCGCAACCGGCACCACGAAGTTCATTACGGCAGACAAGACCCCCGGAGAGACTTTCGTATACGAACTTTTGAAACACTTCACCCCGCCGGACTCTTTTTTAAACGAGGGGTGAATGTGGTAAACCACTGTTAACCTTGTACATGTCTGTGTGGTAAACCACTGTTAACTCTGTACAAGTCCGGGCATGTCTTCGCCCCTGGCTCCACCCCTAAGCCCGGGTATAAAGGTGACTCACCACCCTTCCCCCGGGAGCTCTTAGGATGGATCCACTAGCAGAGGCATGCTCCAGTTCTTAGTCAATAAAAGCCTACTTCGTATAAGTTCAACTCGTAGTCTTTGGTGTTGTTGATAGTGCATCAATAGGCCCAACCTGCTCAACCTTCCTTCATAAGACAACCCCTTCATCTCCGGAATCAACCTCATGAACCTCCTCTGAACTGCCTCCAATGCAAGTATATTCTTCCTTAAATGCTAGAGTCCATTATAAAAGATGTAATAGCAGAGCACTTGGACAATAGCGACAGGATCGGACAAAGTCAACATGGATTTACAAAAGGTAAATCGTGCTTGACTAATCTACTGGAATTTTTTGAGGATGTAACTGGTAGAATAGATAAGGGAGAACCAGTGGATGTGGTGTATTTGGACTTTCAGAAGGCTTTCGATAAGATCCCACATAAGAGATTAGCGTGTAAAGTTAAGGCACATGGGATTGGGGGCAAGGTACTGACGTGGACAGAGAACTGGTTGGCAGACAGGAAGCAAAGAGTTGGAATAAACAGGTCTTTTTCCGAGTGGCAGGCAGTGACTAGTGGGGTACCGCAGGGATCGGTCCTAGGACCCCAGCTATTCACAATATATATTAATGATCTAGACGAGGGAACTAGATGTAATATCTTCAAATTTGCAGACAACACAAAGCTGGGTGGGTGTGTGTGCTGTGAGGAGGATGCCGAGGAACTCCAGTATGATTTGGACAGGTTGGGTGATTGGGCAACTGCATGGCAGATGCAGTAGAATGTGGATAAATGCGAGGTGATCCACTTTGGTGGCAAAAACAGGAAGGCAGATTATTATCTGAACGGCAATAGCTTGGGAGAAGGGGAAGTGTAATGAGACCTGGGTGTCCTTGTGCACCAGTCGCTGAAGGTAAGCATGCAGGTGCAGCAGGCAGTTAAGAAGGCAAATGGTATGTTGGCCTTCGTAGCGAGAGGGTTCGAGTACAGGAACATGGATGTGTTGCTGCAGTTGGTGAGACCACACCTTGAGTATTGTGTGCAGTTTTGGTCACCTTATTTCCTTATCTGAGGAAGGATGTTCTTGCCATGGAGTGAGTGCAGCGAAGATTCACCAGACTGATACCTGGGATGGCAGGAATGGCATATGAGGAGAGATTGGGTCGATTGGCCTTATACTCGCTGGAGTTTAGAAGAATGAGAGGGGATCTCATTGAAACTTATAAAATTCTAACAGGACTAGACAGACTAGATGCAGGAAGGATGTGCCTGATGGCGGGGGAGTCCAGAACCAGGGGTCACAATCTAAGGATAAGGGGTAAGCCATTTAGGACAGAGATGAGGAGGAATTTCTTCACCCAGAGAGTGGTGAAACTGTGGAATTCTCAACGCAGAAGGCAGTTGAGGCCAATTCATTAAATATATTCAAGAAGGAGTTAGATATATTTCTTAAGGCTAAAGTGATCAAGGGATAGGGGGAGAAGGCAGGGACAGGGTACTGAATTTGGATGATCAACCATGATCTCATTGAATGGCGGAGCAGGCTCGAGGGGCCAAATGGCCTACTTCTGCTCCGATTTTCTATGTTTCTATGTTTCTATGTAAATAAGGAGCTCAAAACTGTACGTAGTACTCCAGGTGTGGTCTCACCAACGCCCTGTACAGTTGTAACAGGACTTCCCTACTTTTATACTCCATTCCCTTTGCAATAAAGGCCAACATTCCATTTGCCTTCCTAATTACTTGCTGTACCTGCATGCTAACTTTTTGTGATTTATGTACAAGGACCCCCAGATCCCTCTGCACCTCAGCATTTTGTAATCTCGCCCCATTTAAATAATAATTTGCTTTTTTATTTTTCCTACCAAAGTGGATAACCTCGCATTTTTCCACATTATACTCCATCTGCCAGATGTTTGCCCACTCACTTAGCCTATCTATATCCTTTTGGAGGTTCTTTGCGTCCTCCACACAATTTGCTTTCCCACCTATCTTTGTATCATCAGCAAATTTGGCTACATTACAGTCGATCCTTTCATCCAAGTCATTAATATAGATTGTAAATAGTTGAGGCCCCAGCACTGAACCCTGCGGCACCCCACTACTTACAGTTTGCCAACCTGAAAATGACCCATTTATCCCGGCTCTCTGTTTTCTGTTAGTTAGCCAATCCTCTATCCAGGCTAATATATTCCCCCCAACCCCTTGAGCTCTTATCTTGTGCAGTAACCTTTTATGTGGCACCTTATCGGAGGTAAATTAAAAAATAGGCCCTCAAAGGTAGTAATCTCAGGATTGCTACCAGTGCCACATGCTAATCAGAGTAGAAATAGAAGGATATTTCAGATGAATACATGGCTAGAGGAATGGTGTGAGGGGGAGGGATTCAAATTCCTGGGACATTGGAACCGGTTCTGGGGGAGGTGGGACCAGTTCAAACCGAATGGTTTGCACCTGGGCAGGGCCGGGACCGATGTCCTAGGGGGAGTGTTTGCTAGTGCTCTGGGGGAGGGTTTAAACTAAAATGGCAGGGGGTTGGGAACCTGAGCAGGGAGACAGAGGAAAGGGAAACAAGGATAAAAGCAAAAGATAGGAAGGAGAAAAAAGTGGCAGTCAGAGAAATCAACAGTTTAAATCAAACATGGCCACAGTAAATAATAATTCTAATAGGTCTAGGACGTTAAAAAAACAAGCCTGAAGGCTTTGGCCTAGAAATTCACTTTGGGGCGGCCAGCTCGCTCGCGCCCAAAAGTTAGCGCTGGGCGGGGAGCCATTAGCGGTCGTCAGATATTCAGTGTTTGCGCCCCAATTCGGAACCGGGCGCTATACCAGGGTGTGCCCGCCTCCGCTTGGGGTGCTGACACTGAATTTCAGCGCTCTTGGCGCCGCTGCGCCAGCCGCTGCGGAGCGGCAGGCTGCGGTACTGCAGGCCTCCTCCTTCTCTTAAGTGGGAGCTGCCTGCAACGGGGAGATCGCTGCTGGAGAGTGCCGGCAAATGAGCCCGGCACCACGGAGAAGTGCCGGGTTCGCGGAAAGCAGCCGGCAATACCGCGGGGGGGGGGTGGGGTGGAGGAGGCCGGGGAAGGAGGTGCGGGCAGGCGGCCGCCGAAAAAGCGGCCGGCCGCACCTTCCCCTTTAAAGCGCCCCACTAAGGCTACAGCACGGCCCCGTTTTCTGGTCGCTGTTTGCGGCCGCTTCGGAGGAGGTGGCCACTACTAAATATGGGGATCGGGCCGGTTTCGGGGCGGAACCGGGGCACTGCGCACACCGATGACGTCATCGGTGCCGGCGCAGCGCTAACGGCTACCGCCGCCAATACCGCTGCGCTGAATATCAGCGCAAACTCATTTTTGGCGCAGAAGCCCTCTTTAGGTGGTAACTGGCCACAAAGCTGGGAGCGCCTTAATGAATTTCTAGGCCTTTGTGTCTTAATCAAGGAGCATTCGTAATAAGGTGGATGAATTACCTGCGCAAATAGAGGTAAACGAATATAATTTGATTGAGATTACGGAAACATGGCTCCAGGGTGGCCAAGGCTGGGAACTCAACATCCAGGGGTATTCAATATTCAGGAAAGATAGGCAAAAAGGAAAGGGAGGTGGGGTAGCATTGCTGGTTATAGAAGGGATTAACACAATTGTAAGGAAGGATATTAGCTCTGATGATGTGGAATCTGTATGGTTAGAACTGAGAAATGCCAAGGGGCAGAAAACGTTAGTGGGAGTAGTATATAGACCTCCAAACAGTAATGCGGAGGTTGGGGATGGCATTAAAAGGGAAATTAGAGAAGCGTGCAATAAGGGCACAGCAGTCATCATGGGTGACTTTAATCTACATATAGATTGGGCTAACCAAATTAGTAACAATATTGTGGAGGAGGAATTCCTGGAGTGTTTACGGGATGGTTTCCTGGACCAATATGTCGAGGAACCTACCAGAGATCAGGCCATCTTAGACTGGGTATTATGTAACGAGAAAGGATTAATTAGCAATCTTGTTGTACGAGGCCCCTTGGGTCGGAGCGATCATAATATGATAGAATTCTTCATTAAGATGGAGAATGAAGTAGTTGACTCAGAGACAAGGGTCCTGAATTTAAATAAAGGAAACTACGATGGTCTGAGGCGCGAGTTGGGTAGGATTGATTGGGGAATGTCACTCAAAGGGTTGACGGTGGATAGGCAATGGCAAACATTCAAAGACCGCATGGATGAACTGCAGATTTTTTCATCCCAGTTTGGCATAAAAATAAAACAAAAAAGGTGACTCAACCACGGCTAACAAGGTTAATTATGGATACCATAAGATCCAAGGAGAGGACATATAAATTGGCCAGAAAAATCAGTAAACCTGAGGATTGGGAGCAGTTTAGGGTTCAACAAAGGAGGACAAAGGGATTAATTAAGAAGGGGAAAATAGAATATGAGAGTAAGCTTGCAGGGAACATAAAAACTGACTGTAAAAGCTTTTATAGATATGTGAAGAGAAAAAGATTGGTGAAGTCAAGCATAGGTCCCTTGCAGTCAGAATCAGGGGAATTTATAATGGGGAACAAAGAAATGGCAGACCAATTAAATACATACAGGAAACTCTTTTTTATCCAGCACCGACGGGACCGGCGTGGTGCCGGCTTATCAAAAAGTCCGGATTACAGAGAGTTATAGTTAAAAGGTACGAGAGCTCCATACACAGCAACAAATCAAAGCTTACCTGTTGCTTAGCAACAGGTGCAAGAAGCCCGGCCACAGACCAAGCATCCCTGTTGCTTAGCAACAAGTGCAGGAACCCCCGATTACACAGCCAATAATCAAGAAACAGCCACTAATATGAAGAAAAACTTAACTGAACCTACTCCTGAATTTTGCCGGTATACCGAGATTTCCAGTTGTTTCGGTGCCGGTAAATCGAGAGTTTCCTGTATTTTGGTTCTGTCTTCACAAAGGAGGACACAAATAACCTCCAAGAGATGTTGGGGAACATAGGGTCTGATGAAAGGGAGGAACTGAAAGAAATCAGTATTTGTAGGGGAATTGTGTTAGGGAAATTGATGGGATTGAAGGCCGATAAATCCCCAGGGCCTGATAATCTACATCCTAGGGTACTTAAGGAAGTGGCCCTAGAAATAGTAGATGCATTGCTGATCATCTTCCAACATTCAATGGAATCTGGAACAGTACCCATGGATTGGAGGGTAGCTAATGTTACTCCATCATTCAAAAAAGGTGGTAGAGAGAAAACGGGAAATTACAGACCGGTAAGCCTGACATCGGTAGTGGGGAAAATGGTAGAGTCCATTATAAAAGATGTAATAGCAGAGCACTTGGAAAACAGTGACAGGATCAGACAAAGTCAACATGGATTTACAAAAGGTAAATCGTGCTTGACTAATCTACTGGAATTTTTTGAGGATGTAACTGGTAAAATAGATAAGGGAAAACCAGTGGATGTGGTGTATTTGGACTTTCAGAAGGCTTTCGATAAGGTCCCGCATAAGAGATTAGCGTGTAAAGTTAAGGCACATGGGATTGGGGGCAAGGTATTGACTTGGATAGAGAACTGGTTGGCGGACAGAAAGCAAAGAGTTGGAATACATGGGTCTTTTTCCGAGTGGCAGGCAGTGACTAGTAGGGTGCCGCAGGGATCGGTCTTTGGACCCCAGCTATTCACAATATATATTCCTGATCTAGACGGAACTAGATGTAATATCTCCAAATTTGCAGACGACTTAAAGCTGGGTGGGCGTGTGTGCTGTGAGGAGGATACCGAGAAGCTCCAGGATGACTTGGACAGGTTGGGTGATTGGGCAGAAGCATGGCAGATGCAATATAACGTGGATAAATGTGAGGTTATCCACTTTGGTGTCAAAAACAGGAAGGCAGATTATTATCTGAATGGCATTAGATTGGGAGAAGGGGAAGTGCAACGAGACCTGGGTGTTCTTGTGCACCAGTCGCTGAAGGTAAGCATGCAGGAGCAGCAGGCGGTTAAGAAGGCAAATGGCATGTTGGCCTTCGTAGCGAGAGGGTTTGAGTACAGGAACAAGGATGTCTTGCTCCAGTTGTACAGGGCCTTGGTGAGACCACATCTTGAGTATTGTGTGCAGTTTTGGTCACCTTATCTGAGGAAGGATGTTCTTGCCATGGAAGGAGTTCAACGAAGATTCACCAGGCTGATACCTGGGATGGCAGGAATGACGTATGAGGAAAGATTGGGTCGATTGGGCTTGTACTCGCTGGAGTTTAGAAGAATGAGAGGGGATCTCATTGAAACTTATAAAATTCTGACAGGACTGGACAGACTAGATGCAGGAAGGATGTTCCCGATGGTCGGGGAGTCCAGAACCAGGGGTCACAGTCTAAGGATAAGGGGTAGGCCATTTAGGACAGAAATGAGGAGGAATTTCTTCACCCAGAGAGTGGTGAACCTGTGGAATTCTCTACCACAGAAGGCAGTTGAGGCCAATTCATTAAATATATTCAAGAAGGAGTTGGATATATTTCTTAAGGCTAAAGGGATCAAGGGGTATGGGGAGAAAGCAGGGACCGGGTACTGAATTTGGATGATCAGCCATGATCGCATTGAATGGCGGAGCAGGCTCAAGGGGCCGAATGGCATACTCCTGCTCCTATCTTCTATGTTTCTGTTTCTATGCCTTCTGGAAATCTAAATACATGACATCTACTTGTTCCCCTTTATCCACCCTGCTCATTACATCCTCAAAGAACTCCAGCAAATTTGTCAAACATGATTTCCCTTTCATAAAACCACGCTGACTCTGCTTGACTATATTATGATTTTCTAAATGACCTGCTGCCACTTCCTTAATGATGGACTCCAGCATTTTCCCAATGACAGATGTTAGGCTAATTGATCTATAGTTGCCTGCTTTCTGTCTCCCTCCTTTCTTAAATAGGGGCATTACATTTGCAGTTTTCCAGTCTGCTAGGACCTCTCCAGAATCCAGGGAATTTTGGTAGATTACAACCAATGCATCCACTATCTCTGCAGCCACCTCTTTTAAGACTCTAGGATGCAGGCCATCGGGTCCAGCGGACTTGTCCACCTTTATCACAGAATCACAGAAACCCCACAGTGCAGATAGAGGCCATTTCGGCCCATCGAGCCTGCACCGACACATATCCCACCCGATCCCTGTAACCCCTACACCAACACATATCCCACCCTATCCCCGTAACCCCACGTATTTAATCCCCTAACACTAAGGGTCAATTTATCATAGCCAATCAACCTAACCCGCACATTTTTGGACTGTGGGAGGAAACCGGAGCACCCGGAGGAAACCCACGCAAACACGGGGAGAATGTGCAAACTCCACACAGACAGTCACCCGAGGCCGGATTCGAACCCGGGTCCCTGGTGCTGTGAGGCAACAGTGCTAACCACTATGCCACCGTGCTGCCCCATTAGTTCCATTAGTTTGCCTAGTACTTTTTCTCTAGTGATAGTGATTGTTTTAAATTACCCCCCCACCCCAATAGCCCCTTGATTATCCATTATTGGGATGCTTTTAGTGTCTTCTACTGTGAAGACCGATACAAAATATTTGTTCAAAGTCTCTGCCATTTCCCTGTTTCCCATTATTAATTCCCCAGACTCATCCACTAGGGGATCAACCTTTACTTTAGCTACTCTCTTCCTTTTTATATACCTGTAGAAACTCTTACTATCTGTTTTTATATTGCTTGCTAGCTTATTCTCATAAGCTACCCTCTCTCTCTTTATCATTTTTTTAGTCGTCCTTTGCTGGTTTTTAAAAATTTCCCAATCATCTGGCCTTCCACTATTCTTCACAACATTGTATGCCTTTGTTTTCAATTTAATACCATCCTTTACTTCCTTAGTTAGCCACGGATGTTTCATCCTTCTCTTAGAGTCTTTGTTTCTCACTGGAATATATCTTTGCTGAGAGTTATGAAATATCTCCTTAAATGTTTGCCACTTCTTTTCTACAGTCTTAACCTGTAATATATTTTTCCAGTTCACCTTAACCACGTCTGCCTTCATACCTTTGTAATTACCTTTATTTAAGCTCAGGAGACTAGTTTGAGACGTAGCTTTCTCACCCTCAAACTGAATTTGAAATTCTACCAGGCTATGATCACTCTTCCCAAGAGGATCCTTCACTTCGAGATCATTAATTAATCCAGCCTCATTACACATTACCTGATCTAAAATAGTCTGCTCCCTGTTTGGTTCCATAACATATTGTTCCAAGAAACCATCCCGCATACACGCTAAGAACTCTTCCTCAAGTCTACTTTTGCCAATTTGCTTTGTCCAATCAATATGAAGATTAAAATCTCCCATGATTATAGCCATACCTTTCTTACAAGCTTCTATTATTTCTTGATTTATACTCTGTCCTACAGTGTGGCTACTGTTTGGGGGCCTGTAGACCACTCCCACTAGTGACTTCTTATCCTAATTATTTTTTATCTCCACCCAAACTGATTCTATGGGCTGGATTTTGTCAATGGAGGCGACTTGGAGGCGGGACTGCTGCTTGTCGTGTCAATGTCCCGCCTCCATCCTCGCCTGACCATTCAGAGGGATTTTCCCCTGATTGAGCTTGTTAAACCTGCCCTGCAGGCTCAGCAAGCCAATTAGGGAAGAAGTCACTGACAGATCACGTCAACGTCAGACATGCTATCTGTCAAGACTTCTTGAAAGAAGAAATGACAGCGTTTGACAGCTCTGTGAAGCTGTCAAACACTGACATTCTCTTTAGTTTGATTAGTTTTTGTGGCGAGGACTGAAAAAACATTGTAAAAAAGTAAATTTCAGATGTCTGATGGATCGGAGGGTCCATCAGCCATTACCTGAAATTGACAAGGTGTCTGTCCGCTCTCCCGATCCAGCATGGCTAAAGGCTATAGAAGTAAAAAAAGGTAAGTGAACACCTTTTTAAACTTATCACTTACCTTGCATACTTACCACTCCACACTTGCACCCATCACTCATCTCTACACCTTACTTCCAGGTGCCTCCGACCGCCGCAGAGCTCCTCCACGTCTCCTCCAACCCGACGGGGTTCTCCGAGGTCGGGAAGCCTTCACCTGTGAAGGTAAAATGGCACTAATCCCTTTTTCTGCCTGTTAACTACCTGTTAACAGGCAGTTAAAAGGATTAAAAGCTATTCCCGCCTCCAGGAGACGGGACCCGAAGCTGCACATCCTCCCACCTCCTGGCAAAAGGGCACGGAGGCGGGATGGGGGCGGGTTTGCCACCCGCCCCCAATTTCTCCGATTTTATGTGCTGTCCGGCCTCCATGCCCACCTCCTCGGGGTTTGGAAAATCGAGCCCTATGTCTTGATCTTCTAAGTCAATATCATTTCTCACTACTGCACTGATCTCATCCCTTATTAACAGAGCTACACCACCTCCTTTTCCTTTCTGCCTATCCTTACGAAATGGCAAATACTCCTGAATATTCAGTTCCCAGCCTTGGTCACCTTGCAACCACATCTCTGTAATGGCTATCAGATCATACCCATTTATTTCTATTTGTGCTGTCAACTCATCTATCGTGTTACGAATGCTGCGGCATTCAGATATAAAGCTTTTAATTTTGTCTTTTTACTATTTTTCACTACTCTGACCCCTCTTTCTGATGCACTCTTATGTGTATATGCTCTGTCCCTTCCTGTCACACTCTGGTTATCATTGCCCCTATCGCTACCCTGCACTTTTGCCTTCTCATTTTTAATTTCCGCTCAGCGGATCCCTCCCCCCCACTATTTAGTTTAAAGCCCTATCTACAGCCCTAGTTATTCGATTCGCCAGGACACTGGTCCCAGCCTGGTTCAAATGAAGCCCGTCCCGACGAAACAGCTCCCTCTTACCCCAGTACTGGTGCCAGTGCCCCAAGAATCGAAACCCATTTCTCCCACACCAATCTTTGAGCCACTCGTTCATCTCTCTGATCTTATTTACCCTATGCCAGCTTACACATGGCTCAGGTAGTAACCCAGAGATTATTACCTTTGTGGTTCTGCTTTTTAATTTAGCACCTAGCTGCTCATACTCCCTCAGCAGAACGTCTTTCTTTGCCCTACCTATGTCGTTAGTACCTACCTGGACCACGACAACTGGATCTTTCCCCTCCCACTCTAAGTTCCTCTCCAGCCCAGAGGAGATGTCCTTTACCCTGACAACACAGCCTTCGGGACTCACGCTCTTGGCTGCAGAGAACAGCGTCTATCCCCCTAACTATACTGTCCCCTACCACTACCACATTTCTTTCTGCTCCCACCACTTGAATAGCTCCCTGTACCACAGTGCTGTGGTCAGTTTGCTCATCCTCACTGCAGTCCCTGCTCTCGCCCACACAGATTTTCACTCAGAAGTCGGGAAGGAGGCGGGACTACAACTTTCGGGGTTGTAGTCCCGCCTCCATCGAGATGCGACCAATCCACACGATTTTAACTTGATTGACCTTGTTGAGCCCGCCCAGCGGGCTCAGCAGGCCAATTAAGGGCCACCCGGCAACAGGTGATGTCACAGACTGAAATTTCATCTGTCAAGACGTTTTGACAGATGAAATATCAGTGTTTCACAGCTGTTTGAAGCTGTCAAATACTGACAGTCTTACTTCTAACCCGAGTCCTTCTACACAGACTCAGTTAGAAATCTCTCCAGCACAGAAAGCTGCAGGCTGTCACTTTGACGGAGTGCGGGTGGCAAAGTGTGCTTCTGCTGAGAGTTTGGTAAGTGGGAGAGTTCAGACAAGTGGGAAGTGAGGAGCTGTTTTTGTCTTTCTTCCTAAAACCTTTATAAGATGGTAAGTTCTTTTAATTAGAGGTGTGATCCTCAGCTAGAATAGGGGCAGAGGGTCTTTTAAATAATATTAATAAATTTAATTAATTGCATAGAATGGGAGAGCAGGTGATGTGTTACTGCTACGAAATGTGGGAGCTGGTCGACACCATTGATGCTCACGGTGATTACATTTGCGGTAAGTGTTTGATGCTAGAGGAACTCCGGCACCGTGTTGATGAGCTTGAGACTGAGCTTCAGACACTGCGACACATCAGGGAGGGGGAGAGTTACCTGGACTCTATGTTTCAGGAGGAAGTCATACCTTTGAGATTAATTAATTCAGATGTAGTCCGTGGTCAGGGACAGGATGGTGTGACTAGGAGTGAGACAGGTACTGGTGTGGTGTATGTGCCTTTAAGAGCCCCTGTGTACTGTAATGCCGGTAGTGGCCACTCAGGCTATATAAGCCTGTATAGTGTCTTGTATCTTTTAGTTCACCTCCAGACTTTGTTCAGTAAACACCTGTTAAACCAACTCCTGCATTCCGTGTCTCCATTAACACACGGATACAACAGTGGCGATGAATTGGAAACGGACTTACCTGCAATTCGGCAGCACCTCAAGGAGATCGATTCCTCAGATGAAAGTCGAAGAAAAAAAAAAGGAAAAAAAACTGTGGTTTCACCAGCTAGCCGGGCTGGTGGCAGGTACTGCAATAATCCTTCCTGGGCGGCGGGCTGGGGCTCGATCGGCTAGCTCTGCAGCGGGGCCGAGCAGCGAAGGCGGAGGCAAACAGAGACGGAGGGTGGAGCACTCGGGAGACGGCCAGCGCTGCAAAGCAGGTCGGCGTTCGGACCAAGCAGAGGGAGGGAAAAGTCCCAGAGAGTCCGACGGGAACGAGTCTCCAACTATTAAAAATATCTGTATAAATAAAAACCGCGGAGAACAGCGTTGTCAGCAGCGGCAGCGGCGGGAAAGCGCCATTTTTTCTTGGCAGGGAAGAAAGGAAAGCGCTGGAGGCGCCATTTTTTTTCAGGATGCCTAAGACTGGCAATATTACTGCTTTCGATAGTGATGTAGAGGATTGGACCACATATGTGGAAAGAGTGGAGGTATATTGCACAGCAAATGAAATAGAGGATGATAAAAAGGCATCGGTACTTCTAAATCTAATGGGCGCAAGGACATACGGGCTGTTACGAAACTTAATCACTCCAGCCAAACCGATGGACAAGAATTTTAAAGAAATTGTTGATACCCTACAGGAGCACTTAAACCCAACACCGCTGCTGATAGCGGAATGATTCAAATTCTTCAGGAGGAATCAACACAAGAATGAAAGTAACGCTGATTACCTCACCGAATTAAGGAAGCTGTCAAAGCACTGCCAATTCGGGGCAGGACTGGCAGATTCTCTTCGAGACAAATTCATCTGCGGTCTCCTAAGTGAAGGAACACAGAAAAGGCTACTTTCTGAGAAAGATTTAACACTGGACAAGGCTTTCAGTGTAGCTGTATCATACGAAGCAGCAGCAAGAGGAGCTGCAGAGATACAGCAAAAGCCACAGGACTTCGGCACCCATGAAATGACACAGGGTTTCGAGAGATGTTATCGCTGCGGCAGATCCACCCATGACCAGAGGGACTGCTGGTTCAAGGACAAAGCATGCAGGCAATGCGGAAAGATGGGACACATTGCACGTGTATGCCGATCTGGAAACAAAAAATCCACTGACAGAAAAAAAAATCAATAAGGAAAAGTACAGAAAGGTACAAATGATGACGAACAGTAGCTCCGAAGACCAGAAGAGCGATAGCGACTCCGGAAACAAGAGACTACGCTGTCTCAAATTACATAATGTAATTGCCAAAGAAGATTACCAGGCCATTTGGGTTACCCTCACGATAGCGGGGTCCCCAGTTAAAATGGAGCTAGATACAGGATCAGCTCTGACTGTCATAAGTCGACGGGATTACGAGCGGCTATTTCCGCATATACCTTTGAAAGACACATCCATTATATTGAAAACATATACGGGGCAGAAAGTATACCCCAGAGGGAAAATAAGGTTGCCTGTTGTATACATCGGCAAGGAAATACAGAAGTTGTATTTATACGTTCTGCAAGATGGTGGTCCACCGCTGTTGGGATGTGAATGGATCAGGAAGATATGTTTAGACTGGCACTCCATTCAGGCACTGACGGTGACCAGTAAGAAAAAAAATGATGATGATGTCATACCTGAACGATTAAAAGACATCTTGGCCAACGCCAAAGAAGTGTTTCAACAGGAACTAGGAACCTTGAAAGGCGTCACCGCCTCAATAAAAGTGGAAGATGCGGCAATTCCCAAGTTTTTTAAGGCAAGGCCGGTGCCATACGCAATTTGTCCAGCAGTCGAGGCAGAGCTGGAGAATTTGGAAAAGGCATCCAAGATATCCAAGATAGATTGGAGCGAGTGGGCAACACCCATCATCCCGGTCATGAAGAAAACGTTGAGTAATGATAAATCTGAAGAACAGAGAAAAATTCGCATCTGTGGGGACTTCAAGGTGACTGTAAACCCGATCCTTCACACGGTACAGTATCCTCTTCCGAGGATAGAAGATATTTTCGCCTCACTATCCGGAGGGAAACGTTTCACCAAAATTGACTTGGCACAGGCATATCTACAGATGGAGGTTGAGGAGGCCTCTAAAAAGTATCTCACGATAAACACACACAAAGGCCTGTACCAGTACAATTGACTGGTTTTCGGAGTAGCATCAGCTCCAGCTATCTGGCAAAGAGCTATGGAGCAAGTCCTGCAAGGGATTCCGGGGACTCAATGCTACCTAGACGACATCCTTGTAACAGGAGAAAACGACAACGAGCACCTTGCCAATTTGGAGCAGGTGCTCACTAGGCTGAGAGAACGGGGCCTACGAGCAAATCGCCCCAAGTGCGAATTTTTCCAGAAACAAATATCATATTGTGGCCACATAATTAACGAAGAAGGGTTGCATAAGTCACCTGAAAAAATTGAAGCGGTCATAAAAGCCCCAGCACCTGAAAATGTCTCACAATTAAGGTCGTTCCTGGGATTGATAAATTACTATCATAAATTTTTACCCAACTTGTCAACTGTTCTGCACCCTCTTAACGAACTGCTACAAACGGGAGTAATTTGGAAATGGAGCGAAGACTGTAAACGTGCCTTCCATAAATGCAAAGGCTTGATCACGTCCAAGGAAGTTTTGGCTCATTACAACCCATCACTGCCAATCAGACTGGCATGCGATGTATCCCCTTACGGCGTAGGAGCGGTATTATCGCATAGATTGCCTGATGGCTCGGAGCGGCTGATAGCTTTTGCGTCACACTCATTGAACTCAGCTGAGCATAACTCTGCCCAGATCGAGAGGGAAGCACTCAGCCTGATATGGGGAGTGAAGAAATTCAACCATTACCTACACGGACAAAAATTTACCTTGTTGACTGACCATCAACCCCTCGTCTCCATATTCAACCCTAAAAAGGGCGTTCCCATTATGACAGCGCAAAGGCTACAGAGGTGGTCCCTTTTCCTAGGGGCACACCAATATGACATAGAATACAAAGGATCAAAACAGCATGGAAATGCTGACGGTTTATCGCATCTACCGTTGCCAACGGTAGAAGATGCACCTACAGTCGACCCAGTGGAGATGTTCCACTCAACCATAGTGGAATGTCTACCAGTAACAAATTCTACCATTGAAAAGGAAACGAGAAATGACCCGACTCTCTCACGAGTCTACGATTTAACGGTGAAGGGATGGCCAGCACATGGCGAACCACTGTTGCCAGCATTCTCGCAAAGAAGAGAACAGCTGTCAGTGTGCCGAGGAACCTTGATGTGTGGATCCAGAGTGGTGATTCCACCCAAACTCCAGGATAAAGTGCTAAAGGAGCTTCACGAGGGGCATCTGGGTGGGCTGAAAATGAAGAACCTAGCCAGAGCGTTTGTGTGGTGGCCAGGTATCGATGGAGACATCGAAGAAATGACCAAGGGCTGTCTAGGATGCCAGAAGGTCCAAAACGCCCCACCACAAGCCCCTCTACATCCATGGGAGTGGCCCTCATCTCCATGGCAAAGGGTACACATCGACTTTGCTGGTCCATTTATGGACTCAATGTTCTTAATAGCGGTTGATGCACACTCCAAGTGGCCGGAGGTAATAAAGATGTCCTCCACCACCACGGAAAAAACCATCACAGTATTAAGGACCATATTTGCCAGGAATGGGCTGCCTGAACAGATCTGTTCTGATAATGGACCGCAATTTGTGTCCGAAGAATTCAGGAAGTTCTTAAAAAACAATGGGGTTAAGCACTACATGTCCGCCCCATACCATCCCGCCACCAATGGATTGGCTGAAAGGTTAGTCCAGACCTTCAAGAAGGCCATAAAGGCCATGGGTAATGAAGACATAAAAATACAGCATAAGGCAGATAACTTCTTGTTTGCATACAGGAATGCAACACATGTAGTTACAAACCAAACTCCTGCCATGATATTTTTCAATAGAAGACTAAGATGCCGGCTGGATTTGATCAAGCCAAACATCAGAAGGGACGTAGAGAACCAGCAATTTCAAGGCATGAATGAAAGGCCAACTAGAACCTTCCAGATAGGTCAACAAGTTTTGGCCTGGGACTACCGTACCGAGAAATGGCAGCCTGGAACTATTTGCACACGACTAGGACCGCTGATGTATACCGTGGACATTGGAGAAAGCATAATAAGGCGCCATGCTGACCAGATCATAGAGTCATCCGAAAAGGGACAACCTACACCACAACTCTATACGCCTAATGATGAAGCAGAGATACCCATAGTATCTACCTCCGATCCGGTGATACTGGAACCAGATGAACCCGACACTGGCATTCAAGCCGAATCGATCTTGCCAAAAGAACCTACTACACCAACTGGTTGTCTAGAAGGGGAGGAATTGTGGTGTATGTGCCTTTAAGAGCCCCTGTGTACTGTAATGCCGGTAGTAGCCACTCGTGCTATATAAGCCTGTATAGTGTCTTGTATCTTTTAGTTCACCTCCAGACTTTGTTCAGTAAACACCTGTTAAACCAACTCCTGCATTCCGTGTCTCCATTAACACACGGATACAACAACTGGGATCCAGGGGGTAGTGTTGGAGGAGCCGCAGTCCTTGCTCTTGTCCAACAGGTTTGAGGCTCTTACTCCCTGTGAGGATGGGAACGGGGACTGCAGGGAGGATGAGCAACCTGGCCACAGCACTGTGGAACGGGGGGCCATTCAAGTGGGGGGAGTTAAAAGAAATGTTGCAGTGGTAGGGGATAGTATCGTTAGGGGGATAGATAGGGTTCTTTGCAGCCGAGAGCGAGAGTCCCGAAGGCTGTGTTGCCTGCCCGGTGCCAGGGTTAAGGACATCTCCTCTGGGCTGGAGAGAAACTTGGAGTGGGAGGGGGAGGATCCAGTTGTCGTGGTCCATGTTGGTACCAACGACATAGATAGGACAAGGAAAGAGGTTCTGCTGAGGGAGTTTGAGCAGCTAGGGGCCAAATTAAAAAGCAGAACCACAAGGGTAATAAACTCTGGATTACTACCTGAGCCACGAGCAAATTTGGCATAGGGTAAATAAAATTAGAGAGTTAAATGCGTGGCTCAAAGACTGGTGTGGGAGAAATGGGTTTTGCTTCTTGGGACACTGGCATCAGTACTGGGAAGGGAGAGAGCTGTTCCGTTGGGACGGACTTCACTTGGCCAGTGCTGGGACTAGAATCCTGGTGAATCGAATAACTAGGGCTGTAGAGAGGGCTTTAAACTAATTAGTGGGGGGGTGGTATTAAGAGAGCAAAAAATAAAAATGACAGCGGAGAAGGCAATAGAGCAAGGTAGCAGGGGAATTAAAAACCAGAGCGTGTCAGGAAGGGACAGAATGTATAAAGATAAAGGTAAAGTAGTAAAAGGGGTAAAAGCAGGAATAAATTGTCACAACACATATTTGAAAGTTCTTTATCTGAATGCACGCAGCATTCGTAACAAAATAGACGAGTTGACGGTACAAATAACTACACACGGTTATGACCTGATGGCCATTACAGAAACATGGCTGCAAGGTGACTATGACTGGGAACTAAACATACAGGGGTATTTGACAATTAGGAAGGACAGACAGGAAGGAAAGGGAGGTGGGGTTGCTATGTTAATCAAGGATGGAATCACTGCAATAGTCAGAAATGATATTGGGTCAAAGGATCAGGATAGTGAAACAGTTTGGGTGGAGATAAGGAATAATAAGGGGAAAAAGTCACTAGTGGATGTAGTCTATAGGCCTCCTAACAGTTGCAACTTTGTTGGTCGGAGTATAAATCAGGAATAAGGGGACAGCTATAATCATGGGGGATTTTAACTTTCATATTGACTGGACAAATCAAATGGGGCATAGCAGCCTTGAGGAAGAGTTCATAGAGTGCATTAGGGACGGGTTCCTTGAGCAGTATGTAACTGAACCAACCAGGGGGCAGGCAATCTTAGATCTGGTCCTGTGTAATGAGACAGGATTAATAAAAAATGTCCTAGTAAAGGATCCCCTTGGAATGAGTGACCATAACATGGTTGAATTCCAAATTCAGTTGGAGGGTGAGAGAGTTGGATCTCAAACCAGCGTACTGAGCTTAAATAAAGGAGACTATGAAGGTATGAGAGTAGAATTGACTAAAGTGGACTGGGAAAATAGATTAAAGTGTAAGACGGTACAAGAGCAGTGGTCTACATTCAAGGAGATATTTCACAACTTTCAAGAAAAATATATTCCACTGAGGAAAAAGGGGAGTAAAAGAAAAAATAGCCATCCGTGGCTTAGTCAGGAGTGTGATGGAATACTCTCCACTTGCCTGGATGAGTGCAGCTCCAACAACACTCAAGAAGCTCGATACCATTCAGGGTAAAGCAGCCCGCTTGATTGGCACTCCATCCACCACCTCCAACATTCACTCCCTCCACCACCGGCGCACTGTGGCTTCAGTGTGTACCATCTACAAGATGCACTGTAGCAACTCGCCAAAGCTCCTTCAACAGCACCTTCCAAACCCGCGACCTCTACCACTTAGAAGGACAAGGGCAGCAGACGCATGGGAACATCACCACCTACAAGTTCCCCTCCAAGCCACACACCATCCTGACTTGGACCTGTATTGCCGTTCCTTCACTGTCGCTGGGCCAAAATCCTGGAACTCCCTTCCTAACAGCATTGTGGGTGTACCTACACCATATGGACTGCAGCGGTTCAAGAAGGCGGCTCACCACCATCTTCTCAAGGGCAATTAGAGATGGGCACTAAATGCAGGCCTAGCCAGGCAGTGACGCCCACATCCCATCAATGAATTAAAAAAAAGTAAAGTAATAAAGGATAGTATCCAACTGAAAACAAGGGCATATAAAGTAGCCAAACCTAGTGGGAGGATAGAAGATTGGGAAGCATTTAAAAGCCAGCAAAGAATAACTAAAAGATTAATTAAGAAAGGGAAGATAGATTATGAAAGTAAACTAGCAAAAAGTATAAAAACGGATAGCAAAAGTTTCTACAGTTATATAAAAAGAAAAAGGGTGGCTAAAGTGAACGTTGGACCCTTAGAGGATGAGACCGGGAAATTAGTGGTGGGGAACATGGAGATGGCAAAAACGCTGAACCTGTATTTTGTATCAGTCTTTACAGTAGAGGACACTAAAAATATCCCAACACTGGACAATCAGGGGGCTATGGGGGGGAGGAGCTAAACACGATTAAAATCACTAAGGAGGTGGTACTCGGTAAAATAATGGGACTTAGGGCGGATAAATCCCCCGGACCTGATGGCTGACATCCCAGGGTCTTGAGAGAAGTAGCGGTAGGGATTGTGGATGCATTGGTGATTATTTTCCAAAATTCCCTGGACTCAGGAAATGTCCCGGCAGATTGGAAAACTGCTAATGTAATGCCCTTATTTAAGAAGGGAAGTAGACAAAAGGCTGGAAACTATAGACCAGTTAGCCTAACATCTGTGGTTGGTAAAATGTTGGAGTCCATTATTAAGGAAACAGTAACAGGGCATTTGGATAAACATAATTTAATAGGACAGAGTCAGCATGGTTTTGTGAAGGGGAAGTCATGTTTGACAAATTTGCTCGAATTTTTTGAGGACGTAACATACAGGGTGGATAGGGGGGAACCAGTGGATGTGGTGTATTTGGACTTCCAAAAGGCATTTGACAAGGTGCCACACAAAAGATTACTGATCAAGATAAAAAAAATCACAGGATTGGGGGTAATATATTGGCATGGGTGAAAGATTGGCTATCTAGCAGAAAACAAAGAGTTGGGATAAATGGTTCATTCTCAGGCTGGCAATCAGTAACTAGTGGTGTTCCGCAGGGGTCAGTGCTGGGACCCCAACTCTTTACAATCTATATAAACGATTTGGGGGAAGGGACCGAGTGCAACATATCCAAGTTTGCCGACGATACAAAGATGGGAGGGAAAGCAGCGAGTGAGGAGGACATAAAAAACCTGCAAAAGGACATAGACAGGCTGTGAGTGGGCAGAGACTTGGCAGATGAAATATAATACTGGAAAGTGTGAGGTTATGCACTTTGGCAGAAAAAATCAAAGAGCAAGTTATTATCTAAATGGAGAAAAATTGCAAAGTGCTACAGTACAAAGGGATCTGGGGATCCTGGTACATGAAACACAAAATGTTAGTATGCAGGTGCAGCAGGTGATCAGGAAGGCCAATGGAATCTTGGCTTTTATTGCAAGGGGGATGGAGTATAAAAACAGGGAAGTCTTGCTGCAGTTATACAGGGTATTGGTGAGGCCACACCTGGAATACTGCGTGCAGTTTTGGTTTCCATATTTAAGAAAAGATATACAGGAAACTTTCTGATATCCGGCACTGACGGGATTGAGCTGGTGCCGTAACATCAAAAGTGCCGGACATACCAGAGTTAATGTTTAAACATAGGGAACTGAGAAGCTCTGTGTGAATCAACAAACCCTGTTGCTTAGCAACAGCTTCAAAACAGTCGGCTGCAGCTGCAAGCGCCTGTAGCTGAAGCTGTTGCTATAGCTACAGACCTTGCAGTGCTTGACTGGGGAAAAAAAAGCAACGAGAACTAAAAAACATATAGAAAACGGCTCCTCATTTTTGCCGTTAGATCGAGTATTCCGGACATATAACCTCCGAATAAACCAAAGTTTCCTGTACTTGCTCTCGAGGCAGTTCAGAGAAGGTTCACTCGGTTGATTTTGGAGATGAGGGGGTTGACGTATGAGGAAAGGTTAATTAGGTTGGGCCTCTACTCATTGGAGTTCAGAAGAATGAGAAGCGATCTTATCGAAACATATAAGATTGTGAGGGGGCTTGATCGTGTGGATTCGGTGAGGATGTTTCCACTGATGGGTGGGACTAGAACTAGGGGGCATAATCTTAGAATAAGGGGCTGCCCTTTCAAAACTGAGATGAGGAGAAACTTCTTCACTCAGAAGGTAGTAAATCTATGGAATTTGCTACCCCAGAGAGTTGTGGAAGCTGCAACATTAAATAAATTTAAAATGGAGATAGACAGTTTCCTAGCAGATAAGGGAATTAGGGTTTACGGGGAGAGGTCAGGGAAGTGGACGTGAGTCTAGGTTCAGATCAGCCATGATCCTATTGAATGGCGGAGCAGGCCTGAGGGGTCGTATGGCCTACTCCTGCTCCTACTTCTTATGTTCTTATGTTCTTTTGACAGTTCGCAACCATTCTGCTTTCTGTGCCGGTTAGATGATGGACTCCCGAAACCTAGAGGAAGGAAGGCTAAAAAGGTAAGTACAGGTAATTTAAACATCTTTACACACATTTGACACACCAAACACACTTACCTTTGCACTCATGCACCCATCACTCACCTGAACACCGACATCTCGACCCCTCCAAGTCCTTCAACCCGACAGCCTGACTCCTCCAACTTGGCGTGGTTTGGAGCCGTCGGGAATCCCACACTTCAAGCTTTAAAATAGGGATTAGGCTAAAAACTGCCGGTCAACTACCTGTTAACAGGCAGTTAATTGTCACTAATCCCTTCCTGCCTCGGGTAGGCGGGTCCCAGTGTGGGGCGGGTACCCGCCTCCTTTGAAACTTATATGGAGGCAGGTTTGGGGCGGGATGGTGTCGGGACCCCCGAATTCGGGACTTTAACCCCCCGCACGCCTCCAATCCCGACTCCACGGGTCAGTTAAAATCGAGGCCAGAGAGTAAGAACCTCGTAACAGTTGGACAAGGCCAAGGGCTGAGTCTCCTCCACCACTACATCCTGGGTCCCCATACCTGCCTCGCTCGTAGTTACACCCACCTGTCCCTGACCATGGACCAAATTTGAATTAATTAATCTAAGGGGTGTGACTGCCTCCTGGAACACAGCGTCCAGGTAACTCTCCCCCTCCCTGATGTGTCGCAGTGTTTGAAGCTCAGACTCCAGCTCATCAACACGGAGCTGAAATTCCTCGCGCAACCAACATTTACTGCAAATGTGGTCGCCCTTGACCTCAATGGTGTCCACCAGCTCCCACATGTTACAACAGTAGCACATCGCCTGCCCTGCCATCTCTAATGTATTTAATTAATTAAGTGTTTAAGTTTTGAATGTTTAGTTTTTAATCCCGGCTCTTAATTTAAACCAATGCCCAAGAAAAAGAGAGAAAGACTGACCAACCAATCGCTTCCCTGCTTTCCTGTGACGTCCCACTTTGAATCTTTCTACTTCTTACCCTCCCAGGTCGGTTGGCGCTGCTCCGGGCTCGCTCTCTTGAAGTCCCGCTGGTCGGCTAAGTGGCTCCCTTTTCTCTCCGGCTCAATCTCGCGCTCTCACACTCTCCTGTAGTCCCGCTGGTCGGCTAAGTGGCTCCCTTTTCTCTTCGGCCCGATCTCCCGATCTCGCGCTGTCTTGTAGTCCCGCTGGTCGGCTAAGTGGCGCCCTTTTCTCTCCGGCTCAATCTCCCGCTCTTGCGCTGTCTTGTAGTGTGCACCTCGACTTGGCAGGCTATTCAACTGTGGGGGCGTATAGCAATCAGGCCTCATGTTGTCTTCACTTGACATCCGCACATGTGCTCTCTCTGGCATGGGCCACTGGATAACAATTAGGAAGGTAAACTTTAGCTGATGTTTTCCCTTCCTAGACTGGGGCCAATGAGGGCAATTGTACTGCCCCTACTGCTGCATAAATACTTCAATAAGGAAAAAAACATTGCTATTATACATATGATATGTATCTCCCAAAGGCATCCATGTCATTGTTAATTTTCAGTTTCATTCAGGTGTCACTAATTCAACAGATATTCCTAATGCACATTTGTCCTCTGTGAGTACCCATCCCTTGTTTGACACCATTTCAGTTTAGTTTTGATATAAACTGTCCTTACTGAAAAGTACAAACCACTTTTGTTCTTCAGTGTTTCTAGAATCATTTTTTAAAAACTTTTGTTAAATACCAAATGGTAAGGGTGAGGTATGATCTCACACATCCACAAAAAGAATTAAGTAGCTTGCTGAACTATAACATTTTCCTGGGATTGATGGGAGCTGTTATAAAACAGACCTTTGTAGCTTTGCATACCTCTGTGGAGAATGACTGGACCAATTTCAAGTTTAGCTGCACCACATTAACATAAGTACAGCAGAGTGCTTTTAAAATAAGTTTGTAAACAGCCAAGCTATTATGTTCCTCATTAGCAAGAAGAATACAGAGCTAAGTGGTAGCTGCCTCTGTACAATAGGCCCCCCTGTTGCATGTATATTAATTCAAGCGTTCAAAAGGCTAATCACTACAGACTGATCTACAAAGCATCTTATTTCCTTATCAAATTTCCCCATTGGACTCAGCCATGCTTGTCTGATCTCCAGGCTTTTTCAATAACTGTTTTATTCTTACCATTTCGCCAGCCAGCATTCCAAAGAAGGAGTAAGTGGAAGAATGAAATGCTAATTTCTTTATCCTTATCAAGGGGGTGCGGGGGGGAAAGGTCTTTGCAAGTACCCATGGGAAAGGTCACAGGTAATTTCTACAGGTGCACACTTTATAATAGCAACTCTGTGCATTAGCTGGAAAAAAAGGGGCAGTGCAGAGTGTGGTCTCTGCTTGAGAAAGAAATTGGCAATGACTGACCACCAAGAAGGAGAAGGAGAAAAGAGCTGACCCTTTTTATTCTTGTCAAGGTCAACAGCGAAAAAATTTTTGTTGAGAAAGTGGTGAGACAATTACCTGCCCATTGAGAAGTAGATTTTATGCAGTGAGACAGACAGGGGTGTAAGTTTTATTTTTTTTATCCCTACAATTTAGCAAGTTTCACTGAAAATAAGTTACATGTCTGCCTCATTTTTACTTAGAATATAGAGCACAGAAACAGGCCATTCGGCCCAACCAGTCCATGCTGTTTGTATATGTCACATATTTGAGGGTTTATCATAAATCAGGATAAATGCTGCAGACTTCAACTTTCACAAATGTGAAAGATGGTTTTTCAATTATTTTATGTATTGGGCAATTTTCCCCAGTTTTATTAGTGCGTGTTATTTTTTGACTGTTCCCACAGGGAGTGTTACTTACATATGTATCAGGAAGCAGAATTGTGAATCATTTGCTGTCTGACTAACAGCAGTTATCAGACCTCTTTAGTGCAATATTTACCAAATTACCATTAAAGGGACACCATCTTCATCAACCGTGTTCGACAAACCTTTTTTGCTGATGTAGATCACATTGAAACATATCAGAGTGTCCCTTTTCTGAGACTTGTGCTGAAAATAATAATAGCTCATCTAGCTCTTCTCCCTCCCTGCCAAAGAAAAGTAACTTTTTTCAAGGATATTACCTCTTGTTAAGCAAAAATCACTTTTTTTATTCATTCATGGGATGTGGGCGTCGCTGGCAAGGCCAAAATTTATAGCCCATCCTTAATTGCCTTTGAGAAGGTGGTGGTGAGCCGGCTTCTTGAACCGCTGCAGTCCGTGTGGTGAAGGTACTCCCATAGTGCTGTTAGGGAGGGAGTTCCAGGATTTTGACCCAGTGATGTTGAAGAAACGGCGATATATTTCCAAGTCAGGATGGTGTGTGTCTTGGAGGGGAACTTGCAGGTGGTGGTGTTCTCATGCATTTGCTGCCCTTGTCCTTCTAGGTGGAAGAGGTTGCAGGTTTGGGAGGGGCTGCCAAAGAAGCCTTGGCGAGTTGCTGGTACACACTGCAGCCACAGTACGCCGGTGGTGGAGGGAGTGAATGTTTAAGGTGGTGGATGGGGTGCCAATCAAGTGAGCTGCTTTGTCCTGGATGGTGTCGAGCTTCTTGTGTGTTGTTGGAGCTGCACTCATCCAGGCAAGTGAAGAGTATCCCATCGCACTCCTTACTTGTGCCTTTTAGATGGTGGAAAGTCTTTGGGGAGTCAGGAAGTGATACACTCGCCGCAGAATACCTAGCCTCTGACCTGTTCTTGTAGCCACAGTATTTATGTGGCTGGTTCCGTTAAGTTTCTGATCAATGGTGACCCCCAGGATGTTGATATTGGAGGATTCGGCGACGGTAATGCCGTTGAATGTCAAGGGGTGGTGGTTAGACTACCTCTTGTTAGAGATGGTCATTGCCTGGCACTTGTGTGGCGCGAATGTTACTTACCAGTTATCAGCCCAAGCCTGAACGTCGTCCAGGTCTTGCTGCATGTGAGTACGGACTGCTTCATTATCTGAGGAGTTGCGAATGAAACTGAACACTGCGCAATCATCAGCGAACATTCCCACTTCTGACCTTATGATGGAGGGAAGGTCATTGATGAAGCAGCTGAAGATTTTTTTTTATTCGTTCTTGTGATGTGGATGTCACTGGCAAGGCTAGCATTTATTTCCCATCCCTAATTTCCCTTAAGGAGGTGGTGGTGAGCCGCCTTCTTGAACCGCTGCTGTCCTTGCGGTGGAGGTACTCCCATAGTGTGGTTAGGGAGGCAGTTCCAGAATTTTGACCCAGCGACAATGAAGGAACAACGATATATTTCCAAGTCAGGATGGAGGGGAACTTTGAGTTGATGGTGTTCCCAATCCCTTCCTGCCCCTATTCTTTTAGGTGGTAGAGGTCATGGGTTTTGTAAGATGCTGTCGAAGGTTTGGGAGGTGCTGTCGGTTGGGCCTAGGACACTGCCCTGAGGAACTCCTGCAGCGATGTCCAGGGGCTGATATACACCAATTAATTCTGTCACAATCTATTACACAATTATTATTGACTGTAGTTTGGATCAATAGCAGTAAACTAATAATGGAGGTTTTCAGAAGTGACTGGTTGCCGTAATAATGCATACAAATCAAGGCAATGATTGCTCAGTGGAGATCCTTTCTGTAACTTGGCAGCCAGTGGTTTACTTTATTACAGAATATTTTTAATGTTCTTCGTCTTTATCGGATTACATTTTTCTGCAGAGTTACTGAAGCTCTGTGCAACTGTTGCGGGGGGTTGAGGGGTGGAGGATCCAATGAAATGGATAAAAAATTTCTAAATTATGCATTTTATTTGAGATGTAAAACACTTCCATCCAATTCATCAGGTCTTCTGATTTCATGGAGCTTCAGGTACTCTGCAGAAAAAATATAGGGGGAAGAGACTAAAAATAATGCAGATTGAACATATGCTGCCTATTCAGAAACAACCCACAATGGGAATATACTCCAAATGTAAAGTTCCAGAGGAATCTGTGAAGCTCTCCAACAATCTTGCAAGTGAAATAAAAGTCCAGTAATTTTTTTCCCCTCCTGTTTTTCCTCAAATTTTCTGCCCTTATCCTCCCCCCCTTCTGATTCATGCCAGGGTGTGGTTTAATGAATGCTGACAGTCCGCCAGTACCTTGCACAAGTGACTATTCTTCATGTGTAAAGCTGGACAGTGACTGCCTCAGGCTATTTGCCTGTAAGGTTTGTTTTTTGAAGCCTGAGACTAAGGAAGACTGCTGAGGCAGTGTAAAGAAAGTTTTGCGGTGTGGCTAGCTATGACATACCTGACTTGAGACTGCTACGATACTGTTACTGGAAATAAAAATTGGGAACATATTCTAATCCCCAGCTCCAGCATCCCTCACCAAAAAATTCATGATGAAAAGAAATATTCACTGAATTAAACACTACCGCTATATTAAGCAAACCACGTGAAATCCAATTACCTTTATGGATACTTTAATAGAATTCTAATTCAGAAAATAGAACATTGTCCCATGGTATTATTCTGAATTACTGTTTGCTATTTACTGGCAGGTCAAGTTAGCATTTAAATTTGTAATGTAGCAAAATTAGACAGGGCAAAATATAATTCTTTCTTATATCAGTGAGTTTGTAACCAGACATGTAAAGAAAAATCAGCAAATAAAATAATTTGCATTTATATACCACCTTTCATTACCTCAGAATATTACAAAGTGCTTCACAGCCAATGAACAACAATAACAATGTGCATTTATACAGCGCCTTTAATGTAGTAAAACATCCCAGGTGCTTCACAGGAGCATTATTAACCAAAATTTGACACCGAGCCACATAAGGAGATATTAGGGCAGAAAGAGATAGGTTTTAAGGAGCGCATTGAAGGAGGAAAGAGAGGTAGGGAGAGGTGGAGAGGTTTAGGGAGGGATTTTCAGAGTTTAGGCCCTTGGCAGCTGAAGGCACGGCCGCCAATGGTGGAGTGATTAAAATCGGGGATCTGCAAGAGGCCAGAATTAGAGGAGCACAGATATCTCAGAGGGTTGTAAGGCTGGAGGAGGTTACAGAGATAGGGAGGCACGAGTCCATGGAGGAATTTGAAAATGAGGATGAGAATTTTAAAATCGAGGCATTGCTCAACCGGAAGTCAATGTAGGTCAGTGAGCACAGGGGCTGTGGGTGAACGGGACTTGATGCAAGTTAAGATATGGGCAGCAGAGTTTTGGTGAGCTTAAGTTTATGGAGGGTGGAGGATGGGATTCTGACCAGGAGTGCGTTGGAATAGTCAAGTCTCGAGGTAACATTGGCATGGATGAGGTACGTTTGAAGACTGTCACTGTTTTAATGTAAGGAAACATAGCAGCCAATTTGTGCACAGCAAGGTCCAACAAAAAGCAATGAGATAAATGACCAGATAATCTGATTATCTGTGAGAACTCCCTTGCGCTTCCTCAAATAGGGTTTGGTGATCCTTTACATCCATCTGGGAGGGCAGACAAAGCTTCAGTTTAACATCACAGCAGGAAGACGGCCCCTTAGTGCTGCATTGAATGACCCGATTTTAAATCTGGGTGGGTTTTTGGCAAGTAGGTGGCAGGGTGAATTAGAAAATCATCTGCTGCAGCAGAAAACAGGCCCGGGCTAGTTTAACTCCTGGGCCTCATTAGCATTCTGCCAGTCCACTTCCCACCCGAAATGGTTGGGAAGTGGCTGCCAAATCGGGAGGCCCTTGGTCGCCCGCCAGCACGAAGACAGATGTGGGAAGGGGGTTCTGGAGGGTCTCACAAGGAAAGTAAATAACTTACTTGTTTGGGCCTCTTCCGAGGCGGTCCCATTTCAGCCTGGCTGGAAAGCTACTGTAACTTCCCTGCTTAGATCTGAGTTAAAATCGCAGTCCGGGTCTGATGATGCATATTTAAAGAAGGACCCACTGGCTTTGGCCTGGTGGTTTAGCCGCCTGCGCAGAAGCTTGAGTAAAAACCACGGTGGGCGGGACCAGAAATCTGAGTAGAAATCATGGTTCGTTTTTGAGTGAGTTGGTTATCCAGGGCATTTTAACTTCCCACCTGTCTGGTTTCTACTGGGCGGGTGAGGTTAAAATCCCCTCGAAGTCTCAACCTAGATTGTGTGCCTAAGTCTGTGGATGGAGTGAGGCTTGAACCCACAACCTTCTGACTCAGAGATCAAAGTGCTATTACTAAGTCAAGGCTGACACCTTACTAAAAATCTGAAATGAACACAGAAAATGCTGGATCTGCAATTGATTTGGCCAGTATTTTAAAAAGAAAGGCGAGTGATGATTTTCTCTTTCAGTTGCTGACTGAACAATGCTGCACATTTTCTGTTTTTAGTTCACTAGTGGCTTTGTTGTTCAATGTCATTATCTATACTGTGGTACATTCACACTTGGCATCCAGTGATATTGTATCACATTGTTAGTGCTTACACAGCAAGTTTGTGATGTGATTCGAATTCTAATAACTAGTTAAAAGATGCTGACAGCCAATCACCCTTGCCATTGTACCTATTATATCTTGAACAGAACAGGTAATACTTGCTCGTCACACCAGCTATTTCAAAAAGTAAACATTTATCTACAGCAACAAAACAGGAGATGAATACAGAGTCCGTGCATTTCATTTTTACACTGGTCTGGTACTGATTGGCATTACAGGTTTGGTTTAATAAGAAAACCCTTTTCAATATGTATAAGATTGAAGTATCATGGGCCAGCAAATAGCTCCAATGAGGATGACGTAGCACTCACTCACTATGAGATAGTTCTCAGACACTGCCACTTAGGCTACAAAAATGACCGACAGTGCATAAACATTCCCTTAGGTTACTTCTGCTTGGACCAGGAAAGCAAATTGTTGTTTCAGCTTTCCATCAACACCCAACACCCCAACACCCAACAACCCCACACCCAACAACCCCACAACCCAACAACCCAGCAACCCAACACCCAACACCCCAACACCTAACCCACCCAACACCCCAACAACCAACACCCCACCCACCCAACACCCAAACACCCAACCCACCCAACACCCAACACCCCAACAACCCCACACCCAACAACCCCACAACCCAACAACCCCACACCCAACAACCCAGCAACCCAGCAACCCAACACCCAACACCCCAACACCCAACACCCCAACACCCCAACAACAATTGAGCTTAGCTACATAACAGTTTCTGCAATTCAAAAGTATTTTGTTGTGTGAAATGATTTGAGACATTTTGGCATGATAAGGCTGTATAAATGCAAATATAAGAACATAAGAATATAAGAAATATAAATACAAGTATTATTATTATAATTTTGAGAACATGGCAATTTTGCATATGATAAAGATATGTTATGTGGCAATGATGAGAAACATTAGGCAGAAGCAGATGATCAAGGAGTAGAGATGTAGAGTGGTACTGTTGCTGCATGGACTTGTGTGACACATTCAAATATAAGCCATATGGTAAGTGTAGCATGCCTACTGGTGACTTTGGACCTATGGGGGGAATTTTAACATGGGTGAGCGCATGGGACTGGGTCCAGGTGGGGGATTAAATCAGGAAAAATTCCGAGTGCATCAGAAAGCCAGCTCCAACCCGCTGACTTACGGGTTCTACCGAGGTGGGGCAAGGGGCAGGCAGCCAACCTGCTTCCAGGAGGTGGGTTGGCACTTTAAATATGTTAATGAGGCTAGCAGCCTCTGAGTTAACCTACTTCACAGGTTTTATGGTGAGTGGCTGGGTTTACAAGGCCTCGGGAAACCCGGAAGCTGAATCAAGGCGAGGATAGCTTCAGGGAGAAGGTAACTGCCTTCTCAGCACTGCTTGCAGGGCAGTAGGAGCAGGAGTGCTTCCTCTGGGCCCTCCAAGCTCCCCCATCAGAATCCTCCCCATGATTGAACCCTCCTTGGATTGGACTCTCCCCCCCCCCACCCCGGGATTGGAGCTCCCCTCCCCCCCCCCCCCACCCCGGGGTCGTGGTTCGGACCTTCCTAGTCCTGCGGCCTGCCTAACTGGAAGCCAAGTCTGTCAATCAGGCTGACTTCTGGGCAGGAAATCTGTCCAGGCCAAAAGATGCACACTGTGGAGTTAAAACTCCACAGCATCCAGGGAAATGGAGGCTTCCGGGTTTCCCGTCCGAAACTTCGCTCCCCCGCTGCCTACATAACCCACCCCTGTAAATATCCAGGCCATGGTTTCGGAAGCTTTCCACCACTAGAGATTTTCTTCACCTCATGTCTGGGACTGTTGTAGACTAATTGACAGAGATTGATTGCCATGATTTGTCAACCACTCTATTATCGTTGTGACTACCAGGATGGTAGAAGACAAACTATGTTCCTTTATCGCTTTTAATAAAGGGACATGGACCATGTAGGTCATATAGGCTTGATCGAATTTAAGTAATATAATGAAGGACACATGCACCCACTCTGCTAGGTCTGTCAGGTTGTAGACTAGTAGGAGGTATTGGCCTTCTCCGATTTCTCTGGCACCCTAAGGAATGGTACACCGGGAAGATTACAATACTGACCTACTTGGTTGCTCAGCCTTACAAAACTAAATACGGTTGCCATGGTCACCTAAGGAAAGGAAGGCACAGATTGGGATAAACTTCTTGTAGGATTTAGAAGGGAAGATAACCTTACAAATTGGATACGGACAGGTGCTCGCTGTATAATCATTGATAAGAACTTACTTATAGAGTTGCATTACTGCTAAATATGTACTGACAAAGCTCCTCCCTGTATCAACACCGATATTTACTTTGCCACAGAGTTTCTCTGTGGCTTCCAGTAATATTTTTTCTCTTTTTGTTTCCTAATGCTCCACAATACAGAGATTTGTTTTTCCTGATTGTGTAGAAATGGATTAGACTGAGTTTTTCCATTTTGATTCTGTCTTTGCTGAGTATTACATTGTGACTATTCTATTTTTTATGAAGCATTGTTCATTCTCACCAATATCAATACATCATAATATGAAGGCACAATACCATTTCTGTCAATTGACAATAGTGTGGCAATCATTAAAATCATCGCAATCCATACACATTCATGTGGATGCCGTGTAGGGTCAGCGTGTGCTTTGGTGCACCAATGTTCTTGCATAATCTGTTCTGACAAGGGGCTCAGCCCGATCATTTACTGTCTGTTTTCTCCACAGATGCTGACTGACCTGCTCTGTGCATCCAGTATTTTCTATTTTTCGTTTATAAAATTGCACGTTTAGAATGTGACTTCTAAAAGACACAGAGCTAGAGATTGCTCCTCTCAGCAACACTCCGTAGTGCTATTAAATGGTGCTAAAATGCTGGCCGTTGCTCTTTCGCCAGCTGGTGGTGGTTCCCGTGGCGACTGCCGTTTTTGTGCTTACCTTTGCACTGCCGGTAACTGGCAGTGAAAGGCTGGAAAAAATGGCGGCGTGGTGACATCAATCGGCATGCAACATTCACATTTGGGACTTCTTTTTAATGTTAACTATTTTTTTAAAAGGCAGAAAAGGCTGAAAACTGCATTGTTTCACTTCATTTTAATTTGCATTACTTCAGAGTGCATGGCCCCTTTAATTCTCAGACCTCTTCATTGCCCACAATTCCTTGCGAACGCCACAACCTTGCTTCCAGAGGCTGTGGAAAGCTGCAGCGCTGCACCTGCACACAAACTTCGGGTGGGATGCCTCCAGCAATGCCCCCAGGACAGCGTTGCACGGCAGGTAAGCGCTGCGCCAACAAGCTCCATCCCCCCAGGTGAATTGTGCCCCGTTAGTGTTGTGGCCATTTTCAGCAGCCGTTAGCTCCCGTCACCGGCATCATTCCTGGCTAAAACGAATTTCTCCCCCACAGTTACCCACCCAGAAAGTTACGATAAGTTTTACAATATTTTTCAAAATTGATTAACGATTAAAGCATCATATGACGCAGACTGTTGTGTGGCTGTTGAAAGATCCTCAGATGGTTCTTTCTTTTTTGATGAAAAATTAGACCTTCTTGTTGCTTGTGCAGTAAGTATTTGTGAGCTTGTCACTCTGGGCATGAAAATCCTTGGGGATTCCATCGATCTGCTGCTGTAACTCAGGCGAAAGATTGGCATTAGCCACTAGAGAAAAGGCAGAGACCTGGTTCTGCTGAGTCTCCTCCGTTTCTGGAAACTTCCTTAGTGCCTTGTAATGGGTGGAATTTTCATCTACCACTTACAAAGCCAATAACAGGCCACGGACAGAGACTCCCTAAGCTGGGAGTTCTCACTCCCAGAACTGTAAGAGGAGCAGTGGTGGCCAGCACTCCCAGTTAGGTGAAGTGTTTCAGCCTCTAAAAAGGTGCATGTGGGGCCCATCAGTGGGGTCCAAGCAAGGCAAGGTGCCTTGATCCCCAAAATCTCATGGATTGTGGCCACCTTGCTTGGATGAGTGCCAGGGTCAGGGAGGGGTGCCTCCATGAGGGGTGCCTCCATGAGGGGTGGTTGTGGGGGGGCGGATCGGTGCTATATGGCACCATCAGGTGTGATTCCAGTGTAACTGCCAGGATTGACGAGCAAATGCAAGGCCGTTTCCTTTCCCTTTTTCGTTTTCATGTTTTGCTTTAAAGGGGCACTATCTTCAACAAACTGTTGTTTATTTGGAGGAGGAAAAGAACCAGAAGTACATTATGCATTTTTTCTCAGACTGACAGCACAAATAGAGGATGCAAAGTTACATAAGATCATAGAATTTACAGTACAGACGGAAGACATTTGGTTCATGGTTCCTGAGCTGGCACAAGCTCTGTAATTGGAGCTGTCTACTCTAAATCTCACTCCTTGCTATTTTCCTGTGTTTTTCTTTATTTTTTCCCCCCAAATACTATCCAATTCCTATTTAAATGATGTGAAGGTTTTTAGTTCACTTAGCTACTTAGGAATTGCTAAACGAAAAAAGTCCAAAGTTATCTTTTTTCTCTAAGCATGCCTCATTTACCATATGTCAAGTCTCAAATGACTTACATACTATATTATTTTCTGAAAGGAACCTAACTAATTTACATTAGAATAAATCAACACTTTCTGCTTCCACCGCGTGCCTGGGATGGTCCAGGCTTTCTACCTTCCGTTCGATTGCACATCTTCAGGGGTGTGGATACGGCCGGACTTCCACTCGTCATAATGATGTCCTCCCGGCCCTTTGAATGTTCCGCTTCAGTATCATTATTATATTGAAGATGGCCTTCCTGCCTCCGCCAAGGAATCCTGTTGAAGACAGAGCAGAGTTTTGATGTGGTCAGCCATGAGGGCTGGCTCCACTGTTTTTTCCTAAAGTTTTTGACTTCTTCCCCCTTCTTAGATCTGTGCAAGGCAGCACTCCCTGAATGCTTGAACAGGCCTTAGCGGCACAGAGATTTTTATTGGCCCCGACTGACCATCGAACTGCGTCCAGTGTTCGAATGGTGGGAACCATGAGGGAGGTCCTGTTTTCCTCATTTGCATGTAGCTAACATGCTCCCACGCACATACGGCTGGGCATATGTTTCCTCAACAGGATTGGTCCCAGGAAAACAGTAGGGAGGCGCTCAGAGGTAGGGATACGACCGAGTACCTTTCCACCTCAACCCACCCTAGATCTTTCAAAAAATCAGCGAGGGACAGTGGAAAGCCTAGGCCACTGCCTCAATAGCTACTTGTGGTATTTTACATTCTCCTAATGCCCCCCTCTTCATTTCTCTAGTGATAATCTTGAGTTTATGTTCCTTGTTACCAATTCACCTAAAAATGGAAACAACCTTTCACCCTCTCAAAACTTTCATTATTTTGAAAACCTCTATTACATCCTCCCTTGGCCTTATGACACTTGCTGAAGGACAGGTTCCTTTTGAAGACATGTTTTCTGGATCGGATTGTCTTCTGCCACTCGTTGCTGCTGCCTGTTTTCTCCTGGCTGATCCATAGCAAGGCACCTTTGCAGAGTGAGGTTGGGTAAGGCACACACAGGCATCACTAATTTTAAACCTCTTGGTCGAGCTGTACTGCAGCACTCCCCTGAATGGTCCAGACATTTGATAACCTACTTCAGGATGCCAATAGTTTGCTTTGCCAAGACCATGGTTGCAGGGTACGCCTCATAATCTTACTCCCCTGTCCTTGGATGTCTCAATATGATAAAGTAGCCACGGCTGCAGCAGATCGCTTTAGTTCCCCAGCAGCCGCCCATCCAATCTTTCTAGCCCTTGAAATCATTTTATTCTGCTGGAACTTTTGCCCTGTGCTGCAACTTTTCACCCTTGTTACTTTAATGTTTACTTTTTACTGTTGGGATCATATTGCTGTGTGGGAGGACTACTGGAGGAAGAGTGAAGGCCATTGGAGGAATTGGAGTCTCAGACATTTGCTGAAACTGGACAAAAATATATAAGGTGGCAAATTGGACAAAATTGGACAACCTTCTGTGGATCATTGGACTGACGAACTAGTGAAGTCTTCAGAGCTCATCGTAGCGGGAATGTCAGAAACTGGAAAAAAGGGGAAAAAAGTGGTGCACAGAATATTGGGCCCATTGCACATGCATAAACCTTGGGTTAAGTAGTCATGAATGGATGATAATGCATGGAAGAAAGGTAATAAAACAGGCTATACAACCTCCACTTTGACATGGAATATTAGCTGCAATAGCAGGCTTCTCACAATGAAAAATATGAATGAAAGCATCAAATGCAAAAAGATAATTTGTAAGTATAATCATGTTATTGTGAAATATGTATCTTTTAACATGTTTTTGGCATGTTGTAAATATTATTTTGGGCTTCTATCCAGCAGTGTTGATATTTTCTAATGTATTTTAAGTAGTTTGAGCACTCTTTTTGTTTGTACTGAGAATTTGGATACAACTGTTATTCCTATGACAAATTTATTTGTGTAGTTGGTATATCTATTTATTTAGCTAGCTGCAGTTTTTAAGAAAAATGCTAATTATGTATTTGTTTCACTGTCTCCAGACAAAGCTCTTACATCTTTCACTTGACATGCTGCCCTCCCCAATTCCACACCCCAGGAATCACCTTTGGAACAGTGTAACCTCTGACATACCAGCAGCAATGCCATGGGAACTGTATACTGTACTACATATAAAACACTGCATGTAACCCCAGTACCTCCTCCCCCCACCCTGCAACTTACTAAAGCTGATCAGAACTTGCCACTTTGCCTCATCTCCTAACCCACTCTATTGGACAAAAGAGTTATGTAGCTATATAAAATAACAACAGAAAATGCTGGAAATACTCAGCAGGCCAGGCAACATCCGTGGAGAGAGAAACAGAGTTAACGTTTCAGGTCTGGGACCCTTCATCAGAACTGGAAAAAGCTGGAGATGTAACAGATATTAAGCAGGTGCAGAGACGGGGGCGGGGGGGGGGGGGGAGGCGAGGTTAGGAGGGGAGGAAGGATTTTGTTATTGTATGTAGCTATATAGTTCTGATATAGTTGAGGGAAAAAAAATGTAAGGGGGGAGGGCTCAGGCTGGAACAGCTTGGGCTGGGGAGGTTGGGAGGAAATCTGATTTCTTTATTTTCCATGATGTTTGCATCCCTCCCTCCCCCATTTCTACACCCTTGCTCCATCCGTTGCTTACCTCAAGCAGCAACACTGGAGATCTGCAAATGTTATACATGTATCCACTAGACACAAATTTTAATAACAAATTTTGACAGGAGTTTCTAATCTCATATTTCTAATCTCATATATTTTGCGATATTTGATCATTAGTTGCTGTTTAATCCATTCACAATGAAATCCTTATAATAAACAGCATGATTTCATTGCTTGGGATTGTCACATCACTTCTTGTTCTGTCTGTTTGTCTATCTATTGTTCTATCTTTCTTTCACCCGTCCCTTTATCCAGTGAGTTGCACATTAATCATTTTGTATATATTTATTAAAATGACCCTTAGTTTTTCTGAAATGCAATATAATAAATGGTTTGTCATTATAAAAGAAATAACGTGACTAGATGAAATTGAACAGAAGCAGACAGTATTTATGATTAAAACAATTTATGAATGACAAGGAATGACAATTCTAGCTTTGTCCGAGCGCATGTACTGATGTCAGAACATGAAAATTGCAAGGTTTTACTGTCTCGAAAATACAGGGATATTTAGTATGTGGTATACATTATATGGGATTAGACTAGGCCTACAGCTAAATTGAATACTCAGGCCAAAGCGTATAGGTTTCTGTAGAAGAATGTGGTAATAATGCTTGATGTATGATTCCTGACTCTACTGAGTGCTGCCATAGCCCAAAATGTGTGTAGAAGTGCAATTGAAACCAGTTTGAAACCAGGACTGTGTTTGTGTAAGTTATGTCCAATAAATAAATTAGTCTCAAGATGAAAGTAATTGTGGTTATGATTAATGTCCAAGATGCATTATGATATTTCCCAGACATCACTAGCATTTTAGTCTCTGGCAAGCAAAACAATAACAAAAAGGAACTGCAAGCTGAGAAACATAAGAAACACACGGCAGCTACTTCTCTTGCAGTGCTGGTAGGCATTGTGTTATTGATGAGGAAGTTATAGAACATCAATATCCTGTCACTAATATTGGTAATGTTGCCGTGGAGTATTGTTTGCCCTGCCTGATGATATAGGAATAAATGAATGATAGTTGGTTCTAAATTGTTCAACAGATTCAAAACAAAGGAACTTGAAGCGTACTGATCATTTGTATGACTAGAGTTACACAGCTTGAGTTTTCTTTGTGTTCAATGAAATACTTTCAGGATAAAATATAATTGTGCTGCTGCCCTGGAGAACACGGAGGTCATGCAAAGGCGCCCTTTGCTTGGTTTTCTCTTCCATTGTAAAAACTGTGCCAAATAACTTTGAGAAAAATGGGAGAAATGTCAATTTTTCATCAAAATTTATGATCTACTCATGAAATCGGAGGAACGTGCAGCTTAGAGACATGGAGTAGATTTTCATCTTTACTGTTTGAGTTTTAAGCATCGTCTGGGTGAAGAGCAGAAAGGAAAATCTGGAAGGGTGGATCGCATACCCCTTACAAAGTTCGCTGGATTTTCCTTCCATTAATTTCAATGTGGACTCTGTTACTGGTGTACGATGCTCCGCACCAGATTTTCCTTTCTGTGCTTCGCCCAACGGAGCCTTATATCCAGTCGTTAAAGACAAAAATCTGGCCTATGCAATTCTGTTAGCACACGGGAGAAAAGCACCCAATCGCAAGGCACCTGTAATAACATTCCTTTTAACACTTATAAACAGCTAACTGACACAAATTTTGAAAAGTTTGTTCAACCAGTCGTGAAGTGTACAATTTCTGTGACAAGTGGGTTGATGCCCAACTCAGAGCCCATTTTAGAAAACAAAGAAGAGGACACCTGGGAAGCAGAAGTCAATCAAGGATGAATTGCCGAAGGCATAACTTAACTGTCATCACACAAAATTAAAAGCACAGAAACAGGCCTTTCGGCCCAATTGGTTTACGCTGGTGTTTATGCTCCACACGTGCCTCCTCCCACCCTTCTTCATCTTCCTTTCTCCCTCATGTGCTTATCTAGCTTTCCTTTAAATGTATCTTTGCTATTCACCTCAACTACTCCCTGAGATAGCACATTCTACATTCTCACCACTCTTGGGTAAAGAAATTTCGCCTGAATTCCTTATTGGATTTGTTGGTGACTATCTTATATTTATGGCCCATAATCATGACAGATCTTGCGGACAGAGATGGAACCAGAAGTCGGCAGAAGGGATTTCAACTTTGATCTGATGGCCTATCCATTTTCATGATACTATAAACTCAAATGCATGATGGCTATTGGTTATGTTTCTATAAAAACTACAGGGGCAATTTTGCTCCCAGCATACAGCCTTGGTAGTGGAAAGTACAGCAGCAGAGATCGTTTTCTGATGTGCACTCCCCACAAGTGAGGCTCTACACAAGGAAAACAGCCGTACAAAATTGCCCCCTGCAATATAAGGGGTAATTTCCTAACTCCACGCTTCAGACGAGGTGCCTTGCCCACCAAGAGTGTCTCTTGTAAACTGGGGCATGCGTTGTATACAATTTTCAATACATTCATTTAAATGGTAAGTAAATATCTGCCCATTTTTCCCATCCGTTACCGCCCATCTGGATATTATTATTTTGAGCTGCTCCATCATAACAACATAGATTTGTAAATTGCTTTGAGCTGGTCCCTCTTAAGGGTGCAACAAAGGTGAATCAAGAATAGTCCTGCTCCTAAACGAAGTTCACACTGAACCATGAGAGAACCATGAAAGTGACAATGGGCTAATGATGTGATGGGAGCCCCAGCACATATGCAAAATCACATTGAGTGCCTGCTTCCCATGTTATTGGGTGTGAAGGCCAGAGATCTGAAGGGTGCTGGGAGCCTGTGCACAGGCAGTGTACTGGAGTCATTAAGGTCCTGACAAAAGTTCATTTAGAGGGTCTCCCTAAAATGTAACTGGTGTGCCAGAGCAGTGCCCCAGTTGTGCAATGCCCAATTGGAATGGGCACAGAAGGGGACGCCCCAATTGAAAAGAAATCAAACAATTCCCACTACCTCTGTTTGCTGCCCCCTTGGCACCCCTGCCTTGTGCCTCCCAATTCCCTCTGCCTGTTTCTCGTTGTGTTGGAAAATCTTTCTGGCACTGAATAGCCAGTCAAAGGCGGTTGGCAACCAAGGCTCCAACCACTGACTTACTGGTGCTCCCGACACATCATGAGATAGAAGCTGGGAATGCTGTCAAATATTATAATGATGTGCCCTTGCATTTCGAGGGACATTTCCTGACTTTGCACTTCCGGCAGTAAGTCCTGTCTGCCAAGAGTGTATATCGTAAATTCTGGTACACACCATGCAGGATTTTCCAAAATGGTCGGAAAATCATGACTGGAATTTCCAGCAGGCACTCTCGGAAAGCACAGTGCCCGGCCAAGAGAGCAAACTCAGAATATTGCACCTATGAGGTTAGATTAGTTCATTCCTGCCCAGCGATGCAAAGTGTTTGAACAGTACTGGCCCTTCCCTGTTAGCGGCTCCATGTTAAGGATTGGTTTCTACACAAGAAGGGAAGGAGGTTTGGCATGAGTGATGTATGTAATTTATATGAGTAGAACCCATGATGTCTGGGGAACATAAAATATATAACTTCTCACTAGTTAACCTTTAAGGTTTCACTAACATTGGTCTTAAACAGGGCTCGAGAGAAATCTAACAATCACGGTACTCTCAATTGGAAACATTTCCTGTAAGGATTAATGGTGCAGATCTGTTTGTATAACATCTTCTTAAACAGTGTAGTCTTTGATGTTGTAGTTTATGTCATATCATGGCTGTACATTAGGGAAAGGTTCTGGGTATTGAGATTTTGTGTACTAGATAAGAACACATCCATCAGTGTGTATACAGAGCCAGAATGAGTGAAAAGTTTACCTTCCCTTCATTTATCTTCAGATTTTACCCCATTGGTAATACACGGTATGGTCTCTCGGCACATGGATGGCTATTTATTAGTCATGCTTTTGGCAGAATTTGACTATTTCTGTGGCAGATGTTTTTCAAAATGGAATATTTGGATTCTTGGGGGTAGAAATTGCTATGTGTTGTGCCGGAATAATGTACATCCTACTTTATTCATTCTAGGCCTTCTTTGGCTTGATGCTGTCTTGGTTCTGGCAGCTCAGGAACCATTATGTTCCACATAATATTCCATTTTCTCCAGCCTATCCTTATAATCCACAATTGAATTGTGCAAATTTAATTCAGGTTTTTACATCATTACAGAACACAAGGGCCTAGAAATTGGGTCACGTAGAGCCCGTTTTTCAGGCACTACACAGCCTTCTAAGGCCCCAAAATGGCAGGCAGGAAGCACAATTCCCACCATATTGGGTAAGGACAAAGAAGAGGTGTCCTCTGCCCATGTCTGAAGCAGGCATTAGATCCTTTGCATATGCATATATGGGGCCTAATGTCTGCTTGAGTTTCCCACTCCAACATTGCTTTGCCCTGAGGCAGCCAGCACCATCGCTGGCTGCACTGGGATAAACCAGCCCTACGGAACACCTGCAACAAAGAAGGTAAACAACTCACCCAAATGTGAAGCTGAGAGGAGCAGACGCGCTCCTCCCTACCCCACATTAAAGGACACTTATGATCGTCGCCTCTCCCGGCCCCTACCCGCTCTTGGACCCCTGACCCCCGAACTCCCACCCAATGCAACTCCCGACCTCTCATTCTCCCGGCCCCAAGCCTAACTGCAATGCCCCGCCAGCTCCCATGACAATGAAATCTGAAGCCCAATTCCAAGGGCGCCTCGGATCTCACTATTCGGGCGCTCCCGAATTTCTAGGCCATAGTGCTTGTGGACGCATTCAGTAAGGAACGAGCCCAGTTCTGTATACATGGGTAATCCTTACCATCATTCCTTGGCAGGAAGCTTAGGTTGCACAGAAATGATGGTCCCGATATTTACTCTGGACCGTAAAGAGAGCGGGGGGGGGGTGGGGAAGCATTTCCAGACGGGACGCTGGAAGTATGGGTTTCTCGGGCGTTCTGCTGAAATTAACAGCAGGACAAGTTTTAAATTTTTCTGCAGGTTTCCCGCTGGACAGCCAACTTAATTGACAAGCTGACTGCCTGTTGGGCAGGAAAGCCTGCAGCACAAGGCCACAACCGGGCAGCAGAGAGGAGGGTGGGGGGCGAGATCGTGGAGATGGGGGTAGGATCATGAGGGAGATGGGGGGGTGGGTAGACAATCACGGGGTCTATGAAAAGATTTGCTTGTTGGGCCTGGAGGAAAATGTCCCGCTCCTCCAAGCCCACAAGCAGTACTCTAAGTGCACTTGCCTTGTGGGTCCAGCCCTTCTCATCCCTTTTCACCTGCTGGGTTTCCCGAACCCCGAGAAACCCAGCTATCATTAGTTAAAAATAAAAACCATGTAAAAATGAAGGCATGCATCTTCCTTAAAAGATTTCAATGACCGACCCGCCTCCTGAGAGCGGATTGGTCGCCCGCCTTCCGACCCACCTCTGGTAAAACCAAAAGAGTGGGGGGGGGGTGGTGTTGGAGGCGCGTTGGGGTTGGATTTGAAAGTTTTTCCATTTTTACTTCTCGTGCCCCAAACCCACCCGCTCTTGGGAGTTAAAATTACCCCCAGTGTGTTAGATGGCTCATTGGTCAGGTTTGGCATGTATGTGGTACACAGGGGTGTTTAGGTGGATGGTGGGTTCTCCTCATTCATTAGTTGACCCAAGGCTTCCCTCAACTGTGCAAGTTATAGTTTGTAAAACTGTCATTCAACACTGCATTAACTGCTTTGTCTGAAAATCTATTTGTATATCCTTTACTGTATGAGTGGGGGGGATATCCTTTTAATGTGAAATCTTGTAATTAATTTTGTAATTATATACTCTCTAATTTTGTGCTGACAGTACAAATTAAATATATTGGCCCAGAAATTCGGGTCTCCATGGGTGAGTACAATGTGATGTTTTAAAAAAAAATTATTTGAAGTTTTAGTGATGTTTTGGGGCTTATAGTATTTATAAGTTTGACAGCTCTTCCTGTCAATTTTATGAATGGGCATTCCCTGCTACCATTGGCTCTCCATGGCCCACATGATCCCAGGGGACGCATCGAACTAACTGCGCCCCTGGGATATGCACGCACTGTGCGCCGGCAGTTGGAGCAGGCCCAGGATCGGAATCCCACGCGGGCCCACAGCTCAACGACCGGCGATGCTAGGTAAGTGCAGGTTGGAGGCTTGCACCCGCGGGAAGCCTCCGACCCGAATTTCTGGGCCATTATTTACACCCATATCATATTTCCTTCAGTGTTTTAAAAATCTAGCTCTTGTCTTCACTCAATTTTTCTTTTCCTACGAAAACAGTTTAAAGTCTGTGGGGGAAAAATTCAGTATCGCCCCGTTTGGGGCGCCATTATCGGCCGTGCGCAAAGTTTAATGCATGGCGCTAATTATTGCCCCCGACTGCAAACTTGGCTTTTATCGCCCCTGCAGGTGATTGGAGCGCTAAATCAGGTGCTACACACCTGTCTTAAGGTGCAAAGGCCGAGGAACGAGGCGCTACCTCAGAGTACGGGCGCAGCGCAGGTGATGTCAGTTAGCGATGGAACACAGACACACTGGCGCTGAACAGTTTGTAAAGGGGAGGGTCGATCTTGCTCTCCAGCCACACCCTGCTCATTGGAGCCTTGAATCTCGGCCTGGAGAGACCTGTGCCTAAATCTTCCCGCCAAGGACTATGGACAGGGTGAGAGAACGAGCTCAGCACTTCAGCGAGCGGGCCTTGGATGCTCTGGTTGGCGCGGTGGAACGCAGAAGATCTATACTCTTCCCTGAGAGTGGCAGGGGGCCTTTGCTGCACGAGTACAGAAGAGTGTGGAGGGTGGTGGCTCAGAGCGTCTCCTCCAGGAGCATGGTGCCCAGGACCCATACTCAATGTAGAAAAAAGTTCAACGACCTCACTCAGGTCGTCAGGGTGAGTGGCTTTTTTTCAATACCTCTCCATCCCTCCATCTCAACCTCACTGTATGGCCAGAGGGTCTTAAAACCCTAATGCCCAACACTCATCCAACACCTATGGCCCTCTCATCAAACACACACGCACATTCCACATTTTGCATAGATTAAGGGCTATTCAATTATGGGAGGCACATCAGGCAAGACCATGGCTGTATACAGTAAGGGCTATTCAATTATGGGAGGCACATCAGGCAAGACCATGGCTGTATACAGTAAGGGCTATTCAATTATGGGAGGCACATCAGGCAAAACCATGGCTGTATACTGTTGTGTATGTACCTTTAAGAGAAGAACTGATTCTATACTGCAGTACCGGCAGTGACCACCCCTGTATATAAAGCCATAGCAGGCTTCTGTACTTCAGTCTTGAATTACTCTCTGTCAGTAAATACCTGTTTTATTGTTCTCCTGCAGTCTGAGTATTATTGATCCTCGGACACTACACTGGCGACGGGCAGGTTTGAACTCACCTGCAGCACTGCATCACCTCACGGGGATCTTTTCCCTGAAGAGAAGCTTCTTGGAGGTCGAAGTCAGAACGGCGGGTGTCGACCGCAGGCAACCGCCCAGGGATCCATCGGAGAGTTGCAGGGGAGGCTGTGGAGAGCTGGGCCTGGCTCCCCAGTCGAGGTGTTCCAGCAAGTCGTGCTGGTAGCAGGTAGTGCGCTGACCCTTCCGGACTGCGGCGGGCTCGGGCTCGATCGAGCGGCCCTGCAAAGGGGCCGTGCAGCGTCGTCGGGAGGAAGAGAGAGAGAGAGGGTGGAGCGCACAGGGCGCGGTCGGTGCTCAAGAACAGGGCAGCAAGGAGAGGATAAAACGCGGGGAAGGAAAAGTGAGACGCGCCGAAGCCGCGGGTCGCCGCCATTACCCTGTAGAACGCTAGGAGCAGCGTGGCAGCAAGGGGAAGAAGGAAAAGCGCGGGAGGCGCCATTTTATTCCATTGGGGAAGAAGGAAAAACACGGGAGGCGCCATTTTATTCCATTGGGGAAGAAGGAAAAGCGCGGGAGGCGCCATTTTATTACATTGGGGAAGAAGAAAAAGCTCGGGAGGCGCCATTTTAAATCACCCAAGATGCCGAAGAGTGGCAGTATCACTGCTTTCGACAACGAGGTAGAAAACTGGACCACGTATGTGGAAAGAATTGAAGTGTACTGCAATGCCAATGAGGTGGCCAATGGAAAGAAGGCGTCGGTATTATTAAATTTGATGGGCGCGAGAATGTACGGCCTATTGCGGAATTTAATTACCCCAGCTAAACCAATGGAGAAAAGTTTTGAAGAGATTGTTAATATCTTACAGGAACACCTAAACCTTACACCGCTGCTGATAGCAGAAAGATTCAAGTTCCATAAAAGAAACCAGCACAAAGATGAGAACAATGCTGACTATCTTACGGAACTACGCAAGTTATCGAAGCACTGCCAGTTCGGAGCAGGACTGGTAGACACCTTACGGGGTAAGTTTGTCTGCGGGCTCCAGAGTGAAGGAACCCAGAAACGACTACTTTCGGAAAAGGACCTGACGCTAGAACAGGCTTTCAGCGTGGCAGTATCCTATGAAGCAGCAGCACGGGGAGCTGCGGAAATACAACAGAAACCACAAGAATACAGCACTAACGAAATGGCGTATGGAGCAGAAAAGTGCTATCGTTGCGGCAGAACAACCCATGATCAGAAGGACTGCTGGTTTAAGGACAAAGTATGCAGGCAATGCGGGAAAATGGGACATATAGCAAGAGTCTGCAGGTCAGGAAAGAAAACCAATACTACAAGAACTACTAAGGAAAAGTACAAGAAAGTAAAAAAAATGACAGACAGTAGTTCGGAAGATCAGGAGAGTGATAATGACTCCAGGAGCAGGAGACTAAGTTGTCTAAAGTTGCACAACGTGATCGCAAAGGAGGATCACCGAACCATTTGGGTCACCCTCATGATAGCAGGGTCCCAAGTAAAGATGGAATTGGATACAGGATCAGCCCTAACTGTCATGAATCGACGAGACTATGAGTGGCTATTCTCACACATACCCTTGAAGGACTTGTATTGAAGACATACACGGGGCAAAAAGTCTACCCCAGAGGAAAAATAAGAGTGCCAGTTGAATACAACGGCAAGGAAACACAGAAACTGTATCTATATATACTACCGGATGGAGGACCACCACTATTGGGACATGAATGGATCCGAAAAATACAATTGGATTGGCATTCCATTCAGGCGCTAACTGTGACTGATAAAATGGATGATGACGTCACACCTGGGCGACTGTCAAAAATTCTAACTGACGCGAAAGAGGTGTTCCAACAAGGACTTGGGACTCTAAAAGGAGCAACGGCAATGATAAAAATCGAAGATAACGCAAACCCAAAATTTTTTAAGGCCAGACCGGTACCTTACGCGATCCGCCCAGCCGTTGAAGCAGAGCTGGAGAGTCTGGAGCGTTCGGGTGTGCTGTCCAAGGTGGACTGGAGCGAGTGGGCCACACCCATCGTTCCTGTAATGAAGAAATCATTGAGCAGCACGCCTGAGGAACCGAAGAAGGTTCGCATCTGTGGGGACTTCAAGGTAACTGTGAACCCAGTCCTGCACACAGTACAATATCCACTTCCACGGATAGAAGATATTTTCGCCTCACTATCTGGAGGGAAACGCTTTACAAAGATTGATCTGGCCCAAGCGTATCTACAAATGGAGGTGGAAGAAGCATCTAGGAAATACCTCACGATAAACACTCATAAAGGCCTTTACCAGTACAATCGACTGGTATTCGGGGTAGCATCAGCCCCGGCTATTTGGCAGAGGGCGATGGAACAAGTCCTGCGAGGGATCCCGGGGACCCAGTGTTATTTGGACGACATCCTGGTTACGGGCGAAAATGACAGTGAACACCTTGCCAACCTGGAGCAGGTGCTCACGAGATTACAGGAATATGGGCTACGAGCCAACCGCCCCAAATGCGAGTTCTTCAGGAGACAAATCTTGTATTGTGGCCACATGATTGATGAGGAAGGGTTGCATAAGTCGCCGGACAAGATTGAGGCTGTAGTCAAGGCTCCAGCACCGGAAAATGTGTCGCAACTGAGGTCGTTCCGCAGGTTGGTGAACTACTACCATAAGTTCTTGCCGAATTTATCTACAATTCTGCACCCACTGAACGCCCTACTGCAAACTGGAGTAACATGGAAATGGAGTGATGAGTGTAAGCGTGCCTTTCAGAAATGTAAATGCCTAATCACTTCAAAAGACGTATTGGCCCACTACAATCCAACACTACCGATTCGGTTAGCATGTGATGTGTCTCCCTATGGCATCGGAGCAGTGCTGTCACACAAATTCCTTGACGGTTCAGAGAGGCCAATAGCCTTTGCGTCGCGCTCGTTAACCTCAGCCGAGCGTAACTACGCCCAGATTGACAGGGAGGCCCTCAGCCTGGTGTGGGGGGTGAAGAAGTTCAATCACTATCTGCACGGGCAGAAATTCACCCCACTGACTGATCATCAGACCCTGGTCTCCATTTTTAACCCAAAGAAGGGCGTTCCGGTGATGACGGCGCAACGGCTGCAAAGATGGTCACTTTTTCTAGGGGCACATCAGTACGACATAGAGTACAAGGGTACGAAACAGCATGGAAACGCTGATGGGCTGTCTTGCCTACGGTAGAGGAAGCACCTGCAGTGGACCCTGTTGAGATATTCCATGCGACCAAAACTCGAAAGTCTACCTGTTACAAACTCAAGTATAGAGAAGGAAACCCGAAATGACCCGACACTCTCTCGGGTCTATAATTTGACGGTGAAGGGATGGCCAGCACATGGCGACTCACTGTTGCCAGCATTCTCGCCAAGGAGAGAACAGCTGTCAGTGTGCCGGGGGACCTTGATGTGTGGATCCCGAGTGGTAATTCCACCCAAGTTGAGAGATAGAGTGCTCAATGAGCTTCATGAGGCTCATCTGGGAGGGGTAAAAATGAAGAGCCTAGCCCCTGTCTTAGGTGGGAGTTTGCTGGTATGGTCGGAATTTATGTTGGTATCCTGGTTTACAGCCTTATGTGGGAATTCCTACTTGGCCTTGTAAGGGGCAGAGCCTTTGAACATCGGAGTTCCCACATCCCTGGCCTCTTTGTTGGCGTGGGCAGGATTAGCAACCAGTACAAAGGGATCCCTAAAAGTGAATTCGATTTTATATCAATTTTTTTTTACATCTGACGCCCTTACACGAGGAGCCACTAGGGACAGTTGTTGGATGTTTCTGGGAGGGATCAGGCAATTTACCCCTGAACTGAACTAATCTTTGGCTAGATTTTCTTTATTTTCTCATAACACTCTGCCTGTGGTGATGTACAAGGGGTATCAAGACCAAGTCTAGTAAGCTGGCCAAGGAGGTTAGAAGGTGGTGGAATAACTGGACCCAGGTGGGGAAGGTGAGTCAGGGGGGGATTGGAGGTAGATTAAAGGGAAGTGGAATGGAAAAACCAGTGGAGAGACGTGGATGAGAGGAGGTGGATGGCAGAGGGGGACAAGAGGGGGAAGAGGTAGGGGATGGGGCATGAGGAGTGGTAGAGAAGAGAGAGCACTGGCTCAAGGCCCATTTCTTCAAAGTAAGGAGGAGAGGGGTGAGGTGGACAGGGAGAGTGGAAGGGAGATGTGGAGAGAAAGGAGAAAGGGGTGGAGAAGAGGGGGCAATGGTGGATGAGAAGGGCTGGGTGTCACTGGGCATTGGCCCAATTTTCTTCTCAATAGGAGGAGAAAGCTACACTGGGCCAAGGCCCAATTCCATCTCATTTTTAGGGGAGAGGGGTAGGCAATGTTCAAATCATTGCTAGTGGGGGAGGCAGGAGTTACTGTCCAGCTTTTTGTTCAGTGTGGGGGTATTGCTGGTGGCAGGTTCCATTATAAATTTGGACATAGCAATTAGTAATGGAAAAGTTGACAAAAGATAGACGTAAGATTTTTAACATTTTACAGATAGATTATAAACCTTTAAGATACCAATAATAGAAGTAAGGCTACACGATTCAGTACTGATTTTTGCACTTTCTTCACCTTAGCCAAACCGCTGCCCTGGATTGAACAGAAATCAATGCAAATGTCAATGTTATTTGGCTCTTGTCCTTAGTAGCTTAGAGGTTTGGCAGGTTGTACTTTTTTATATAAATTAGCCAATTGCTAAGATTCTTTGCTTCTTAGTTTAAGCAGTGGCCAACCCACGTCAGGAACTGTTTTAAAGGTTCCAGAAAATGCACTGACGGATCAAGTGTGGTTAGTGCATTAGTTTATGTATTTTTGGAATCCACCAATCAATACAAAAAAAAAATAACAGGGTAGACTTGTACTGACTGTTTGGATAGACCCACCACACAATTCCCCATGAAAAGCAAAATTCTGTGAATAAGTGTTTGATGTATTTTCATTGTATCCCACATGCTTTGCTTCATCCGCATTGGTGCAGTTTCTGTGTATGCTAATGGGGAATTTTGGCACAGGATACAACGCTATTCATTGAAGGATAAGTTTTGAAGTAAATGCCAATACACAGTTTAAAATGGCTGCAGGAATGCCACATTCCAGACAGTCATTACTGTACATTTACTGATGTCGCATTAGCTTTGTTGATTAACTTTTTTTTAAACATTCAGATTTAAAAAGCAAAAGTTGTATCACCTGTTTGCGTAACTAAAAGACATCTGACCCACAACCATAATGTCTTCCTGAACTAAGGTGGCAACTGTGCTTCCTTCTGCACCACAACAACATTTTATACCTTGACTGGAGAAACTATGGCCTGGATTCAGTTTAAGAAAAACATCCATTTTTAGGTGGTGTCGAGGCGGTGTGGCAAGTAAAATGGGGTGGATAGGTCCTCTGTCGAAACTCCGTCCCTATAAATGGCAGCTATGATTTCCCTCCCGTGATTTTGCTGCGATCCCAACCCACCAGCTGGAAGTGCGCCCTGCGGAGAAGGGGGCCAAATTCCCCCCAACATTTCATAGAAACGTAGAAACATAGAAGATAGGAGCAGGAGTAGGCCATTCAGCCCCTCGAGCCTGCTCCGCCATTCAATGCGATCATGGCTGATCATCCAAATTCAGTACCCGGTCCCTGCTTTCTCCCCATATCCTTTGATCCCTTTAGCCTTAAGAAATACATCTAACTCCTTCTTGAATATATTTAATGAATTGGCCTCAACTGTCTTCTGTGGTAGAGAATTCCACAGGTTCACCACTCTCTGGATGAAGAAATTCCTCCTCATCTCAGTCCTAAATGGCTTACCCCTTATCCTTAGACTGTGACCCCTGGTTCTGGACTCCCCGCCATCGGGAACATCCTTCCTTCATCTAGTCTGTCTAGTCCTGTTAGAATTTTATAAGTTTCAATGAGATCTCCTCTCATTCTTCTAAACTCTAGCGAATATAAGCCCAATCGACCCAATCTCTCTTCATACGTCATTCCTGCCATCCCAGGTATCAGTCTGGTCTGTTTCTGCCCGCTGGCCGCCCTTGGAAATGACCACCACTGTAAAGGTGGTGGTGCTGAGCACATACGGTGGCCCACAGGCGGGAAGAAATCGGGAGGCGAAAGGTCACACAGGCGTGAGATTCTGCAATGCTGTTTTGGCTGGGAGTCAATTCCAGTACTTTGAAGCTGCAGTTTCTGAACATTTCAAGGTACTTTATAAAATCTGCTGAGAATTTAAAGGGTCCTCTGCATAGTGAATTAATGGTTATCCCTTTGGGGATTCCATTGTTCCTGTGCTTTGAGGAGGAGGAGGATGTGGATGAGGACTTGGAGGAGGAAATTATGGAATCCAGGAGAGTGCAACATCATGCATACAGTTATCCACCCCATAGGGTCTACAGACCATCCCCTCTGTCTCAGTAATGCCTTCATCTGAGGCCGTGTCTGAGTAAGTAAGGTGCCATGACAGAGTTGGTGGATCAGTGGTGGAAGGGTCCCTCTGGAGATGTCTAGCTGCTTGTCAGATGCTTCTTACCGTAAGCCCGCAGCACCTGTGAGGGACACAAAGGGCATTTGTCTTAGGAAGGTGCTGTCTGATTTATGAATCAGAAGATATGACTGAGCAATAACAGGAGGCCTTTCAAGTCATCAAAATATCTTCAAACAGCAGAAACTCAGTTGTGGAAACACTCCATCCCATTACCAATCTGAACCTGACAGCTCTCCTCCAGCTTCTCTGCTCCCACAGGCTCCCTGATGTATCTGCTCAGGAGTCGCAGGACCTCTTCCTCATGCCTACTGAGGGGACTGATGTGAGACTGACTGTGACGCTCTGATTTTCTGATGCTTCTGCTTTGCAAAGGACGGATTTAGGCATGGTACAGACTAGTTCACAATGGGCTAGTGTTTCCGGAGGGGTTCCCCGATCTCCACCGTAAGCTCACTGGAAGGTTGGTGGGAACCCCAGAGAAATGGCATATTTAAATAAAGGAAACTACAATTGGGGAATGTTACTTAAAGGGTTGACAGTGAATAGGCAATGGCAAACATTTAAAGATCACATGGATGAACTACAGAATTTGTTCATCACTGTTTGGCATAAAAATAAAACAAAAAAGGTGACTCAACATTGGCTAACAAGGGAAATTAGGGATAGCATAAAATCCAAGCAGAGGACATATAAATTGGCCAGAAAAAGCAGCAAACCTGAGGATTGGGAGCAGTTTACGATTCAGCAAAGGAGGACAAAGGGATTGATTAAGAGGGGGAAAATAGAGTATGCGAGTAAGCTTGCAGGGAACATAAAAACTGACTGTAAAAGCTTCTATAGATATGTGAAGAGAAAAAGATTGGTAAAGTCAAGTGTAGGTCCCTTGCAGTCAGAATCAGGGGAATTTATAATGGGGAACAATGATATGGCATACCAATTAAATACATACTTTGGTTCTGTCTTCACAATGGAGGACACAAATAAACTCCCAGAGATGTCAGGGAACATAGGGTCTAATGAGAGGGAGGAACTGAATGAAATCAGTATTTGTAGGGAAATGGTGTTAGGGAAATTGACGGGATTGAAGGCCGATAAATCCCCAGGGCCTGATAATCTACATCCTAGGGTACTTAAGGAAGTGGCCCTAGAAATAGTAGATGCATTGCTGGTTATCTTCCAAAATTCTATAGACTCTGGAACAGTTCCCATGGATTGGAGGGTAGCTAATGTAACCCCACTATTTAAAAAAGGTGGTAGAGAAAAAACAGGGAATTATAGACCGGTAAGCCTGACATCGGTAGTGGGGAAAATGCTAGAGTCCATTATAAAAGATGTAAGAGCAGAGCACTTGGAAAACAGTGACAGGATCGGACAAAGTCAACATGGATTTACAAAAGGTAAATCATGCTTGATTAATCTACTGGAATTTTTTGAGGATGTAACTTATAGAATAGATAAGGGAGAACCAGTGGATGTGGTGTATATGGACTTTCAGAAGGCTTTCGATAAGGTCCCGCATAAGAGACTAGCGTGCAAAGTTAAAGCACATGGGATTGGGGGTAAGGTACTGATTTGGATAGAAAACTGGTTGGGAGACAGGAAGCAAAGAGTTGGAATAAATGGGTCCTTTTCCGAGTGGAAGGCAGTGACTAGTGGGGTACCGCAGGGATTGGTGCTAGGACCCCAGTTATTCACAATATATATTAATGACCTAGGCGAGGGAACTAGATGTAATATCTCCAAGTTTGCAGACGACACAAAGCTGGGTGGGCGTGTGTGGTGTGAGGAGGATGCAGAGAAACTCCAGTACGATTTGGACAGGTTGGGCGATTGGGCAGATGCATGGCAGATGCAGTATGTGGATAAATGCGAGGTTATCCACTTTGGTGGCAAAAGCAGGAAGGCAGATTATTATCTGAATGACAATAGATTGTGAAAAGGGGAAGTGCAACGAGACCTGGGTGTCCTTGTGCACCAGTCACTGAAGTTAAGCATGCAGGTGCAGCAGGTGGTTAAGAAGGTAAATGGTATGTTGGCATTCAAAGCGAGAGGATTTGAGTACAGGAGCAAGGATGTCTTGCTGCAGTTGTACAGGGCCTTGGTGAGACCACACCTTGAGTATTGTATGCAGTTTTGGTCGCCTTATCTGAGGAAGGATGCTCTTGCCATGGAGGGAGTGCAACGAAGATTCACCAGACTGATACCTGGGATGGCAGGAATGACGTATGAAGAGAGATTGGGTCCCCCCTGCCCGCAACCCCGCCCCCTCCGGCCTGCCCGCAACAACCCCCCGCCCCCCCCGCCCCCAAACACACTTAACAGTACCTATTGAGTAAAGTCAAAAGTATTTTTGGAAGTCACCACTGCTTTATTCAAACTGCCGTTGTCAAGGAGACTGCATATATTACCCACCCTGAATGTCTCGCTGCAGCAAATTTGAGGTTCAAGGCACTGAGCTGTTTTCTTATTTATTTCCTTTGATCTTCGCAGCTACATTCGAATTTCAGCTGAGAAGCATGTGGGTAACCTGCTCTCAGGACTCCTCCAGCTCTGCTCTGAACCCACTGCTGGGAGATGCACGAATGCAGACTGGAGATAACTCTAATTTTCATTCTCTCGGTCAGAATTTCACCCTGCAGTGAGCAGGATTAATGATGTCAGTTGTAAGCAGAAATAAAGTGTGCTACACTTATTACAAACTAGTAGATCTCCCATGGCATTGTTCATGGGTAGACCAGGACCTGGAATATGACTTCTGATGTTTATTGTGGCCTTGCTGTAAGGCCCCAGACTGACATTTATACACTGCTATTGACACACACTAAGTTCTAGAGCAGGTCCTGCTTCAGAGGATCGCATGCTGAATTAGCACAGTGTATGCTGGGAGTTGTAGCCCCAGTAACTCAAGAGCTACAGTAGTGAGTAATGCACAAAAGGTAATAAGACAGCGATTTCCCAGTGCTCAAGTTGGAAGATAGAAAGCGGTTGATTTTCAGGTGGAGCATATATCAGGTGGGCTTTGGGTGGGGTGTCTGCTCCACCCACTCTGTATGCACGATGGCCAGTGGGAGGCCCAATCAGTTTTCTTGGTTAGCCGCATTTTCATTGACAAGGTAAGCTGCCAGCGTTAGTTATGCTGCTTAGAGCCAGCTTGCCATTTGGGAGCCAATTGGCATGAGCTTGCAGCAACACCTTAACTGGGAGGGCTGAAAGCATCGGGAGTAAATTGGAACAGCAACATTCTGCAGCAAGAACATTTTTGAAGCACGAGATGAAATAACGCAAGCCTTTAAGCTTTTAAAACACACAAGAGACTGCAGAAAAATGATTGCCAGATCTGGTTCCAGCATTCCTTGACAGCGAAGAATATCTATAAACACCACTGGAAATGGCTGCATCCCATGTTTGTACAAATTGTAACTTTGCAGCAATGGTATTTTTATAGCACCTTTGATGTAGTAAACTGTCCCAAGGTGCTTCACTAAAGTGTAAGGAGAAAATGGATCCTGAGCCAAAGAAGCAGATATTAGGAGGGGTGACCAAAAGTTTGGTCAAATAGGTGGGTTTTAAAGATAGTCTTAAAGGGGGAGAGTGAAGTGGAGAGTCAGTGGGGGGTTAGGGAAGAAATCATTTATATACAGTTAGAATAACTTGTTTCAGCTTATAGTCAAAGTTGGTTGAAATGGATGCCGGTACATGATTAGTCTTGTTGCGAACAGTTTCACATTAACTGGATGGTTTCAGTGAATAATTAGAGAGGTTTAGGGGAGGAATTCCAGAGCATGGGACCTAGGTGGCTGAAGACATAGCCACCAGTGCTGAGGCAGAGAGAGGGGGAATGCACACGAGGCTCGATTCAGAGAAATGGAGAGTTGGAGGGCGTGTCATGTTGGAGGAGGATACGGATGGGTGAGGCCTAACAGGGATTCAAACACAATGGTGAAAATTTTAAATTTAAAGCGTTTGGAAACCAGAAGCCAATGTAGGTCCCTCACGGCAGGAGTGATGGGCTAGCAGGACTGGCTGCGGGATAGAATACGGACAGTAGAGTATTGCTTGAGATTAAGTTTATGGAGGGTGGAGAATGGGAGGCCGGTCAGAAGGTTATTGGAATAGTCAAGTCTACAAATAGATAGCAAATCAAATGACACAAGTTCCAAACTCTTATTTATCTACATGGAGTGTAAATACTATTCATTTAATTTCCTTAATAACAGGCTAACTGCGTACAGTTCTGATCACCACATTACAGGAAAGATGTGATTGCATTAGAGGGTACAGAGCAGATTTACGAGGATGTTGCCAGGAAGGACCGGTGAATTTTAGCCATGAGGAAAGATTGGATAGGGAGATTTAATTGAGGTGTATAAAATTATGAGGGGCCTAGATAGAGTGAATAGGAAGGACCTATTTCCTCTAGCAGAGAGGTCAATGACCTTCCTGGCAGCATCCTCATAAATCTCCTCTGTACCCTCTCTAGTGCAATCACATCTTTTATTGCCCATTCCTAATTGCCCTTGAGAAGGTGGTGGTGGGCCGCCTTCTTGAACCGCTGCAGTCTGTGTGGTGAAGGTACTTCCACAGTGCTGTTAGGGAGGGAGTTCCAGGATTTTGACCCAGCGACGATGAAGGAACAGCGATATACTTCCAAGTCAGGATGGTGTGTAACTTGGAGGGGAACTTGGAGGTGGTGGTGTTCCCATGCACCTGCTGCCCTTGTCCTTCTAGGTGGTAGAGGTCGCAGGTTTGAGAGGTGTTGCCGAAGAAGCCTTGGCTAGTTGCTGCAGTGCATCTTGTAGATGGTACACACTACAGCCACGGTGTGCCAGTGGTGGAGGGAGTAAATGTTTAAGGTGGTGGATGGGGTGCCAATCAAGCGAGCTGCTTTGTCCTGGATGATGTCGAGCTTCTTGAGTGTTGTTGGAGCTGCACTCATCCAGGCAAGTGGAGAGTACTCCATCACACTCCTTACTTGTGCCTTGTAGATGGTGGAAAGGCTTTGGGGAGTCAGGAGGTGAGACACTCGCCGTACAATACCCAGCCTCTGACCTGCTCTTGTAGCCACAGTATTTATGTGGCTGGTCCAGTTAAGTTTCTGGTCAACGGTAACCCTCAGGATGTTGATGGTGGGGGACTCGGCGATGGTAATGCCGTTGAATGTTAAGGGGTGGTGATTAGACTCTTGCTTGTTGGAGATAGTCATTGCTTGTCACTTGTGTGGCGCAAATGTTACCTGCCAGTTATCAGCCCAAGCCTGAATGTCATCCAGATCCTGTTGCATTCGGGCATGGATGGCTTCATTACCTGTGGAGTTGTGAATGATGCTGAACACTGTGCAATCGTCAGCGAACATCCCCATTTCTGACCCTATGATGGAGGGAAGGTAAAACAACAACAACAACTTGTATTTATATAGCACCTTTAATGTAGTAAAACATCCCAAGGTGCTGCACAGGAGTATTTTAAGACAAAAAATTTGATTGATAAAGCAGCTGAAGATGGTTGGACCTTGGACACTGCCCTGAGGAACTCCTGCAGCGATGTCCTGGGGCTGAGATGATTGACCTTTAACCACCACAACCATCTTCCTTTGTGCTAGGTTTGACTCCAGCCAGTGGAAGGTTTTCCCCCTGATTCCCATTGATTTCAATTTTACTCGAGCTCCTTGATGCCACACTCGGTCAAATGCTGCCTTGATGTCAAGGGCAGTCACTCTCACCTCACCTCTGGAATTAAGCTCTTTTACCCATGTTTGGACCAAGGCTGTAATGAGGTCTGGCGGAACCCAAACGGAGCATTCTTGGTAGCATTTGTTGAGGGAGAAATGTTGGCCAGGACACTAGGAGAGCTCCTTGCTTGGTGATGGAATTCTGCTTTAAGCTCGCAGTCAATACTTGACTCCAGCATTGCCAAAAGTCAAGTGTTCACTTGATTTGTAAGAGCCACATCAGCACTAATCTGATTTTCCTCAGGTTCATTTCAAACAGCAAAGGCCTAGCTGGTATATTCCAGCCATCCATGACACAGTGTGTGTCTCAGGTGACAGATGCTCTTTTCAGGTGAGCATCTGGTTTCCTGGGTCAGTACAGCAGCAAACGCAAGTCATGCATAACTTCTATCAAATAGCAAGCTGTTCAAAAGTCCATATCAATAACACACATGTGGCTTAAACCACCTGCTCATAGTTAGGAGATCTTTCACAAAATATTGCTACTTCATCATGTGCAGGTGATCTGTGATACCTTATATAGTGATAACTTCAGCCCCAGTACATGCCTGATGGGGGAAGAGTTCCTGTCTCATCCTTTTCTCCTCGGCAGATGGTGGTTGGTGATGATCTAACACTGTATGACCACCTTTTCCTTTGAACACCTTTTCTTGTAGTGTGTCTGTTATGATCTAGCGCATGAGATTGACTTAATTTAGGGTATGGTCGTATAATGGTTATGGTATTAGATTGGCACCACAGTGGTCATGAGTTTAAAGCCCACCATAGCAAGTTGTGAAATTGAATTCAATAAATCTGGTAATTTGGGAGCTAGAACCAAAAGGGTAACTATGAAAGCTGTCAGATTGGTGTTAAAAACTGATTCACTAATGCCCTTCAGGGTAGGGAAGTTGCTCCCCCCGCATGTTACTCCAGTCCCACGCTACTTGGTTGGCTCTTAATGCCCTCAGGGCAATGAGGGATGGACAATAAATGCCTCAAATGGAAAACCAATGATCCCATCCCTGTTGATTCATCACCAAGAGGACTGTCTGTAACCCTTGAATATGCTTGACTTTTTCAGTGTTTTTCTAGTGCTAGAATAGCATTAGTACTTACCTGATATAAAGGTATATAAACATTTCTGCAAATGATGACAGATTCTGTTTACCCGGGTTCTGCCCCATAATGGCAGTGCTGCCATTTCTGCTCGAGTCTGGGGCCTTCTGATAGCACATGCTGCTGGGAATTCATTATAATATATGGAACTGGTATGGAATGGTGTCAGAGTGCCCAGATTCCATGATTAGCATCCCATGGCACCAAGGGTAATTGACATCAGTAATGCTGGCAGAGCAGGGGCAGCGCTGATTAATTTTCTAACCAATAAAACTTTTTTTTGTTCAGTAGCTGGATATTAGTACAGTTTCTAGAGGCTAAACTTTTAGCTTTGAGTCAGGTCGGGCCGCACAGCGGGTCGCTATCCCGAACTTTCCATCAGCGGGCTCTGCAGTTTGTGTTTAACTTAACTACATCAATTAACGGAGTCATGTGAGTTTCCCGGCCAACTCACTGGAGCGGGTCTGATGACGTCACGGATGACTCGCCTTCAGCTCGCCTATTTAAAGGAGCCTTGCACACATCAGAGTTGAAGGTTGTTGGAGGTGGTTCTGAGGTTGTTGTGAGAGGTGGCCATTGCTATTATATAGTTCCAAGATTATAACTGAAGGTTCAAGCATTTATAACCAAGGATGTAGGCTCAGTGCCAGAAGGCTGCCCCCCTGGAAATCCTGCTCCAGTGAGCACGCAAGGAGGTCCTCTTTCTTGGTGATGGGAGGAAGAGGCCAGCCGCTGAAACAAAGAGGGCTAGGCTGGAGATCGCCCACGAAGTGAGCAGTAGGGGTGCTGTGAGCCGCTCCTGGATCTAGAGTAGGAAGTGATTTAATGATCGCATGAGGTCAGGAAAGGTGAGTACAATGCCACATTCAATTACATCCTCATGTGCATGTCACCCCAAACCCATCACTCTGCCTTCCCATGCCTACTCCTGCATGTCACTCCTCACACCAGCCTACCTTGCGGGTGCACCCATTCCTCACTGTCTATGCACCGACTCACATCCCCATCTGACTATCCACCACTGACAATCGCCCTCAGCCTAATGCAATCAACAGGACACGGGCAGCTGAGTTTTGGATGACCTCAAGTTTACATAGGGTAGAATGTGAGATTTCAATCGTAGAATCATGGAAAGTAAATAATAGGGTAATAATAGTGGGGGATTTCAACTTCCCCAATATTAACTGGGATAGGCAGAGTGTGAAAGGCTTAGAGGGTGCAGAATTCTTATAGTGCATCCAGGAGAGCTTTTTGAGCCTGCATGTAGAAAGTCCTACAAGAGAGGGGGCGGTACTGGACCTAATTCTAGGGAATGTGGCCGGGCAAGTGGTAGAAGTGTTAGTAGGTGAGCACTTTGGTGACAGTGACCATAATTCGGTGAGATTTAAGGTAGTCATGGAAAAGGACAGAGATGGACCAGAAATAAAGGTTCTAAATTGGGGGAAGGCCGATTTTAATATGATAAGGCAGGATCTGGCCAAAGTGGACTGCGATCAGCTACTTGTAGGAAAATCCACATCGGAGCAATGGGAGTCTTTCAGAAAGGAAATTGAGAGAGTACAATGGCAACATGTTCCCGTAAAGGTCAAGGGTGGGACCAACAAGCCCAGGGAACCTTGGATGTCAAGGGATATACGAGAATGGATTAGGAAAAAAAGGGGGGCTTTTGGCAGATACAAAGGACTAAAGACAGGAAGCCCTAGAGGAGTATAAAAAGTGCAGGGGGATACTTAAAAAAGAAATTAGGAGAGCGAAGAGGGGCCATGAAATAACACTGGCGAGCAAAATAAAGGAAAATCCTAAGGTGTTTTATAAGTATACTAGCTGGGGGAGCCCGGCTTTGCCAGGGCTGTTTTGGGCCGGGCGGTTTAAATCGAGACCCAGGCTTTGGGGCCTGTCTGTCTGTCCCTGTGTGAATCTGCTGCCGAGCAACATTTTAAATCGAGTCCCAGGCTTTGGGGCCTGTCTGTCTGTCCCTGTGTGAATCTGCTGCCGGGCAACATTTCTACCTTTTAATAGCTTCAAAGATGAAAGTGAAAGTACTTATAAAACGTTTTTGGTAAATGTTATGTTATTTTTAAAAGAGATACTAACTTTTTCGAAGCAGGATTAGCAGATTTTGAGCTGGAAGTAAATGGGGTTCTTAGCTTGAGGCAATGGCTGCCAGATCCCTGAGATGAAAACGATTAGTTCCGCCCACAGACGCAGCGATTGGCCAACCATCAGGCGACTGAACTGTAGGATTGGTCAATCGTGACGGCACAGGATTGGTCGACCTTGACGTCAGTCAATCAATGCTAATTAGCAGATAATGAGTTTAATTTTGAAGGTTTTTTGCATAACGCGCGAACAATTTTAGTCCAACCGAAAAGTAAATATGCTTATGACGGTTCTGGAATCGTAAGCTTTCTTTCGACGTAACACACGTGTAGGTACGCTCCATAACTTTCGAGTTTATTCAATACAGACGGAATGACAGACAGACAGAAGTATCCTTTTATTTTATATATATAGATTAAGGGCAAGAGGATAACTAGGGAAAGAGTAGGGCCCATTAGGGACCAAAGTGGCAATCAGTGTGTGGAGCGAGAAGATGTAGGTGGGGTTTTAAATGAATTTTTTGCATCTGTGTTCACGATGGAGAAGGACGATATAGACATAGAAATCGGGCAGGGGGACTGTGATATACTTGAACGTATTAGCATCGAGAGGGAGGAGGTACTAGTGGTTTTAGCAGGCTTAAAAGTGGATAAATCCCCAGGCCCGGACGAGATGTATCCCAAGCTGCTGTGTGAGGCAAAGGAGGAGATTGCAGGGGCTCTGACACAAATTTTCAGAACCTCTCCGGTCACAGGGGATGTGCCAGAGGACTGGAGAACAGCTAACGCAGTATCATTATTCAAGAAGGGTAGTAGGGATAAACCAGGGAATTATAGGCCAGTGAGCCTAACATCAGTGGTAGGGAAATTATTGGAAAAAATTCTGAGGGACAGAATTAGTCTCCACTTGGAGAGGCAAGGACTATCAGGGATAGTCAGCATGGCTTTGTCAAGGGAAGATCATGTCTGACCAATTTGATTGAATTTTTCAAGGGGGTGACTAGGTATGTGGATGAGGGTAGTGCAGTGGATGTGGTATACATGGACTTCAGTAAGGCTTTCGCTAAAGTCCTGCATAGGAGACTGGTCAAGAAGGTAAGAGCCCATGGGATCCAGGGTGCCTTGGCACATTGGATCCAAAACTGGCTTAGTGGCAGAAGGCAGAGGGTGATGGTCGAAGTTGTTTTTGTGACTGGAAGCCTGTGTCCAGTGGGGTACCGCAGGGATCGGTGCTGGGTCCTGTAATGATATCAGCAAATAGTGATGGTATTTGCCTGTTTGATTATGATGCCTTACCAGCATATTTGCCTGATTGATTATTTATGCCTGACCAGCAGAGGGCATGTGAGAGACAAGCAGTTTAGTTTTAGTTTCGTTTTAGATGGATCTCTAAGATGGTGTCTCCTGTAATGCTGTTAACTGAGTTGAACAAGCTTTAGGTAAAAGACATTCTCTTTCATGAATGAGTCATAATTGAACCCACATACAAATCGATACATGGTGTCAGAAGTGATTGAAAGGGATGAAGAGGAAAAATCTGAAGTTAAATCAGCTCTCCACATATTAGCAAGCCAAAAGAGAACATCATTACTTACCGTTGGAGAATAGCTAACGAAGTGAAAAATGGAAGGTTTACACCCACCGGCGAAGCTTCAGTTGACAGGTAATGTGGCTGAAAATTGGAGGAGGTTCAAACAACGTTTGGAGTTGTATTTAGCGGCAATCGGAGCTGACGAGAAAAGTGATAAAATGAAAGCATCAGTGTTCTTGCATGTCGTGGGTGATGAAGCACTGGAGGTGTATAATAACTTCACATTCACTGCTGATGGAGACGAAATGAAGTTGGATAAAATAATGGAACAGTTTGAGGCCTACTGCATACCTAAACATAACGTGATGTTTGAGAGGCACAGATTTTTCACATGTGTACAGAAAACGGGAGAGACTATTGATCAGTATGTGACTGAACTGAGAAACCGAAGCAAAACATGTGAATTTGGGGGACTGACAGACTCGCTGATAAAAGACAGACTGGTGTGTGGTATTCCAGATAATGGTCTAAGGGAAAGACTGCTAAGAGAGCAAGATCTAGACCTGGGAAAAGCCATAGCACTGTGTAGGGCTACAGAGACTGTGAAGTCGCAGGCAAAGGAGCTGTTCAGTGACAGTAGCTGCAACGTGGATGCAGTGAGAAAGAACGGACACAAACCGTTTAACAAAAAGAGCGCCAATGTGAAAAAAGAGGCGTGGCCAGCGAACAAAAATGAAAGGGACAATCGAAAGTCACGTGGTCGATGCGGTACACAGCATCCACCAAAAAAGTGTTCAGCATATGGTAAAACATGCAATAGTCGCAACAAAAACAACCATTATGCCCGTTGCTGTAAGAACCAAGCGCAACAAAGCAAGGTCCATGCAGTAGATGAAAGCGGGATAGAGGAGTTCAATGTGGATGTTGTGTCTGAAAACAAAAAAGAAAAAAGAGACTGGATGTTGACACTAAAAGTGAATGACATACATATTCCATTTAAATTGGATACTGGAGCACAAGTTAATGTGATATCAGAGACTGATTTTAAGAAAATTAGACCCAGACCAAAGATACATGGAATCAAAGTGAAAGTGACAGGATACTCAGGCACTGATATACCAGTGAAAGGAAGATGCATTGTCAAAGTAACACACAAGGACAGAGAGCACACGCTAGCATTAATCTTGGTGCCAAAGGATGTGCAAGCCATACTAGGTTTAATAGCCTGTGAGAGACTGAACCTGGTAAAGAGAGTCCTCGTTGTGGAAAGCGAAGGAGAGACAGTCTATGATGAACTCATGAAAGAGTACAACGACCTATTTCAGGGTCTAGGCTGCCTTCCAGGAGAACACACAATCAGAGTAGATAAAAGTATGCCAACGGTCATACATCCATGCAGAAAAGTTCCGTTTGCTCTTCAAAAGCAACTGAAGGCAGAGTTGGACAGGATGGAAAGCCTGAACGTGATTCAAAAGATAGATGAGCCAACTGAGTGGGTGAGTTCCCTCGTCGTTGTGGACAAAAAGAATGGAAAGCTCAGAATTTGCCTGGATCCAAGAGATCTAAACAGAGCAATAAAGAGAGAGCAGTTCAAGCTTCCTACACGTGAGGAAATCATGTCACAGTTTGCAAATGCAAAGTATTTCAGCAAGTTAGATGCATCATCAGGATTTTGGCAGATGTAACTGGATGAGGCAAGTTCAAGACTGTGCACGTTCAACAGTCCATTTGGCAGATACAGATTCCTAAGGTTACCATTTGGCATTGCCTCAGCTCCTGAAGTGTATCACAAAACTATCCATATGATCTATGAGCACCTGGAGGGAGTTGATACATCAATGGATGACATCATAGTATGGGGAACCACGAGAACTGAGCATGACGAGAGTCTGAAAAAAGTGCTGGAAGCAACAAGGAAAACAAACCTGAAGCTGAATAGAGAGAAATGCCAGCTCGGGGTGACAGAACTGACATTCGTGGGAGATATCCTTAGCAGTGAGGGCATCAGACCAGCTCCCAGAAAAGTGTCCGCCATTGAGAATATGCCAAAGCCACAATGCAAAAAGTACGTGCAGAGGTTTAATGGAATGATCAACTACATGGGTAAATTCATATCCAACCTCTCAGAAAAGATGGCGCCACTGAGAAGACTAACTGAAAAGAACATAGAATGGGAATGGAATCATGAGCATGAGAAGTCATGGAGCGATCTAAAGAAACTGCTCACAGAGGAACCAGTTCTGAGGTTTTATGACCCAGCGAGACCCATCAAGATATCATCAGATGCATCACAGAGTGGGCTCGGTGCCGTTCTTCTGCAAAAATATGACTACTGGCAACCTATTGCATATGCATCGCGCTCAATGACAGACGCAGAGACACGATATGCTCAAATAGAAAAGGAGCTGCTCAGCATCACATACGCCTGTGAAAGATTTCACCAGTTTGTGGCAGGACAAGCAATCAGTGTAGAGACTGACCATAAGCCCTTGATTGCATTGTTCCAAAAGCCACTAAATAGTTGTCCGCTTAGAATACAAAGAATGATGATCAGGCTGCAACGCTATACACTGAATGTTGCGTACACACCGGGTAAGCTGATGTATACAGCAGACACGTTGTCCAGAGCTGTTGACCCAAGTGAGCCCGCAAACACCAAAATGGATGAAAAAGTGAACGCCTACGTGGACATGATCATAAGTGCACTGCCCATAGCAGATGCAAAAATGGAGCTCATAAAGACTGAGACAAACAAAGATGAAACAATGAGACGACTGAGGAAAAGCATCTTGGATGGATGGCCCAACATGAAGCAAGACTGCTCACCTGACATGGCAGCGTACTGGAACTGCAGGGAGGAACTATCAGTGGTCGAAGACATCATCTACAAAGGAAGTAAAATAGTTATCCCAAAGAGTCTGAGAAGAGAGATGCTAAAAAGGATCCATGGAGGACATCTGGGAATCGAAAAGTGTAAGAAAAGAGCACGAGAGGTGATGTACTGGCCACGAATCAACCAAGATGTGACAAATGAGGTGTCAAACTGCACAATATGCCTGAAATATCGAGCAAGCAATCCGGTAGAACCACTAAAGCCACACCCAGCGCCAGACAGACCTTACCAGAAGGTAGGCGCTGACCTATTCGTATGTCAAGGGAAGGACTATCTTGTAGTCATAGACTATTACTCCCTGTATCCAGAGGTTTGTAGACTGTACACCACCACTGCAGATGCTGTGATAACATGTATGAAAGCCATATTCTCCAGACATGGCGTGGCAAGCGAGGTCTTCACAGACAACGGACCCCAGTTTTACAATGCAAGTTTCCGACACTTTGCCAAAGAGTGGGACTTTGTCCACACAACGTCAAGTCCTCACTTTTCACAGTCCAATGGACTAGTGGAAAAATCGGTCCAGACAGTGAAAAGACTGATGTACAAGGCAAAAGACAGTGGAACTGACTTCTACCAGAGCATGCTTGTATACCACACAACGCCGCTCGAGTGTGGTATGTCACCAGCCCAACTCCTTATGGGACGTCTGCTAAGGTCAAACCTACCCATCCCGGAGAACCTCCTGAAAACAAAAGAGGGGGAGAAAGTGAGGAAGTTCAAAGAACAACAGAAAGAAAAGCAAAAGTACTACTATGACAGAGGAACACAAAACCTACCTGAACTCCACACTGGTGACCAAGTAAGGTTCAAAGACAAAACAAACATATGGACTCAGAAGGGAACTGTCCTGAGTGAAGTACAACCAAGATCATACACCATTCAGACAGATGAGGGTGCTGTTCTGAGAAGAAATCGTCGGGATCTTCTCATGGGACCAGCCACAGCAAGTCAAAAGACTGATACTGTGGAACAACCTGATCACACAGCAGGTCAAAAGACTGATACTGTTGAACAACCTGATCACACAGCTGAGAAATTATCATCTGAGGTAACAACTCAGGTTCAAGGACAATCAATCAGAAAATCCTCAAGCCACGTGAAGCCTCCTGAGAGACTCATTGAGCAAGTTTAAGGACTCTTGTTATAGAAGGAAGTAATGTTATCTTATTATTTCTTCAAGTTCTAGTGTATTTACATATTTCATGTGAACACACAAAGCAAGGTTAAAAAACCTTGATAATGATAATGATAATGTAAGTTCATTAAGTGTTAAAGTTAAAATGCAGAGTAATACAAAGTAAACATGTTGTTAGATAAAAGTAAAATACTTTTGTTTTAAGAAAGGGAGATGTAATGATATCAGCAAATAGTGATGGTATTTGCCTGTTTGATTATGATGCCTTACCAGCATATTTGCCTGATTGATTATTTATGCCTGACCAGCAGAGGGCATGTGAGAGACAAGCAGTTTAGTTTTAGTTTCGTTTTAGATGGATCTCTAAGATGGTGTCTCCTGTAATGCTGTTAACTGAGTTGAACAAGCTTTAGATTAAAAGACATTCTCTTTCATGAATGAGTCGTCATTGAACCCACATACAAATCGATACAGGTCCCTTGCTGTTTGTGGTCTCCATTAATGATTTGGATGTGAATGTAAAAGGTATGATCAGTAAGTTCGCAGATGACACGAAAATTGGTGGGGTGGTAAATAGCGAGGAGGGTAGCCTCAGTCTGCAGGACGATATAGATGGGTTGGTCAGATGGGCGGAACAGTAGCAAATGGAATTTAACCCTGAAAAGTGTGAGGTGATGCATTTTGGAGGGACTAACAAGGCAAGGGAATACACAATGAATGGTAAGACCCTAGGAAAGACAGAGGATCAGAGGGACCTTGGTGTGCATGTACATAGATCCCTGAAGGCAGCAGAACAGGTGGATAAGGTGGTTAAAAAGGCATATGGGATACCTGCCTTCATTAGCCGAGGCATAGAATATAAGAGCAGGGAGATTATGATGGAGCTGTACAAAACGCTGGTTATGCCACAGCTGGAATACTGTGTGCAGTTCTGGTCGCCACACTATAGGAAGGATGTGATTGCTTTGGAGAGGGTGCAGAGGAGATTCACCAGGATGTTACCTGGGCTGGAGCGCTTCAGCTATGAAGAAAGACTGGACAGGCTGGGGTTGTTTTCCTTGGAGCAGAGAAGGCTGAGGGGGGACCTGATTGAGGTGTACAAAATTATGAGGGGCATAGATAGGGTAGATAGAAAGGAACTTTTTCCCTTAGTAGAGGGGTCAATAACAAGGGGGCATAGATTCAAGGTAAGGGGCAGGAGGTTTAGAGGGGATTTGAGGAAGAACTTTTTCACCCAGAGGGTGGTTGGAATCTGGAACTCACTCCCTGAAAGGGTGGTAGAGGCAGGAACCCTCACAACATTCAAGAAGCATTTGGATGAGCACTTCAAATGCCATAGCATACAAGGCTACGGACCAAATGCTGGAAAATGGGATTAGATTAGACAGGGCTTGATGGCCGGCGCGGACGCGATGGGCCGAAGGGCCTCTTTCTGTGCTGTATAACTCAATGGCCTAGAATTTGGGTATAGCCCCGCTTGGGGCGTTAGAATTGGCACTGTGCAAATTTTATAGCCAGACGCAACTTATCGCCACCTCGCGCGATATTGGGTTGCAGCGCCCCTAAAGGTGATTGAGGCGCAAAATCAGGCATTACACGGGACTCCTAAGGCACTAACCTTGTGGCGCTACTCAATATCGGGGCGGGCGGGCGCAGCGCAGGTGCTGTCAATTACCGCTGACCATGAGACTTTCAGGCGCCGGCCAGCTCTTAAAGGGGTGGGTCAGTAAGGATCAGCAGCCACACTCTGCGCCTTGTAGGCCTCAAAATCGGAGCTGGCCATTCTGTGGCGTTACAAACTTTGAGAAGATGGAAAGGGTGAGGCAGAGAGCGGAGCGCTTCACCAATGGGGCACTGGATGAATTGGTGGGCGCAGTGGAGCGCCGGCGAGCTGTGCTCTACCCCGACAATGGTAGGAGGCCTAATCAGAATAAATACCGAAGAGCTTGGAGGGAAGTTTCTCAAAAGTTCAACTCCAGCAGCATGGTGACCAGTAGCCCTGTGCAGTGCAGGAAGAAATTCAACGACCTCACTCAGGTCGTGCGGGTAAGTGGTGTTTCGGCAAACTTCTTCATCCCTCCATCTGCACCTGACTTTATGGCCAGAGGGTGCGCGATGCCCCATTGGCCATCTGTCAGCAAGCACCCATGGCCCTTTCTGGGAACACACATGCACATTAAACTCAGGGCATCATGTAAGGGCTATTCCACCATGGGGGGCATGAGATGACAACTCAGGGCATCATGTAAGGGCTCTTCCACCATGGGGGGCATGAGATGACAACTCAGGGCATCATGTTTCATTACTTCCCGTCCTTTCTCCTACAGGCCAAGCTGGCGAGGAACCGCAAGGAGCAGCTTCGCACCGGAGGAGGACGTCCTCAACTCCAGACTCTCACGGATCTCGAAGAGAGAGTCCACCAGATTGTTGGAGGCTGTATGATTGGCCCTGTCACCACTGGAGCTGCCGACTCCATTGTGCACAGCGATGGTAAGGTCCTCACCTTTTTGAGCTGTCTCCTTCCACTTGTTCCCCCCACGAGCATGCTTTTTCACACTGGACCCATGTCATAGCATTGCAGCAATCTTGCATCCCTTGCTGCCACCCTGTCCTTTCGCTAAAGCCACTCTTCAACCTCCCTGCTTTCAGATGCTGCATCACCAGCTCGGGAGCCGGGCCCTCAAGCTGCCAGTGCCACTGCCTCCGGAGGCGACGAGCAGGAGGAACCCGGAACATCCGTGCCAGCCTCAGGGGAGCCAGCCCATCTGGAGACTGGGGATAGTAGTTCCCTGGAGGGAAGGAGTGGGGGTGGTCCTCTGATGAGGAACCAGTTGCAGGAACCAGCAGGCTGCAGAAAGCTCGGGGCCGTCTCCCCGGAGGGCGAGGCAGGCCACGATGACTGCTGCACAGAGTGCAGAGGAGGTACGTAGCCTTTCGGAAATGAGCGCCCAGGCTCAGCTCAGGTACACTGAGCTGATGGCTGCAGTGGGGAGGATGCCTGACTCCATCGACACACTGGCAAAGACTGTCCAGGGCTTCGGGGCAGCAATGGAAAGGACTGTCCAGGGCTTCAGGGCAGCAATGGAAAGGACTGTCCAGGGCTTCAGGGCAGCAATGGAAAGGACTGTCCAGGGCTTCGGGCCAGCCCTGGAAAGGTCTGTCCAGGGCTTGACCGAAGCAGTGGAAAGGACTGTCCCGGCCTTGTCCGAAGCAGTGGAAAGGACTGTCCCGGCCTTGTCCAAAGCAGTGGAAAGGACTGTCCAGGGCTTCTCCGAAGCACTGGCACCTGCCACGCACGTGCTCAGTGCTGCCACGCAGTCACTTGCTGGCCTCCTGCACACGCAGATTGAGGCCACGCGAACACTGACTGCTGCCACCCTAGCTGGATCAGGCAGGATTACCCGGGGCCTTTGCAGCACCACAGCAGGCCATCAATCTGTGGACCAGCCGATTGTGGCGCATGCTGCGGTGCTGCCCCGTCAGAGTGCCAGTGTGTCGGCCGACCACGGAGCAGGTGTCCGCTCTCAGGATGTAAGCATTCCTGATGCCACCGCTGGCAAGTCTCCCCTGCAGCTGCCACCACCTACAGGACAGACTGCTTCCAACCATATACAGTTGGAGCAGTCATCATCCGGGCCCTCCAAGCCCAGAGGTCGTCCAGGCCGTCCCTCAGGGGCTTCTGCGCTTTCGGACACTCAGCAGGCGTCCCCCAGCCTTGACGCAGCCACTGGGGTCCAATTACGGAGGAGCTGCAGGGAGGGAAGGGGCCGATCTCGTAAGAGAAGTAGACCTCCATCAAGGGGTAAAGAGTAGAGGGAGCTGTTGAGACGTCTCATTTGTAGAATTCAAGGCCGCCTACACCTGCTGTGAATGTTAGTCATGTTTTGGGTAGTGTCGCAGGTTTGCCAGACAGTTATGTGTTAGTTCGTTAGTTATGCTTTCTGTTGCCATTGCTTTGTCATGCTGGAAGGAAGCACTTTTTGGAAAATAAAGAAAATATTTTATTTACAATGGAACTCTAGACTATTTACAAGCATGGTGGCCTTCATAGGCTTTGGGCGAACCGGAGGGCACTGATCCAATTACACCCAGCATTCCGTCAGAGGGGCCTAGAACCGAGTCCTTATGAACCTCTGACGGACGGCCCTTCCAGTTCCTGGACCCCTCCCGTCTTCTTCCTCCTCCTCCTCCTCCTCCTCATCCGCCTGCTCTGCTGGACCTTCAAGGTCGGCTGGCATTGGCTGGGTGCGTCGGATGGCCAGGTTGTGGAGCATGCAGCAGACCACGACGATGCGCGACACTTGCTCCGGCGAGTACTGCAGGGCACCCCCCGAATGGTCGAGACAACAGAACCGCTGCTTGAGCACACCGATTGTGTGCTCCACAATGTTCCTGGTCGCCTGATGGCTGGTGTTGTAATGCTCTTCTGCCGGGGTGCTGGGCAAACGGAGCGGGGTCATGAGCCATGGGCAGAGAGGATAGCCCTTGTCGCCAAGAAGCCAGCCTCGTGGGTGAGCCGGGGCCTTGAAAAGATCAGCCACTGAGGTCTGCCGCAGGATGAACGTGTCGTGGCTGCTGCCAGGGAATTGGGCGTTGACCGCGATGATCATCTGCCGGTGGTCACAGACCAGCTGCACATTGAGGGAGTGGAACCCCTTGCGGTTGCGGAACTCTTCGGGATTCTGTAATGGCGCCCGCAAAGCCATGTGTGTGCAATCAATGGCGCCCTGCACCATGGGGAAGTCTGCTATAGCTGCGAAGCCCTGTGCATGCTCCCCCTGCTTCTCCAGTGTCAAAGGGAAGGTGATTAATTCCCGCCTCCTATATAGGGCAGCTGTAACTTGCCGGATGCAGAAATGCACCACAAATTGAGAAATATTTGCAATGTCCCCAGTTGCTGCCTGATAGTTTAGGGCAACAGTGACTTTGACGGCCACCGACAGAGAGGTCCTGCACCGTAACCGCAGCTACAGATCTTCAGCAAGCAGGTGGCACAGCTCAGTCACCACATCCTTTCCGAATCGGAGCCTTCGCATACACTGCTCCTCCGACATGGCAATGTATGACACCTGCTGCCTGAAAACCCTGGCAGCGTACGGTCGCATTTGGCGACGTCCATTGCCCCTCCTCCTTCTGGCCATTGCCGGCCCTCTCTCCCTCCGCCTCTGTGCCCTTGCCATATGTTCAGCCAGCAGGACGTTCCCCTCCAAAGCAGCTCCCATTACAATGTGAGAGAAGTAAGACGCAGTAATATCTCACCAGCAAACTGTTGTGGACAGGGCTGAAAGTCCAAAGGAACTGCTGGCTCAATGAAAAGTACGCTCTCCCACTGAAGGTCAGCAACTCTCTCCAGCAACCAGCAAGATGCCCACCCAAAATGGCTGCCACTTTTATACTAGTGCAGTCCCCTTTAAATAGCGCCCCCCCTAGCCCGAGAAGGACTTGGGAATGTTCCAGCAAGCTGTCACTATTAGCGCCAGGAGGAACAGAGGCGGGCGCCACTCAATTTCCGGTCCAGGGCACCAAAAAGGCGTTGCACACTGAAATGACGTCATGATCTGCCTGCGCCCGCGAGCGGCTGCTAAGATTTAGCGCTGGCGCTAAAACCCATTCAATATAGCAAGAGGCACTGTGTTCACTGCGCACAGGCGAAAATTGGCTAACGCCCCACTTCTCGGCCTCTTTAGGCGCTAATCGCTGGCGCAACCAACCGAACTTCTAGGCCTATGACTCTATGACTCTATGGGGGAGAAATTCGGTGGAGCCGCAAATGGGGCGGCAAGCTCGCCTGGGCGCTGGAATTAGCACAGTGATCGGAGCAGTTGCGACCGCCGGAAATTCAGCTTGAACGCCCCAAGAGGGACACGGGGCGAGGTTTGAGGCGCTCCGCATCCCTCTTAGGGTGCTGAAACTGAATATCGCAGCGCAACGTGCCGCAGCGCCAGACGCTGCGGCACGGCATGCTGCGGTACTGCAGGCCTTCCTCCCATTCTTAAGGGGGAGGGGCCTGCACCAGCGCGATCGGAGATCGCGAGTGCCGACAAAAGAGCCCGGCACCGAGGAGAAGTGCCGGGCTCTCGGAAAACAGCCGGCAATGCCGCGGGGGGAGATCAGGAGGCCGGGGACGGAGGTGCTGGCAGGCGGCTGCCAGAAAAAATGGCCGCCCCGCACCTCCACCTTATTTTGCGCCACTGCCGCCAGAGGTAGGCCCCGTGAACCGGGCGCGAGTTGCGAACGGCGCTACAGAGGCGGGCGCTACCGAATATCGAGATCGGGGCAGTAGCGGGGCGCCACAGTCTTCACAAAATTGGATCTCCGCAACGCCTACAACCTCATCCGCGTCCACGAAGGGGACAAGTGGAAGACGGCATTCAACACACCTACTGGGCACTATGAGAACCTGGTCATGCCCTTTGGATTGACCAACTCCCCTGCTGTGTTCCAGGCGCTCATCAACGATGTCCTCCGAGACATGCTGAATCGCTTTGTCTTTGTCTACCTGGATGACATTCTCATTTTCTCCAAAACTCTTCACGATCATGTCCAGCATGTAAGGCAAGTCCTGCAACGTCTGCTTAACAACCTCTTGTTTGTCAAGGCTGAGAAGTGTGAGTTTCACGTTTCCACGGTTTCATTTCTGGGCTTCATCATCTCCAGCGGCAACATCCAAATGGACCCTGACAAGACCCAAGCTGTCCGAGATTGGCCACCTCCCACCTCTCTCAAACAGGTGCAACGTTTCTTGGGGTTTGCTAATTTCTATCGGAGATTCATCAGGAACGTCGGCACCATTGCTGCCCCCCTCAACGCCCTCACCAAAACCGCTTCCACCCGGTTCAGTTGGTCCGCTGAGGCTGCGCAGGCTTTCGAGGATCTCAAGCGGCGCTTCACGTCTGCTCCTGTCCTTGTGATTCCGGATCCCTCACTCCCCTTCATTGTCGAGGTGGATGCCTCGGATATAGGAGTGGGTGCCGTTTTGTCCCAGCGGTCTAACGACAATAAACTGCACCCTTGCGCCTTCTTTTCTCGCCGACTCACTCCTGCAGAACGAAACTACGATATTGGGAACAGGGAACTACTTGCAGTTAAGTTGGCACTGGAGGAGTGGAGACATTGGTTGGAGGGGTCTAAACACCCGTTCATTGTCTGGACAGACCATAAGAATCTGGCCTATATCCAGGAGGCCAAACGGCTTAACTCTCGTCAAGCTCGCTGGGCACTGTTTTTCAATCGTTTTGACTTTGTCCTGTCATATCGTCCAGGATCCAAGAATCTCAAGCCTGATGCTCTCTCCAGGCAATTTGATCCACCCGAGCGGGAGAGACAACCAGAACCTATTCTTCCTACTTCTCGAATTGTAGCACCGGTTCGCTGGGGGATCGAGACGCTGGTCAGAAAGGCGCAACAGAGGGAGGCAGACCCTGGCAACGGCCCACCAGGTCGCCTTTTTGTTCCCAACACGGCACGCTCACAAGTCCTGCAGTGGGGGCATTTGTCACGACTCACCGGTCATCCAGGCACATCCAGGACGCTGGAGTTCCTTCACAGAAGGTTCTGGTGGCCCACCATGGAGAAGGACGTAAAGGCGTTCGTGGCAGCTTGTGACATTTGTGCACGAAACAAGAACCCTCGATCTCGCTCCCAGGGTTTGCTGCATCCTCTCCCCATTCCCACCCGCCCCTGGTCACACCTCTCTGTGGATTTCATCACAGGCCTTCCACCATCTCAAGGCAACACTGTCATTCTGGTCATCGTAGATCGCTTCTCCAAAGCCTGTCGCTTTCTACCCTTGCCCAAGTTTCCCTCAGCCCAAGAGACAGCCGAGCTCATGGTCCAGCATGTTTTCAGGTTGTTCGGTTTGCCTCTTGACATCATCTCTGACCGTGGTCCACAATTTGCCTCCTGGTTTTGGAGAGCTTTCTACAAGCTCATTGGAGCTACTGTCAGCCTTTCCTCGGGTTTCCACCCTTTCCTCGGGTTTCCACCCTCAGTCTAACGGTCAAACAGAACGGATCAACCAAGACCTAGAGACGACCCTGAGGTGTCTCGTGTCCGCTAACCCTGCGACCTGGCGTCGTCACATCATCTGGGCTGAGTACGCGCACAATACCTTGCGCTGCTCCCCCACAGGAATGTCGCCATTCGAGTGCCAGTTCGGTTTTCAGCCTCCACTGTTCCAGGAGCAGGAGCTTGAGGTGGGGGTTCCCTCCACGGAGAAGTTTGTCCAGCGCTGTCGACGGACCTGGAGGAGAGCGCGGCTGGCCTTACAACGAGCTTCTCGGCAACGACAGATCCAGGCCAACAAGCGGCGCAGACCGGCTCCTTCATTCCGTCCTGATCAGAGGGTCTGGCTTTCTATGCAGGATCTCCCGCTGCGAGTGGAGTCGCGCAAGCTGGCGCCCCGTTTCATCAGTCCCTTGACGGTGTTGAGGAAGGTCAACCCGGTGTCCTACCGTCTCCAGCTACCCCGCTCCATGCGGATTCATCCTACCTTCCATGCCTCCCGGCTCCGGCCAGTGGCCATCAGCTCCCTGGCGCCCGCCACGAGGCCTCCTCCTGCTCCCCGCATCATCGAAGGCTAGCCTGCCTACACGGTCCGTCGCCTGATGGACTCTCGCTGGGTTCGCGGGGGCCTCCAGTTCCTGGTGGACTGGGAGGGATATGGTCCGGAGGAACGCTCCTGGGTCCCGGACCGGAACATCCTGGATCGCGATTTAGTGCAGAACTTTCTTCGTCGTCGCCATGGACCTTCTGGGAGAACGTCAGGGGCCGTTCCTAGGGGGGAGGGTCCTGTCAGGACTGACCCAGATTCTGCCTCGCCTCACCACCAGAGGGCACCATGAACTCTTAATTGTGTCCTTCTTTATTCCTAATTGTACTCACCTGTGCATGGTTATATGCCTACTATTTAAGTGGTGCTTAGTTTATGTTCATTGCTCAGTCTTGAGTTTCACTGCCTTGTGATTCCTCTTGCTGGCCTGTATCTGTGCTGTTGTTATTTTGTTTATTTCAAGTAAAGTCTATCTTTGTTTTTGCAACCTAACCTCTGTCTCAGTTTGCCTTCTTGCAGTTGGGTTCACCTCGTTCCATTCCTCACAACAACAGCTTGTTGACTCTTATTGCAGTTATATCTAGGAGGGATACCAACCTAGACTTGGGCGTTCATCGCCCCACTGATGTGTAGCAAGATGCTCTCCAGCTCCTTGCTAGCAGAGAGGTGTGGGAGGCCCATGAGAGGGATGATGGTGAGAGTGGACATGGAAGTGGTGACTCTTCTCAAAGTGCTCCCACTTCTCCCCCATTGCCTCCCCCTCAGTCAGAGCCCCAGATGCTGCCTCGGACCCCCGAGGGCTGAGTCCGCCCCTGCACAGTCGCAGGAGGAGCAGACTTTGGTGGGGCTCTCTCAGGCTCCAAAACCCAGAGGACGCCTACCAAAAGTGTCTAAGCAGTTTCAGCACGGAAGTATGCAGCCTGACTCTACCTCTGCTGAAGCCACAGAGGCTGCATGTCGTAGAAGCACTCGGAAAAGAAAAATGACACAATTGTAGATGCACAAGGGTATGTACATGGGTGTCTTCCAAGATGTTACATTGTTAGGCTTCAGTTCTATTTATAACCCACATAAATTTATTTCTCTGCACCACTTTCCCATCTTGTCCACTTTTGCCTGCTACCTGGGAAGTGGCCTTGTCAGTTGGAGTGAATGGTAAGAGCAATTAACCTCGAGCAATGGGTGTGTGTGACAGGAATGGTTTAGTCGTTTTAGGACTGCTTTGTGGTTTTGGTGGGGGGATGGAATTTGTTTCAGCATCTGGGTGCCATATGGGTGCACTGGTGCAGCCTAACTAAATCGTGCCATTATGAGGCCATCGCGGGCCTCCCGGGCAGCAATGTGTGCCGCTGCTGGTGTCATCTGCACCTCAGGTTCCTCCTCCTCCTCGTGTTCCACCTGCTCCTCCTCCTCATCCTCCTCTGAGGAGGTTCTGCGCTCTGTCTTGTTCCTGCTGCAGCTCCAATCCTCGCTGCTGCACTATGTTGTGCAGCACGCCGCATACAACGATGATTCTAGAGACCCTGGCTGCTGCACACTGAAGGGCACCTCCAGATCTGTCCAGGCATCTGAAGCACATCTTCAGCATCCCAATTGTTTTCTCTGACACATTTGGTCGTGATGTGCCTTTTTATTATAGCGCTCCTCGGCCTCATTTCTTGGCCTCCTCAAGGGTGTCATCAGCCACGTCTTCAGTGGATAGCCCTTGTCTCCAAGCAGCCAACTGGCAAGTCTGGCCTGAGGTGCAAAGAGCTAAGGGAGGGTGGGCTGGCACAGCACAAGAGTCATGACAGCTGCCAGGGAATCTGGCGCACACATGCATGATGATCTTTTTATGGTTGCAGACGAGCTGCACATCGAGGGAGTGGACGCCTTTGTGGTTCAGAAACACTCCTGGATGATCTGGGGGTGCCTTGATGGCCACATGTGTGCAGTCGATGACACCCTGCACCTGTTGGAAGCCAGCCAGAGCCACAAAGCTGAGCGCCTGCTCAGTAACACTGGCTTCATCAGTGGCAAAGTGCACATAAGTGCCTGACTTGTCAAACATGGAGTCGGTTACCTGGGTGATGCATCTGTGGGCAGCCGACTGCGAGATCCTGGAAATTTCAGCTGCGGATCCCTGGAAGGAGCCTGAGGCGAAGAAGTTGAGGGCGGTGGTGACTTTGACAGCCACTGGTAAGGCATGTCCACTTGGCAGCAGGTCTTCTTCCAGCAGGCTACAAATGTCTGCGATTACCTGGTGCGATAGACTGAGCCTCCTGAAGAACTGCTGTTGAGTCATGTCCAGGAAGCTGATCCTCTGTCTATATACCCTGTGTCGGGGTATCGCCTCCGGCGAGGTGTACCCCTGTGTTCATCCCCTTTCTCCTGTGGAGCAACAGGTCGACGAGGAGAAGGCTGCTGCTGCTTCTGGTGTGGCTGTTGCTGCTACTGGTGTTGCTGCTGGGGTTCACCTTGGTCCAAATCTGAGGTCCAAGGTGAAACAGCATAAGCGGCACCCATGCTGATGTAATAGATGGCAGGTAAAGTGAAGATCAGAGGCACAATCCTCCAATGTAGTGAGAGTGACTTCCAATTGGAATTCTCTACCCCAGAGGGCTGTGGAGGCTCAGTCGTTGAGTATATTCAAGACAGAGATCGATAGATTTTTGGATATTAAGGGAAGCAAGGGATATGGGGATAGTGCAGGAAAGTAGAGATGTGGTAGATCAGCCATGATCTTATTGAATGGTGGAGCAGGCTTGAGGGGCCAAATGGCCTACTCCTGCTCCTATTTCTTATGTTTTTATGTTAATGTAGTGAGAGTGGCTTCCCAGGTTGCAGAAATCGCCTGCAACTCTTGAAAGCAAATTCACTGCAACAATGATGTCAGCAATAACAACAGAAAACACTGGAAAAGCTCAGCAGGTCAGGCAGAATCGGCGGAGAGAGAAATAGAGTTAACGTTAATACGATAGCAAAATACTGCGGATGCTGGAAATCCGAAATAACAACAGAAAATGATGGAAAAACTCAGCAGGCCAGGCAACATCCATGGAGAGAGAAATAGAGTCAATGTTTGAAGTTGAAACCCTTCGTCAAGACTGAAAAAGCGCAGGAAATGAAACAGATTAAGAAGTCAGTTTGGGGGCTGGGAAATGGGGATGAGAGAACAAAAGAGAAGTGAAGAGACATTGAGAGGTATTCAAAATGAGACGTGATGGTGATAGGACTAGTGGCGAGACAAAAGACGGCTCTAGATTAGGTGTGAAATGCGCTGGCAGAATGGGAGACAGCTGCCATGTGGGAGAGAAAAAAAGGGGGGAAGGGCCCCAAGGTGTGGATAAAAAATATATGTAAAAATGTAATAGGGGCCAAGGTTATGATCTGAAATTGTTGAACTCGATATTGAGTCCGGAAGGCTGTAAAGTGCCTGATCAGAAGATGAGGTGCTGTTCCTCGAGCTTACGCTGGGTTTCTGTGGAACAATGCAAGAGCCCGAGTACAGAGAGGTCTGAGTGGGAATGGGGCGGTGAATTAAAATGACAGGCGACCTGAAGCTCGGGGTCATCCTTACGGACTGTTAACGTTAACATTAACTCTGTTTCTCTCTCCACCGATGCTGCCTGGCCTGCTGAGTTTTTCCAGCGTTTTCTGTTGTTATTTCGGATTTCCAGCATCCGCAGTATTTTGCATCGTAATGATGTCAGCAAGACCCTTTCCCTTAGGCAAGGAACCAGCTGTAAGGTGTGAGTATTTATGTGAATATTTCAACTGTCACTTGTTCAACTCACAGAATGGCCAGTCACTTCTCATCTTGCTTTGACAGGCCAGTTTCAGGAAGCCTGTGAATCCCATGCACAAGTGGTAAAAGCTGAAGCATCAGGTTAAAAAGCATCTTAATAGTTTGTTAATGACCTCTTAAATACTTCAATGAGGTAGCCCACCTCTCGCGAGCGGGTCTCTGGCGAGGCTGAGAAACGCGCCGGAGTAAAAGACGGAAGTTGGTGGGATGAAGGCTGGTTCCCGCTGCGCTGTCAATTCCAGTGCTTTTAACAGCCCAACCGCTCGTTAACCCACAGTCATTTCAGAGGGGAAATTCTGGCCTAGATTTTTGTAAACTGTTGCCATTCATCAGCCATGACATTACCAAATGTAAACAAAAACCAATAGATAGACTTTACCTTGCAGCTTTGTGACAGCTAATTTGTAACAGCTCACATTCTAAGAATGGACATTGATCAGGATGACAGGATGGTGAAATGGGCAGAAGCATGACAGATGGAGTTCAATGCGGAGAAGTGTGAAGTGATGCACTTTGGACGGACTAATATGGAAAGACAGCATACTATAAATGGCACAATTTTGAAACATGTAGCTGAGCAGAGAGACCTTGGTGTCCATGTGCACAAATCCTTAAAGGTGGTAGGGCAAGTTGTTGGGTGGTTAAAAAACCATATGGGTTACTTGGGTTCATAAGTAGAGGCATAGAATATAAAAACAAAGAGATCCTGCTAGAGCTTTATAAATCACTGGTTAGACCTCAGCTGGAGTATTGTGGACTTTTCTGGGCACCACTCTTCAGGAAAGATGTAAAGGCCTTAGAAAGGGTACAGAGGAGGTTTACCAGGATGTTGCCAGGGATGAGGGACGTCAGTTATGAGGAGAGATTAGAAAGGTTAGGACTGTTCTCCTTGGAACAGAGAAGGTTAAGAGGTGACCTAATAGAGATTTTCAAGATGATGAGAGGTTTTGATAGTGTAGATAGAGAAAAAACTCTGGCAAATGGGTCAATAACCAGAGATCACAGATTCAAAATCATTGGCAAAAGATCTAGCGGGGAGACGAGGAGAAATGTTTTCACTGAGAGTTGTTGGGATCTGGAACGCTCTACCTGAGAAGGTGGTGGAAGCTGATTCCATAAATAATTTTAAAAGGGAGTTGGACAGGTATTTGAGGATGAGAAACTTACATCTTTCCTGAAGTGTGGTGCCCAGAATTGTCCACAATACTCCAGCGGAGGCCTAACCAAAAAGCGGGGATGTGGGACTAAGCACGACTGCTCTTTCAAAGAGCCAGCACAGGCATGACGGGCCGGAATGGCCTCTTTCTATGCTGTAAGTTTCTATGATTCTATTACATCTCTTAACAAGGGAGGAAGAGAGGAAACATTTGACATTGTAACAGTTTGATACTGCTGGTGTTCATTCTGGAACGTGCATTTACAAACTTTCATCTATGGCCATATTTGTGGCTGATAAGACAGTCTTTAGTCTGTGGGGAATTTTTTCCAGTTTGCTTATGATTTCATAATTCAAAACTGCGGTTGCAAACGATGGATTCCAAATGGATTTCCAGCTGCGAAAGTTACACAAATCTTAATTGTCTTTCTTTAAAATAATTACAGTTGACATTTGGTGGGACCCACTCTATAATTATGATTTAAAACATGAACGAAGATCTGGCCACATGTTAGACCACTTGCCTCGATATTGAGCCTGAATCCCTTTAGGCTGCCTGCCAATTGAATCCATCTCCTTCACTTGGGTGAGCATTGTCCATTCTTAGCCAGGCTACCAGATGGATTGTAGTATGGAAGCGAGTTTGTTGTACAGACACAAGTTTTTTTAAATACTATGATTTATGTTTTGGAAGATTGTTTACTTAAAACTTTGAATTTCTTTTTCAGACTAAGGGAGTTAGACAAAATGAAGTAAGGAGCAATAAACGACAAAAGTTGAAGTGAAACAGAATGAAGTCAATGATATGAACAAAATACGTGTACATATTACTTAATGAGTAATAGAAGGACACAGGGCTCTGAAGAAACATGAAGAGTAACAATAGTGTTATATCTCAAGAGGTTAATAACCTTGCTTGTATAACAATTAAAAGAGTACACAGGAGACAGAGTTCAGTTAACAGCCATCTTTACTTCCAGAAGAATCTCTCCCTTAATGCACTCTATTTCCCATAGTGCATTGCACATCACAACTACGGTAAGCTATGTGGGACAATTCAAATACAACATTCAAAATACACAACATCTCCTCCCTTCTTAGATTAGATGTCCCAATAGAACCACAAAATTTTTAAAACACAATAACCTGTTATACCCATGGGGATTATTCTGCCCCAGATAAAGGGTAAGTCTCTGAACTATAAATTCAAACATATAGGGGCCCGCCGCTCTCTGGTAGGATACCGGCGGTCAACCTGGCTCTCCAGTTCATTGTCTCTCACAGGTGACGTCACCACAGGTGTAGGCGGCTGGGGTGCCTGTATACAGGTCTCCCTTGCTGGTGAGATAGGGGCTGAAGCGGCTGCTTCCTCAGAAGGTAAGGCTCTCGGTGTAGAAGGTGGATGACCCACAGCGTCACCCAATGGCAGATAAACTGCTGTTGGTGGTTCAGTGGGTGTTGCTGCACTTCATAGAAGCTGATCGGTGTGTCTCTTCCAGACAATGTCCTCGGGTGTCTGTACAGTGTAGGATACTGGACCAGTCTGTGCAATGACAGTAGCAGGAACCCACTTAGGTTCACCACTGTAGTTCCGTGCCAACACATGTTCACCTGGACTGAAGACTCTGTCTTTGGAGCGTTGTTCACGTCGCTTGATCTGCTTGTCCTGCTGATACTGTACTACGTCTTTCACCTTTGGCGGTTTCAGCAGGTCGAAGTTGGTTCGTAGCTCTCTTTTGAGCAGTAGAGTGGCAGCTGATGCTTTTGTGGTCACATGTGGTGTGTTCCTGTAACTCAACAGGAAACTATTCAGGCGCTGATGAAGCGTTCCCTGGCCTTGCGATGCCTTTAGAGAGTGTTTCATGGTCTGAACAAACCTCTCAGCTAGACCATTGGTTGCAGGGTGGTATGGTGCAGCCCTGATATGTTGTACGCCATTCACCTGCAGGAATGTAGCCATTTCTTGTGACACCCACTGTGGACCGTTGTCTGAGACAAGTTGCATCGGAGATCCAAATCGGCTGAACACCTCACCTAACTTCTCGATGGTCTTCTCAGCGGTGGTGGACCTCATTATAACAACCTCTGGCCACTTACTGTGCGCGTCAACAGCCCCCAGGAACATTCCTCGAATGGACCTGCAACGTCTACATGAATGCGGTGCCATGCTTCCTCCGGAAAGTCCCAGGGGTGAAGAGGTGCAAGCTGTGGCACATTACGAACTCTCTGACATGAGGAACAGGTTTTAGCTTTGTCCTCAATCTGTCCATCCATACCCGGCCACCAGAAGTAGCTCCTCGCTATTTCTTTCATACGAACCATTCTGCAGTGTCCGGAGTGTAGTTGCTGTAACACTGGTTTCCGTAGCGATGGTGGAATAACCACTCTCCTCCCCCACAGCAAACATCCAGACTGCACCGACAGTTCGTTTCTCCTTAAGAGATGTGGGCCTAGAAATTCAGTGGGCTGCGCCACCCGTTAGCGCCCAGAGAGGGCACTTAGTGGGTTTTGCGCCACTGGCCATGCTTCCCGCTAAATTTAGCGGGACGCTAATGGTGGTACTAGCCGTTAGCGCGGCGCTGCCACCGATGACGTCATCAGTGTGCGCAGCGCCCCGCTACCGCCCCGATCGCGAAATTTGGTAGCGCCCCCTGCTTTAACGCCGGTCACAATTTGCGACCGGTTCAGGGGGGCCTACCTGCGGCGGTAGAGGTGCGGGGTGGCCATTTTTTTTGCTGGCCGCCTGCCAGCACCTCTTCGCGACGCCGTCCCCAGCCTCCTGAGCACCGCCCCCCCCGCCGCCTTGTGCCAGCTGTGTCCCAAGAGTCCGGCACTTCTCCTCGGTGCCGGGCTCTTTTGCCGGCACTCACGATCGCCGATCGCGCTGCAGCAGGTCCCTCCCCTTTAAGAAGGGGAGGAAGGCCTGCAGTACCGCAGCGCGCCGTGCCACAGCGTGTGGCGCTGTGGCACGTTGCGCTGCGATTTTCAGTTGCAGTGCCCCAAGAGGGATGCGGGGCGCCTCGAGCAGCGCTGCGCTTCCGTCTGGGGCGCTGAAACGGAATTTCTGGCAGGCGTTCGCGACTCCTTCCGGGGCGGTACTTCCGACGCCCTGGCGAAACTGGCGCCCCAAACGGGGCGCAAGTGAACTTCTAGGCCATGGTTTCAGGTTTGGGTCATCGCTGTCAAGCTTGCCCCTGATGATAATGTCCAGCACTGCAGACAACACTGGGTTGTTTCTGGTGTTTCGTCGGACCTGTGTCGAAGTAACAGGCGCGTTCTCCACCTGCCTAAAATAGCAGATGTCCATGCTACGCGTCATAGGCTTTGTGACAGGCAGCGGCAACCTGGAAAGACCGTCGGCGTTGCCGTGTAGGTCAGACTCGCGATATCTAATGTCAAAGGTGTGTGCAGACAACAGCAGCGCCCACCTTTGCATTCTGCTCACAGCAAGTGACGGAATCCCTGTATGTGGCCCGAAGATGGTCGTGAGAGGGCGGTGATCTGTTAGTAGGGTGAACTGTCTCCCGTACAAATATTGGTGAAACTTGCGAACGCCAAAAACGATGCTCAGTGCTTCTTGTTCTATTTGGGCGTAGTTAGTTTCAGCTCTGTTCAAAGTCCTAGATGCGAATGCTATCGGCTTCTCTTCTCCGTTTGGCATGATATGAAAAACGACCGCTCCCACACCATATGACGATGAATCACAAGCTTGGTAATGAAGGGTTAAAATGCGTCAAAGCCTCTGACTTCAGGAGCGTGTCCTTTGCTGTCATGAATGCCTCCTGGCACTTGTTAGTCCATTCTCACTTCTTGTCTTTACATAGCAACCAATGCAGCGGCCGCAGCATCGAGGCTAGGCTCGGTATGAACCGTCCATAGTAGTTCAGTAACCCTAGAAAAGAACGCAGCTGGCTGATATTTTCAGGTGCTGGGGCATCCACGATTGCCTTGGTCTTGGACAGTGCCTTGTGAAGGCCTGTGGCATCGATCACATGACCGAGGTACTCAACTGATGCCTGAAAAAAAATCGCATTTATCCCTGCGAACTCTGAGTCCATAATCCCTCAGTCTCTGTAGCGTTGCGTCCAAGTTACGCAGATGGTCTTGGTCATCACACCCAGTAACTAAGATATCATCTAAGTAGCACTGGACTCCAGGCAATCCACTAAGGATCTGGTCTATAGCACGTTGGAAAAGCGCTGGAGCTGATGTAATTCCGAAAGGAAGTCGACGATACCTAAATAGGCCCTTGTGCGTCACAATAGTCAGCATTTCTCGTGACTGTTCATCCACATGCATTTGCAGGTAGGCTTGACAGAGGTCGATTGTGCTAAACTTCTGGACCCCAGCAAGTCCCGCAAACAAATCTTCAATATGGGGAAGCGGATATTGCTCCACTGACAATACAGGGTTAACAGTTACTTTAAAATCTCCACATATCCTAACTCCACCCCCTTTCTTGAGCACTGGTATGATGGGTGTTGCCCATTCACTCACGCTGACTGGTTCTAGTACTCCGCTTTCAACTAGGGCTTCTAAGTCAGCCTCGACTTTTGGTCTGATGGCATAAGGTACAGGTCGTGCCTTCATGAACTTGGGTTTGCTATCCTGCTTAATACGAAGCTTCACAGTAATATCTTTCATGCTACCCGGTTCTCCATTAAAGACTTCTGCATGTTTCTTTAAGATGGCGGGTAAGCCTGGATCATTGTGTGACATCATGTAGACTGATGACCAGTCTAATTTTATTCTCTCCATCCACGAACGTCCCAGTAGGGAGGGGTAGTCTCCTTTAACTACGTAGAGTGGTAACTTCCTAGTTTGTCCATTCAACTGAACTGTGACCTCAGTGATACCTCTCACGGTTACTCTTTCACCGGTACATGTCTTTAACGCTAGGTTAGCTGGCTGAAGTGGAAGGTTCTTTAATGTCTTTTTGTAGACTGTCTCTGACATAAGAGATACTGCTGCCCTGGTATCGATCTGTATTCGCACAGGCTGCCCCTCTAGCAAGGGTGAGACCCAGTAGCCATGCGAATCCCCAGCTACAGTCAGCATGTTCAGTGATAGTTCCTCCTCTGAAGTGTCACTTGCCTCTGTTTTGTCCTGTTCTACAGAGCGGACATGCTTCTTTGTCTTTTGTCTGAATGTTTTTTTTTCCTTCCGTCTTTGACGTTTTCTCTGTGTCCTTTTTATTTCTGCATGCGCACTGAATATATCCCTTTTTACCACAGCTGTGGCAATCCATGTCCACACACCAGCATGCAGATGCAAGATGCCCCATTTTGCCACAATGGAAACATGGCCCTTGACTCTCTGTTCTTACTTTGTGCACTTTTTCTGTTGCACCCAACTGTTGAGCTTCCTTAGCTGCCAATTCCATGGAAATACTGATTTCAATGGCCTTTTGCAGTGTCAGATTACTCTCCGTTAATAGTCTCTTCTGTATGGCTTCAGTTCTCATACCACACACTAGCCTGTCTCTTATAGTGTCATTTAGCACGTCATTAAACTCACAGTGCTCTGATAGTCTTTTTAGTGCAGCTACAAACATGGTCACTGTTTCTCCTTCTTCCTGGTTACGCCTGTGGAACCTAAACCTCTCAGCTATGACTAGGGGTTTGGGTGAAAAATGCCCTTTTAGTATCTCCACAATTTCGCTATATTGTTTAGTCCCTGGTTTATCTGGATGCACTAAAGTATGCAAAAGATTGAAAGTCTTTGGTCCCATCACACTTAACAATGTAGGTACTACTTTGTTCCCTCCAATGTCATTTGCTTGTGTGAAGTATTCAAATCGTTCTGTGTATGAGCTCCATTGTTCGACATTCTCATCAAACGGTCCAATGTTACCAATAATTCCAGCCATTTTCCTTCTCTCAGGCTCCTAATTATCATTCACTAAGGATCCTTCCAATGTTGAACTCAACTAAAATCACTATCAGTTATTTAGTGCTTCAATTCACAGATCGTTTCACAGTTGAATAAATGTCCTTCTCGATTTACTCACTGCTTTTCCTTTCCTTCAAGTCCACGTAATTTCAGACATCCTCGTCGCCACTTTTGTTATATCTCAAGAGGTTAATAACCTTGCTTGTATAACAATTAAAAGAGTACGCAGGAGACAGAGTTCAGTTAACAGCCATCTTTACTTCCAGAAGAATCTCTCCCTTAATACACTCTATTTCCCATAGTGCATTGCACATCACAACTACTGTAAGCTATGTGGGACAATTCAAATACAACATTCAAAATACACAACAAATAGGACCACAAGTTGTGTAAGTGCCATATTAAGCAAGAACCTGCTATTTTTTTTAAGGAGCCAAGCATTGTTACTGCAAGCTAAAGTTGCCAGGTTAAGTGTATCTAAAGTAATTAAAATTACACAAGTAATAAACAGATTGAAAGAGAAATCTATGGCTTGCTTTCCTTCTACTTAAAAAGGAGTCTATGTGAGTTTAATGACCTTTGAATAGGTAAATATACTGAACAGACTTTAATGTGGACTATATAGTCACGGCTATTTGTAGTACCAAGTACTGCACAACCAATCTTTGTGGCCAAGAAAAGGATTCAACTGCAAATGCTACAAATACTACCTATTAATATTGGGAGTAAAAGAATGTTCATCAAGGAAAGGAAGTCTAGATTATCAAGATGTTGCCATGTGGATTTTCTCAAGCACAGAATGGAGGTACCTTTTTAAGTCTAGAATAAAAACTCTTTCAGCTTCAGTACCTACAGTGTAATATCCAACAGTTTGTTTTGTTTACTAGTTCACTGTTGTAAAACTGCAACTAATGTAGAACTGCAGTCATGTTCAGTCAAAATTGCAAATCTATTAAGTAGGGTATTTTCTCTTTTGGTAGAGTCTGCCTCTGCCTGGTGGAAACCAGGTGGAGGGACAGTTAAAATAAAGCGGGGGACTTACCCACTCCTTTCCCAGCCCGATCTGACAACTGCAATTTTAAATTGCAGGCAGCAAGGACACCCGCACTAAATCAGTGGGGTTCTCTTTAAATATGCAGGTCCTGCTGCAATTATGCCTTGGGGCTGGATCTGTTATTTCAGCTGTGGCTCAGTGGGTAGCACTTTCTAGGTGGGAGGGACTAGGAGTGAGCCAGGTGTTGCTGGTTGCCTGATTGCAGCTGGGAGTTGGAGGGAGTTTTGTAAAAAGATGGTGGTGGGTTTTGGGGTTTTGTTTTCAGGTTTTAGGGCCTTTTTGGCCCACAGAAACAGCCAGATGGCTGCTGAGGGATCCGGAGTGCTGGGCCCCTCAGAGGACAATGTCCCTGAGAGGAATTTAATAGGGAAGAAACTGTGGTGGGAAAGGAATAAAAAAGGCCCAAAGATTTGGGCCGGGACCTCAGGAGGTTTGGTAAAGAAAACACGGTGGTGGTGCAGTGTGAAGATAAGAAGATTCGAGCCTGGGATATAATCCAAGCGGTTCATGAGGACGGTGGCGAGGGAAGCTGCTTTGCCTGCCGACCTAAGCCAAATGTGGGATTCAAGGTGACGGTCAGTGGCCGTGAGGAGGTGGAAAGACTGTTACTCAGTTTGAAAGTTGGTGAGAAATTCTTGGAGGTGACTCTGCTATATTCAGAGGAGGTGGTGGTTTCATTTTTAAACTTGCCAGTTTACATTGAGGACGAAGTGCTAAGCACTAATCTGTTCTGCAATAAAGAGGAGGTATTATCCGGGAACACGGGTAGCAGACGGAGCCCGGTATATAAAGGTGCGGTTCCCTGAGGGGGTGAGGTCATTGCCATACAGTATGAAGTTCGAGACACTGGAAGGAGTGCAGTACTTTCGTGTGCTGCATGATAACCAAGTAAAGGTGTGCTATTATTGTCTTGGACATGACCACCTCATAAGAAACTGTCCAGACCTGTATTGTTACAATTGCAGTGAGTCAGGACACATTCCTCAGAGCTGCAAGGCGGAGAGCTGTGGGGTGTGTCATAAAGGCCCCACCCGCTGTGAGTGTGTGGCAGAAGGGAGCGATATGAGAGATGACGAGATGGGAGAAGGAGCAGGAGATGAGTGTGGAACGGCCGGAGGAGCGGTGCAGTCGGAGGATACAGCCGGTAAAATGAAGGAAAAAGGAGCACAGGAAGAGGCAGAAGATGGCGGAGTGCAGAACGGGATGGAGATGGCGGAAAACACGCCGAGTGCTGTGGAGGGGAACAAAGACGGCAGCGAGGGTCGAGTGCAGACTCGAGCCTTAGTGCAGTTCGGCTCCTCCTGGGGAGTCTGGTGTCTGCGGGGGGAGAAGAAGCGGGAGCGGGGTGTGTGGTGGATGTGGGTGCTCCGGGGAGAGGCGGGGAGTCGGATATCTTGGTGAGTGGGAGGGGGCAGGATGGGGAGAGGGTGCAAGAGGCAGGAGCCTTAAAGGGACAGCAGGATGGGATCGGCGAGATAGAGACGTCAGAAGGGAACAATTTAGGTGCGCCATTGTCCCATGGAGTGAGGGAACAAGGTGCAAGGGTCACAGGTGGAGATGTGGTCGAAGGGAGCGGCACAGTGGGAGAAACTGCGATAGCAGGAAGACTCTATGGGAGATGAAGTATCTGACGGGGAGCAGGATTATGTATCTGACGGGGAGCAGGCACAGGGGGTTGCAGAAGAGCTTGAGTGTGAGGAATTAGAGGGGGACAGAGACATGGAAGTCGGGGGTGGGGTGGCATCATGTGGAAAGGGAAAGGTTAGTGAGGGGCAGAAGGAAGGAGACAGGGCAGCTCTTGGGCCCAAACTTAATGCAAGGAAGAGGCTGAAACAGCAGGGAGGGGTCAAACAGGAGGTGAAAAAGAGCCGGAGGCTGCAGGAAAAAGCAACAGCTGCCCGAAAAGTTGAGAAGGAGCATGAGAGGAGGGAAGAGCCAGAGATTAAATGATGGGGAGATTATCTGGCATACTTCCCTTCTTTGGAGCCATGATTACATTGGTCTCGATTAATGTGAACGGACTGAGGGGTGAGAAGAAATTGCAGCAGTTGTTGCAGGGTTTTAAAGGTTCGGACTTGTTGTGTCTGCAAGAAACCTTTTGGGATGAGGATATTCTAGAAAGAGTTCAGAAGGTTTGGAAGGGAGAGGTGTTTGCAAGTTGTGCAAACAATAACCGTAGAGGGGTGGCTGTTTTGGTGAGTCCGTCCATAAAAGAGAACGTTGCCTTGGTGGACAAGGACACTGAGGGGAGATTTTTACGGCTAAGGGTAAAAATGGAAGGATTTAATTGCGATCTCTTTAATATCTATGCACCGAACAACCATTGCAAGCGTCGCGAGTTTTTTTGGGGGTTATTCACTGAAGCGGCAGAGGTGGAAAATCCTTGTATAGTGGGGGATTTTAATGTATTTTTATCTCGGATGGACATTTCAGCCCAGATGACCTTTAAGGATGATAACTCCAGAGGGATGATTGTAAAAATTATGGCAAATTTAAATTTGAGAGACTTATGGAGGGACCGGAACCCCATAAAAAGGGAGTTCTCCAGAGCAGGTTGGGTGGGTGATGTTTTAAAACAGAGCCGAATAGATTTTGTGTTAATGCGGGAAGGGTTAAGTTCGGAGGTGATGGAGATTTATTATAAAAAAGTATTTTTTAGTGATCACTCGGCTTTGGTTCTTAGAATTAGGAACAGCAGAGTTAAGATCGGTTCAGGGGTGTGGATTTTAAACAATCAATACCTGAAAGAAATTGCTTATAAAGAAGGGATTATAAACATAATAAAGAATGCTCGGAAGGAACCTTTGTTCTTGAAAGAAAGAAGAGTTTGGTGGGACAATTTCAAATGTGAGGTAAAAGTTTTTTCGGTACGTTATGGGAAAAAGAGGGCAGCAGCTAACTGGCATCGAGAAGAGAATATAAACAAAAGGTTTACGGGTGTCTGTAAAGCAGTTGACGGAGGGGATAAGGGAGCTGAGACTAAGTTCCAGGTGCTAAAGGAAGAGTGGGAATTATTGCAAGCTGAAAAATGCAAGGGAGCCATTCTCCGTGCAAAATCTAGAGATGCATTGGAGGGCGAAAGATGCACTAGATATTTTCTAGAGCAGGAGAAGCTGCGACAGAGATTATCGTTAATTGAAGAGTTGAAGGTTGGGGAGAAGATCATTCGTGAAAGTGGGGAGATTTTAGAGGCGGCTAGCAGCTTTTATCAAGAGTTATATACAAAAGAAGACATTTCCAATTTGGCGATGGAGAAGGTTACTGCTTTTATTGAAGAGGGTTTGAAGGAGGATGAGAGAAGCATGTGTGACAAAGAAGTAGGATTAGCGAAAATAAAAGTAGCAATAAGTGGAATGAAAGGGGGGAAAAGCCCAGGGTCCGATGGACTAAGTGCAGAATTTTATAAAGAATTTTTCAAGATTTTAAGTTCATTGCTCTTAGAAGTTTTTAAGGAAATTAAAATCGAGGGAAGCCTGGCCCCATCTATGAGGAGAGGTATCATAAGCTTAGCTTATTGTGGTGATTATTCTTGTTTTATAAGAAGCATTGTAATTGGTTGCCTGTTTTCCTGCCTTGAGAAATATGCTGTAACCTTATTGGTTAGTTGATTCCATGTGACCTGTGGTGGCCATCTTAAATTCAGTTCTCTACAGTTTGGTTGAGACTGGGTGCTTAACATGTACTGCTGGTTTTTTAAGGTTAATAAAGCCTAGCTTTTGAAAGGCAAGCTACTCTTTATTTCAATTTATTAACCTTTTGCTATAATGGAACGATATCTTCGACCGGAACGATTTAATGCTGACCCTAATTCTGCAGGAGTGGATGATCAATGGAAACATTGGTATCGTACATTTAAAAACTTTTTGGGCGTGTTGGATCAGCAATCTCTGAATAAGTTGGCTATACTAATCAACTACATTGCTCCGGATGTGTATAAGTATATTTTGGACTGTGAAACTTATGAATTGGCTATTGCTACATTGGAATTTTTTTTTGTTAAACCCAAAAATGAGGCATTTGCACGTCACCTTTTATCTGCCCGTAGGCAGCAGGCGGGAGAATCCTTGGATGCTTATTTACAAGCACTCCGGTGCCTTGGTGCTAACTGTAATTATAAGGCCGTGTCTGCAGAAGAACATAAGGAAGAGTCGGTACGGGATGCATTTATTAATGGATTACTGTCTAGATCAATTCGTCAGCGGATATTAGAAAATAAGACCTTGGATCTTAAGAGTGCTTTTGAGCAAGCCTCTACATTGGATTTGGCTCAGAGAAGTTCAGATTCTTATGCTCTTTTTGATTGGCCTGTGACCGTGGTTTCGGCAGTTCCGGATGAAAGGGAGTCACGTGGATTTAATAGGAGTGGTTTACCAGATTCCAAAACAGTTTCTACTTCGGCAGCTGTTGCCTCTAGGATTCAGAAGTGTTATTTTTGCGGGAACGCCCGGCACCCCCGTCTGAAGTGCCCTGCCCGGGAGGCTGTGTGTAGTAAATGCGGCAAGGGAGGTCATTATGCACGTGTTTGCAAATCGGTTGCCTCCTCTGCGACCATTCAGCCTTTAGATAGGGTGTTTATTGCATCAGTTTCTGCTGCCTTTTCCCATGGCCTAAACAAAGCTATAGTTATGGCCCAAGTTAATGGGTTAGAAGTGAAGGCCCTTATAGATACAGGCAGTACTGAGAGCTTTATAAGTCTTCAGTTTGTGAGGGAGAAGCGTTTGAAAATTTCACCTGCTTCCTATCAGGTGTGTATGGCTCAGACGACTCTCACCTCACAAGTAGCTGGTTGTTGCCTTGTGAAATTAATTCTCCTAGGTAATACGTATACTGATATACGCCTATCCATTCTGCCTCATCTCTGTGCGGACATTTTGATTGGTCATGATGTGCTTCAATTACATGAGTCCCTCAGTCTTTCTTTCGGAGGAACTAAGCCACCTTTGTCTATTTGTGGATTAACTTCTTTATTCATTTCTCCATTATCACTTTTTTCCAATTTGATGCCGGACTGTAAGCCAATTGCTACCAAGTCAAGAAGGTATAGCAGTCAGGATAAAGAATTTATTAATTCTGAAGTTCAACGTCTTTTATCGGAAGGAATCATTGAACCTAGTTTTTCGCCCTGGCGGGCACAGGTAGTTGTCACCACTAATGAGAGACATAAGAAGCGAATGGTGATAGACTACTCTCAAACTATTAACAGGTATACTCAATTAGATGCGTACCCCCTGCCTAAGATTGATGAGCTTATCAATAAAGTATCTCAATATAAGGTTTTTCGCACTATTGACCTAAAGAGTGCTTATCATCAGATTCCTATCGCTAAGAGGGACAAACCATATACGGCCTTTGAAGCTGGCGGAAAGCTGTACCAGTTTTGCCAAGTACCATTCGGTGTTACTAACGGTGTCGCCTGTTTTCAACGGGCAATGGATGCTTTTATAAGTGATAACTCTCTCTCTGACACCTTCTCATATTTAGATGACATCACGGTGTGTGGCAAATCAAGGGTGGAGCACGATTTTAATCTAGAAGTTGCGGAAAAAGTTGGCTTAACTTTCAATAAGGAGAAGTGTATCTTTTCGACCACCGAGGTAAATTTACTGGGGTATATTATCTCGGGAAACAAGATTAAACCAGATTCAGAACGGCTGCGACCACTGATTGAGTTACCTTGCCCTACTAATTCTAGGGCCTTGCAACGAGTTGTTGGACTGTTTTCTTATTATTCTAATTGGGTTGCAAACTTCTCGCAGAAGATCCGGCCCCTTATTCAGGTTACGACATATCCTCTATCATGGGAGGCCAGGATGTGTTTTGATAATCTTAAAAAAGATATCCTTGGAGCAGTTGTGCATTCTATTGATGAGCAGGTTCCCTTTGTGATTGAGACGGACGCTTCCGATTTTGCAATTGGGGCTACCCTGAACCAAAATGGAAGACCTGTGGCCTTTTTCTCACGTACTCTGAGCAATAGTGAGCAGAGACATTCATCAATAGAGAAAGAGGCGTACGCAATAGTAGAAGCACTGCGTAAATGGAGACATTATTTATCTGGGCGACATTTTACGTTAGTAACTGACCAAAAATCTGTGTCCTTCATGTTTGATGTCAAACATTTCGGAAAGATTAAGAATGATAAAATAATGAGGTGGAGGATCGAGTTGGCATGCTATCATTTCGATATAGTTTATCGTCCGGGGAAGGATAATGTTGCCGCTGATGCGCTGTCGAGGGCTTATTGTTCTGTGCTTCACGGAGATACGCTTATTAATCTTCATAATGCTTTGTGCCATCCTGGTGTTACGAGGATGATACACTTCGTACGCAGTAAGAATTTGCCCTTTTCAGTTGAAGACGTCAAGCGGATGACTTCGTCATGTTCTGTTTGCACCCGGTGTAAACCGAATTTCTTTAAGCCTCAACGAGCTCATCTTATAAAGGCTACTTCTCCCTTTGAACGCCTGAGCGTTGATTTTAAGGGGCCTCTTCCTTCAACGACTCAGAATCGATATATATTTACTGTTGTGGATGAGTTTTCAAGGTTCCCTTTTGCTTTTCCTTGTGCAGATGTATCAGCTGCTACAGTTATTAAATGTCTGACTCAACTTTTTGTCATTTTTGGGATGCCTGCGTATATCAATTCGGATCAGGGAAGTTCTTTTATGTCTTCCCAGTTGAAGGAATACCTCCAGAGTCGGGGAATTTCTACTAGCAGAACTACCCCGTATAATCCCCAGGGTAATGGACAGTGCGAACGATACAATGGGGTGATCTGGAAGGCAGTTATGTTGGCTTTGACATCCCGGAACCTTAAGAATACACAGTGGGAAATGGTACTGCCTGATGCCCTGCATTCCATTAGATCATTGCTTTCAACGGCTACTAATGTGACCCCCCATGAAAGGCTCTTCAACTATCCGCGGAGATCCTTTACGGGATATTCGGTACCTTCATGGCTTACTATGCAGGGACCTGTGTTGCTCCGACGCCATGTTAGACTGTCAAAGTATGATCCTTTAGTGGAGGAGGTGGAGCTATTGGAGGCAAATTCCCAATATGCTCATATTCGATTCCAAGATGGGAAAGAAAGTACGGTTTCAGTTAAAGACTTAGCTCCTTGTGGTGGCCAGCCCTCTCCTGAGGACATTAACAATAGCCAAAATTCAGATAATGTTGATGTCGTCACAGATACTACGAACATTTCCAATCCTATTGCAGACACTTACAATTCTCTCAGTCTGCCCCCGATGGATGTTCATGACCCTCCCAGTCTACCTTCTAATGGGACTTCCAATCCGGAAACCATTGATAATTGGGATATTGATAGCCTCCCTGCAGAAGATATTTCTGTGTCTCCTGGTGTGGGAGGGCAAGGAACTCCACCAAGGCTAAGAAGGTCGACACGAACAAGATATCCGGTCGACCGATTAAAAATGGACTTTTAAAATAATTAATAATTTAATAGTAAAATTTTAAAATTGTTGAAGGCATTATACATGTATTGCTCTAGTCATAAATAGCTAATTGTAAACTGTAAAGGCTACCTAGGTTGAAGTATATTTTAAAAGGAGGGGTGAATGTGGTGATTATTCTTGTTTTATAAGAAGCATTGTAATTGGTTGCCTGTTTTCCTGCCTTGAGATATATGCTGTAAACTTATTGGTTAGTTGATTCCATGTGACCTGTGGTGGCCATCTTAAATTCAGTTCTCTACAGTTTGGTTGAGACTGGGTGCTTAACATGTACTGCTGGTTTTTTAAGGTTAATAAAGCCTAGCTTTTGAAAGGCAAGCTACTCTTTATTTCACTTATATAAAAATAAAGGGGATAGACGGGATCTGAAGAATTGGAGGCCCATCACATTATTAAATGTGGATTATAAGATCTTGGCGAGGGTTATGGCAAATCGTTTGAAGGAGGTGTTACTGGAGATAGTTTGGCCCTCTCAGTCCTATGAGTCATAGGCCGGGACATCGCAGACTCTGTGGTCTCAATCCGAGATGCGATAGAGCTCATGGAAGAGAGTGGGAGGGAGGCTTATGTATTAAAGATAGATTAAGAGAAAGCCTTTGATAGGGTCTCTCATGAGTTTTTATTGAAGGTTTTGGAAGCATTTGGTTTCAAGGAAAATTTCATTCAGTGGATAAGGATTTTTTATTCAAACATATTTAGCTGCGTTAAATGTAATGTTTTTTTATCCAAGTATTTTCCGATACAGAGATCAGTGACACAGGGTTGTCTCCTGTCCCCATTGTTGTACACATTGGTAGCAGAACCATTAGGTTACATGATGCGAAAGAAACAAGGTGTAGTTGGGATTGTGGTCCCCAGTTCTGGGCTGGTGTCGGTGATACACCAATATGCAGATGACACAACCTTAACATTGAGAAATGGGGAGTCAGTGAGGAAAGCTATGGAGGTAGTGGAGGAATATTGCAGAGCTTCAGGAGCCAGAGTGAATTATAGTAAGTCCCAATGCCTGGTTGCAGGGAGGGGTGGGGGGGAATGGTTGGGGGAATGTCCCTTTAAGGTGGTGGAGGTTTTGGAAGTTCTGGTGGTGCATATGGGGTGCAAGAAAAACAGGGATGAAGTGGATCAATTAAATTGGGAACCGAAGGTTATGAAAATTAAAAAGATTTTGGGAAGATGGGAAAGAAGGTGGTTGGAAGTGCAAGGAAGAGCGACAGTGGTGTCTGCCCTCCTGCTATCTAAGCTATGGTACTTATTGACGGTGGAGGATATTCCTGAGTGGGTGGAAAAGTCCATCCGAGAGGCTTGTGTGAGGTTTTTATGGGAAGGGAAACCAGCCTTGGTGGCATACAATACCATCATTGGACGGAGAAATCAGGGAGGACTCAATTTTCCAGATATTGATTTGAAGAAGAAATCCTTTAGAATCCTTTAGAATCAAATGGGTGAAGAGATTTCTTCAGAAGTCAAATACAAGTTTTTGGAAGAGTTGTTTTGAGCATTTTAAAAAATGAAGTGGGATAGGAGGGCAGGGGATATTGCAGAAATCTCCAAAGGAAGTAAAATGCGTCCTGCTTTTCCAAGCTTTGTTGGAGAAAGGGGAGAGTTGGTCCAATTTGACAACTGTAATACTCAAGATTTCTATGAGGTATTCAGAGAATGGAGATTCAAGACACCTGCTGGTCAGGAGTTTTGGCAGAGTATATACCCACAGCTGGACTTCAACAGGATTTGGAAGGGAGCGTGGGCGAATTTTAAATGCCCAGAATGGATTGAACTGGATTTCAAATTGGCTCATAACCAGATTTTTACCATGACGGTCTTGTGCAAGATTGGACGAGTGCAGGCGGCAACTTGCCCAATGTGTGGGACACGGGGTGAGACTCTGTCCCATTTACTGGTGTTATGTCCACAGTTAAATGACTTTTGTGTGAAGCTTTTTTGCTGGGTGGGGACCGAAGAGCGAGAATGGGAATCCCATGGGACTCAATTTTGAGATGGGGATTACAGGAGAGTCTGCCCGAGTCTAGCGGAGCGGCAATTAATTTAATGTTCAGTTTGGCTAGATTCGTGATTGTGCAAAGAAGGAATGCTCTGTTTTTTAAGGGGAGGAGAATCAATCTAAAAGAGTATTTTAAATATAAGTTAAAAGATCATTATAAGGCTCTGTGGATGTTTTATTCAGAAAGGAATTTAAGGACAGTATTTTACAAACAATTTTTAAAGTACAATCGATTAATATATGTTACAGGTGACAAATTAAACTTCAGGTTTGATGTCAAAATGTGGTGGCGGAATGGCTGTGCAGAGCGGTGGAATTGATTTGTATCATACAATGTAATGATCACGATGTTGTAAATGTTCTTAATGTTCAATAAAGTATAATATATAAAAAAAAGTGGGTAGCCCACTCACCTCTGAGTCAGCAGGTTGTGGGTTCAAGTCCCATTCCAGGGACTTGAACCCACTCCAGGGACTTGAGTACATAAAGCTAGGCTGACACTCCAGTGCAGTGCTGAGGGAGTGCTGCACTGTCGGGAGTGCTGCACTGTCGGAGGTGCCGACTTTCGGATGAGATGTTAAACCGAGGCCCCGTCTACTCTCTCAGGTGGGCGTAAAAGCTCCCATGGCACTATTTCGAAGAAGAGCAGGGAGTTATCCCTGGTGCCCTGGCCAATATTTATCCCTCAACCAACATAATAAAAGCAGATTATCTGGTCATTATCACATTGCTGTTTGTGGGAGCTTGCTGTGCACAAATTGGCTGCTGCGTTTCCCACATTACTATAGTGACTACACTTCAAAAATACTTCATTGGCTGTAAAGCACTTTGAGACGTCCGGTGTTTGTGAAAGGCGCTATATAAATGCAAGTCTTTCATCAACCTGAGGCCTGAGCAGGGGTACAGTGGTGGATTGCCTGCCAGGCCAAACCTGCCTGGACCTGGATCAAAGGTGGAAGAGGCCCAGTAAGGTAAGTTTAATTTAGTTTTAAAGTTTCCTTGTGAGCCAGAAGGAGCAGGAGTGCCCCTCCGGGAAGGAAAATTGGGCCTTTTGTCGCTGGCTTCTCCCTCCCCCAATTATGATCACCTCTGGATCTCTCGCCTCGCCACTTACCTCACTGCCGGGGACTGTTCCTGCGGATCCAATGCAGCGGCCTTCAGCCTCCTGAATTCATTCTCCTGCCTGCTGGCCAGGCAGTGATTCCTGCCGGGTCTGAGCGGGAGTCTGTGCCTGAATATTTAAATAAGACCGAGGAGTTAAAATTTCTCCGGGCTTCGGAATACGAGTTTGTCCATTGCCCAGGCTCCCTGCATGCACCAATCTTGCCCAACTTAAAATCAAGGCCATAGAACTCTCATCTTGGGGCCAACCTCCACCCACGTCTCCCTCCTTCCTTCCTTATCACCTTCCCTCCAAACAGCAGAAGCTATATGGACCCACCACTATTCCCCAACCACAAAATCCATGACCAATATTATGAATACAAGAGTGACATTCAGTGAAGTGCAGAGGACTCAAATTGAAGTAAATACAGCCATCCACATGGATGTATTAGTGGAGGAAACCAAATATGCGGTAATAGAGAAAAGCAGCTGTCAAAAATCTCATCTTCAAAAATGAAGACACAATGAAGACACAAAGAATACAGTCCACCCTTACTCCAAGGCCTCCCAGTGTCCAGCAACCAGAGCTGTAGTGCTTACGCCCCTTGACTTCTAAAAGATAGAGCAAATTCTGGGCTACTGAAACAGAGAGGCATGGCCTAACAGGACAGAGAAAAGAGAATGACCAACTATGGATCTTTTCAACCCCAGATACATGCCAACAAAAGAGAGATGTTGCTCGTGTGCAAGATACATAGAAAGAGAAGCTTTGAATGGGTACCTCTAAACCAATTAGTGGCCTGAGAGTTAACACGTCAGCCTCCATTTCACACTTTTTTTGGGGATCATTGATATGACATTGGAATGGAATATTATATAAGAAGAGACAAAGAGCAAATTACAAACAGTGTAGATTATTTCCTCCATTTATATTGGGGTTCTGATTAAGCTGATGTGGTAAATAGTTTCTGTAATGATCAATAACATGTCATTCTATAGTGGACACTAGGTGGAGCCGTAGAGCTGTGTAGAGCTGTATATAGCTGTATGTATATAAGACTACACTACCCAGCTGTATGTATATTAAGAATACATTACCTATGAGGCACTGGGCTACCCACAAGGCAACAGTCAAGATGGCAGCCTGCACACAGGAGCACACGTGCTGCATCTCTACAGATACTGTACCTAGAAAACGTGTACTGAATAACTGACTAGCTAGAAGCTAGCTGTGTTCATAATAAGAATGTCTAGTTATTAATGAACATAAGATGGTACCAGGATGGTGAAGATCTGCTGAAAATTGTGAAAAGCGACATGGAGAATTTGAAGCCACCAGAGCGTTTGAAACTCACAGGAAACATCGACTACAATTGGCAGACTCTTAAACAACAATTCAAAATCTACATTGCAGCCATCGGATTCGGAACGAAGCCAGACACAAGGAAGATAGTGTTGCTGCTTACGGTTGCAGGCCCACAGGCAATAGAGGTAGTTAATACATTTGTATTTAATCCAGCGGAGAACAGAGACAAATTAGATGATGTGCTAAAGAAATTTGATGCACATTGTTCTCCCAAAAAGAATGAGACCTATGAAAGATACATGTTCTGTTCAAGGACACAGCAGCAAAATGAGACTTTTGATAGCTTTATAACTGATCTGAAACTGAAAGCACAGACATGTAATTTCTCTGAGCACAAAGCATCCATGATTCGTGACCAGATTGTGTTTGGTATTCATGATAAAAAAATCAGGGAACGTCTGTTGAGAGAAACCGAACTAAATTTGGAAAATGCAGTGAAAATATGCCAAGCCAGCGAGCTAGCTCGAAAGCACGCGAAGACTTTCAGTGAAATCAATAATGATGCGATTGTAATGAGTGATAATGCTGCTGTCGGTGCTGTGTCCTACAAGGGGAAGAAACGTGGGCAGAACAGAAATGAAAAGCAATCGGAGGATGACATTTTTAATTGTAAACGCTATGGTTACAAACACCAGTTAAGACAATGCCCAGCGTTTGGAAAAATGTGCACAAAGTGTAATGGAAAGAATCACTTTGCCAAACAATGCTTTTCAAAAGTAAAAACTAAGAAAGGGCAACGAGTTAATGTAATTGAGGACACTGATTTAAGTGAGACATTTTTTGTAGGAATGGTGTCATGTGACAATATCAAAAAGGATACAGAAAATGTGCAGCCCACAGAAATGGACAATGCTGAACATAAAGTTAATGCAGTAAAAGAGGACAAATGGATGATCCCACTGCAGGTAAATGGAGCATTAGTTACCTTTAAACTAGACACGGGGCAAACGCAAACTTAATCAGTATGAGTGACATTAACAATATGAAAGAAAAGCCCAAAATACAGAAAAAGTCAGTACTACTGAAGGACTATAATGGACAAAAAATAGATAGCTTAGGTGTATGCAGACTTAAAGTGACAGTCAAAGACAAAGTGCATCATCTCATGTTTTCTGTTGTGGCTGAAAGACTTGATTCACTGCTGGGTGACAAAGCTTGTGAGGACTTAGAACTGGTCAAGAGAGTCTACCGTATAAACTGTGCCATAAGCAGACCAGATGACTCGGTGGATTCTGTAGTGAATAATTTCCAGGATGTGTTCAAAGGATTTGGAGTTCTACCATTCACTTACAAGATCCAGCTAAAGGAGGATGCTCAGCCAGTGGTACATGCTCCATGAAGAGTTCCAGCACCCCTGCGTGACCGGCTCAAGAATGAACTGGACAGAATGACCACACTAGGAGTCATCAGGAAAATCGAAGAGCGAACAGACTGGGTTAACTCCATGGTATGTGTAAAGAAAAAGAACAATGATCTAAGAATATGCATGGATCCAAAGGACTTAAATGCAAACATAAAACGTGAACACTACCAGATTCCCAAGCGAGAAGAAATCACCAGTGAAATGTCAGGTGCCAGATACTTTACAAAGCTCGATGCCTCACAAGGATTTTGGCAACTAAAACTGGATGAAGAGAGCACCAAATACTGCACCTTCAACACACCATTTGGCAGGTATTGTTTCCTCAGAATGCCTTTCGGGATAATATCTGCATCTGAAATCTTTCATAGAGCGATGGAACACATAATTGAAGGTCTGGAAGGAGTTCGGGTCTATGTTGATGACATCATCATCTGGGGCTCCACACTGAAAGAACACAATGAGAGACTGACTAAAGTGCTACAGAGCATACGCCGGAATGGACTCAAGCTCAACAAAGCCAAGTGTCAGTTTGGCATCCAGGAAGTCACTTTCCTAGGAGATAATCTATCTAGTAAAGGAATAGAGCCAGATATGGAAAAAGTAAACGCCATACTCAAAATGCCCCGACCCACTGACAAAAAAGGAGTGCTACGCATCATGGGGATGATAAACTTCATTGGAAAGTTCATTCCTAACTTGTCAGCCAAGACAGCCTGTCTGCGAGACCTGCTACATAAAACAAATGAGTTTGCATGGACAGAAAGACATGAACAAGAGTGGATAAACCTCAAAACAGTGCTGACAACCACACCTGTACTCACCTTCTTTGACCCAACAAAAAGAATCAAAGTGTCAACAGATGCATCAAAAGATGGCCTAGGTGCGGTCTTGCTACAAGCAGAGGGTGAAGATTGGAAGCCTGTTGCCTATGCCTCCAGGTCTATGACTGATACTGAGTGTCGATACGCCCAGATTGAAAAGGAATGTCTAGGCTTGGTAGTTGGACTAGAAAAGTTTCATGGCTACATATATGGACTTCCCACCTTCACAGTTGAGACAGACCACAGCCCTCTGGTTGCCATCATAAAAAAGAACCTGAATGAGATGTCTCCAAGGATTCAATGACTCATGATGAAGCTGCAAAGATATGACTTTGAACTGATCTACACACCAGGCAAATACATAGTGTTAGCAGATGCACTATCCCGAGCACCCACAATGAGTCGTGAGCTCTACTGAAGAAGACGTGGATGTTCATGTGAGTATGGTCACTGCTGCGCTGCCCATGTCAGACACAAAATCAAAGCAAATAGCAGAAGAAACAGTAAAAGATACAGTATTACAAACAGTAATAGAGAACATTCATCATGGTTGGCCAAAAGGTTCCTGTCCAAAATATTTTCACATAAGGTCAGAATTGAGTGTCGCAAGTGGACTATTACTAAAACAGAACAGAATAGTCATTCCACAGGCTCTATGTCAAGACATGCTCAAAAGGATTCATGAGGGACATCTCGGAATTGAAAAATGCAAAAGGAGAGCAAGAGACACTGTTTATTGGCCTGGCATATATAAGGACATTGAGAACATGATAGGCAAATGTGAGACATGTCAGAAACACCAAAACAAACAAGCAAAGGAACCAATGATAGTAGCTGACATACCAACAGCACCATGGCAAAAGGTTGGTATGGACCTTTTTCATTTAAATGGTAAAGACTATCTAATAGTGATTGACTACTATTCTAACTATCCTGAGATGGCGCTGCTCTCAAGCACCACAGCAAGCAGTGTCATAATGCATGTGAAATCCATCTTCGCCAGACATGGAATTCCCAGGATTGCCGTTAGCGACAATGGTCCGTGCTTCAACTGTAAGGAGTGGCAACAGTTTGCAGCACATTATGACTTTCAGCACATCACATCCAGTCCTTTGTATGCTCAGTCAAATGGTAAGGCAGAGAAAGGTGTTCAAGTTCTCAAGCAGCTACTGAAGAAAGCGACAGAAAGCAAGTCTGATCCTTATCTCGCCCTGCTGAGCTACCGAGCCTCACCTTTAGACTGTGGTTCTTCACCTGCTGAACTACTAATGGGTCGCAAGTTGCACACCACGCTACCCTGCTGTGCAAAAGAACAGCAAAGTGAGGAACTGAGACAGAGACTTCAACTGTTAAAGCTGAAACAGAAATCATACTATGACAAGTCATCCAAAACTCTAAAACCATTGACAAGGGATGATGTTGTCAGGATTGAGGATCCAGATGCATGGAACAGGAAAGCTACAGTTCTTGAGGAAGTAGGACCAAGGTCATACACTGTTAGAACTGAGGAAGGACAGATTCTCAGGAGGAACCGCCGTTCCCTCCTAAAAACACAAGAGACTATTCAAGAGCAGATTGATGACAATGCCGCAACTGCATCTTGTCATTCACCGCCAGAACAATCTCATGAAGACACATCAGACTTACCCGTGTTGAGAAGATCCACACGTGAAGTAAAATAGCCTGATAGACTTAATCTTTGAGTACAATGTAAAGCTTTGAAAATGTGTTGACTGTTTTGAAAATGTTTATGTTTATAGATCACTAACAAAAGTGTTACTGATATTATCTTTATTGTTTTCTTGAAAGTTGATTGATATTGATTTTGTTAAACCTCAAAGAAAGGGGGATGTAATGATCAATAACATGTCATTCTATAGTGGACACTAGGTGGAGCTGTAGAGCTGTGTAGAGCTGTATATAGCTGTATGTATATAAGACTACACTACCCAGCTGTATGTATATTAAGACTACATTACCCATGAGGCACTAGGCTACCGACAAGGCAGCAGTCAAGATGGATGCCTCTACAGATACTGTACCTAGTCCACATGTGCTCAATAAAAGTGTCTAGCAAAAGCTAGCTGTGTTCATAATAAGAATGTCTATTTATTAATGAACATAAGAGTTTCTTTAAAAGGAATTTTTGGAAAAGCAGGTGAAGAGAGCTCTGTGGCTAGTGGGCGAGAAGCTGGATAAAATGCTTTAAGGTATGTAATGCTTGAGGTAGAATGTGCTATGGAAAGTTCCTAGTTGCATTAAGCTGAAAATTTAATCAGAAACCTTTGTAAAGAAGAGAAATGTTCAGATTTAGAGCTGCTTAATGTTCTAAGTGGATTTCATAAGATTCTCCACAACCCTTTCTACTTCTGACCCCTAGCTCCAGTCCCTTCATCTACAGAAAAAGAATGCCCAAAGCGAAAATAAACAACCACTTCAATATGATCTAGGCACGGAGCAGGGAAAAATAGTAACATCCATTACCTGCATGACAACAATAACTGCACTTCAAAGTAAATCATTGTATGTGAAGCCCTTTGGGACATTTCTGAGAAATGTGATAAGGCACTTTATAAGTTTTCTTTCTTTCTTTCCATAATCCTCCAAAATTGGGAATTGGGGCCTATATAAAATGGATCCATCGCTATTCCCCGACCACAATATCTAGGACCGAGATTATTGTAATGTCCGTGTGTAATTGAGACACGGACTGCAGAAGTTGGTTATAACAGGTGTTTACTGAATGGAGACAAAACTGGAACTACTATACAAAGTTACTACACAGGCTTATATACAGGGGTGGTCACTACTGGTACTGCAGTATACAGGGGCTGCAGAATATAGTTCCTTCTTCAAGGTACATACACTACAATTCCTCCCCTTTTAGCTAAACAGTACATAACATTCGATTAATAATTAAATAACATATTTACAATTACAGTTGCTATATACATTAGCTGAAGTTAATCAATTATAAATTCAGTCTTTGAGGAGGCTTCCTGATTCTGTCCGGATAACGCCTCTTTGGGGTATCAGGTTCTTCTGGCAAAGTTGATTCGGGATCAACGTCGTTGTTTGGTTCGTCTGCTTCCAATATCACCGATTCTGAGGTAGATGCAATTGGTACTTCGGTTTCATCACCAGGTGTATAGGATCGTGGTGTAGATTTGACGTTTTCCAGTGACTCTAGAATCTGGTCAGCATGGCGTCTTACAATGCTCTCTCCAACGTCCACGGTATACATGAGAGGTCCTTGCCGTGTGCAGATCGTTCCTGGCTGCCATTTCTCTGTGCGGTAGTCCCGGGCCAAAACTGGTTGACCTATCTTGAAACTCCTGGTTGGCCTTTCATTCATATTCTGAAACTGCCTGTTCTCCACATTTCTTCTGATGTTTGGCTTAACCAAATCCAAGCGGCATCTTAGTCTTCAATTGAAGAACATCATGGCTGGAGTTTGGTTGGTAACCGCATGTGTCGCATTCCGGTAGGCAAACAAGAAGTTATCCACCTTGTGTTGTAGGGGTATGTCTTCATTACACATTGCCTTGATAGCCTTCTTGAATGTTTGAACGAACCTCTCAGCCAATCCATTGGTGGCTGGATGATATGGGGCGGATGTGTAATGCTTAACACCATTGTTCTTTAAGAACCTCCGGAACTCTTCAGACACAAACTGTGGTCCATTGTCAGAGCAAATCTGTTCAGGCAGCCCATTTCTGGCGAATATGGTTCGTAAGACTGTGGTAGTTTTTTCTGTGGTGGTTGAGGACATTTTTAATACCTCTGGCCACTTTGAATGTGCATCCACCGCAATTAAAAACATCGAGTCCATAAATGGACCAGCAAAATCAATGTGCAGCCTTTGCCATGGAGATGAGGGCCACTCCCATGGATGTAGAGGGGCTTGTGATGGGGCGTTTTGGACCTTCTGGCATCCTGTACAGCTCTTGGTCATCTCTTCGATTTCTCTATCGATTCCCGGCCACCACACAAACGCTGTGGCTAAGTTCTTCATTTTTACCCCTCCCAGATGACCCTCATGAAACTCATTGAGCACTCTATCCTTCAATTTGGGTGGAATTACTACTCTGGATCCACACATCAAGGTTCCTCGGCACACTGACAGTTGTTCTCTTCTCGGCGAGAATGCTGGCAACAGTGGTTCGCCATGTGCTGGCCATCCCTTCACCGTTAAATCATAGACCCTGGAGAGTGTCGGGTCATTTCGTGTTTCCTTTTCTATGTTTACATTCGTCACAGGTAGACATTCGACTATGGTCGAGTGGAATATCTCCACAGGATCCACTGCAGGTGCTTCTTCCACCGTCGGCAATGGTAGGCGCGACAATCCATCAGCATTCCCATGCTGTTTAGTTCCTTTGTACTCTATGTCATATTGATGTGCCCCTAGGAAAAGGGACCACCTCTGTAGCTGTTGTGCTGTCATTATCGGGACGCCCTTCTTAGGGTTGAAAATGGAGACAAGAGGTTGATGATCAGTTAGTAGAGTAAATTTCTGTCCGTGCAGGTAGTGATTGAACTTCTTCACCCCCCACACCAGGCTGAGGGCCTCTCTGTCAATCTGGGCGTAGTTACGCTCGGCTGAAGTTAACGAGCGTGACGCAAAAGCTATCGGTCTCTCTGAACCATCAAGGAATTTATGTGACAGTACCTCTCCAACGCCGTAGGGAGACGCATCACACACCAGTCTTATCGGTAGTGATGGGTTGTAGTGAGCCAATACTTCTCTTGAAGTGATCAGGCCTTTACACTTCTGAAAGGCCCGCTTACATTCATCGCTCCATTTCCGTGCTACTCCAGTTTGTAGCAGGGCATTCAGTGGGCGCAGAATTGTGGACAAATTCGGCATAAACTTATGGTAGTAATTCACCAATCCGAGGAATGACCTCAGTTGCGACACATTTTCAGGCGCTGGAGCCTTAACTAACGCTTCAATTTTGTCAGGGGACTTATGTAACCCCTCTTCATCAATCACGTGGCCACAATATGATATTTGTTTCTTAAAAAACTCGCACTTGGGGCAATTGGCTCGTAGCCCATGTTCTCTTAGTCTAGTGAGCACCTGCTCTAGGTTGGAAAGGTGTTCACTGTCATTTTCACCTGTCACTAGGATGTCGTCCAAGTAACACTGAGTCCCCGGAATCCCTTGCAGGACTTGTTCCATCGCTCTTTGCCATATAGCCGGAGCTGATGCTACTCCGAATACCAGTCGATTATACTGGTAAAGACCTTTGTGAGTGTTTATCGTGAGATATTTCCTAGAGGATTCTTCAACCTCCATCTGCAAATATGCTTGCGCTAGGTCAATTTTTGTAAAACATTTCCCTCCAGATAGTGAGGCGAAAATATCTTCAATCCTCGGAAGAGGATACTGTACTGTGTGAAGGATTGGGTTCACAGTCACCTTGAAGTCCCCACAGATGCGAACCTTCCTTGGCTCCTCAGACTTATTGTTTAACGTTTTCTTCATGACAGGAACGATGGGTGTCGCCCACTCGCTCCAGTCTACCTTAGATAACACGCCTGCATTCTCCAGATACTCCAGCTCTGCCTTGACGGCTGGGCGAATTGCATACGGTACCGGTCTTGCTTTGAAAAACTTGGGAATTGCATTCTCTTCTATTTTTATCGAGGCGGTTACGCCTTTAAGAGTTCCCAGTCCTTGTTGAAATACCTCTTTAGCGTTAGCTAAGATTTTTGACAATCGTCCAGGTGTGACATCGTCATCCTTTTTACCAGCCACAGTCAGTGCCTGAATGGAGTGCCAGTCTAAACTTATCTTTCTGAGCCATTCACGTCCCAATAACGGTGGTCCACCATCTTGCAGTATGTGCAGATACAATTTCTGTATTTCCTTGCCGTTGTATTCGACAGGCACCCTTATTTTCCCTCTGGGGTATACTTTCTGCCCTGTATATGTCTTCAAGACAATGGATGTCTCTTTCAAGGGTATGTGTGAGAATAGCCGCTCGTAGTCTCGTCGATTCATGACGGTCAGGGCTGATCCTGTATCCAATTCCATTTTGACTTGGGACCCTGCTATCGTGAGGGTGACCCAAATGGTTCGGTGATCCTCTTTTGCGATTATGTTGTGTAGTTTGAGACAGCTTAGTCTCTTGTTCCCGGATTCACTATCGCTCTTCTGGTCTTTGGAACTACTGTCCGTCATCTTTTGTACTTTCCTGTACTTTTCCTTAGTAGTCTTTTTGTTGTCGTTAGTCTTCTTCCCGGACCTGCAAACTCGTGCAATGTGTCCCATCTTTCCGCATTGCCTGCATGTTTTGTCCTTGAACCAGCAGTCCTTCTGGTCATGGGTTGTTCTGCCACAGCGATAACATTTTTCAAATCCCCGTGTCATTTCATGGGTGCCGTATTCCTGTGGCTTTTGCTGTATTTCCGCAGCTCCCCTTGCTGCTGCTTCGTACGATACTGCCACGCTGAAAGCCTTATCTAGCATCAGCTCTTTCTCTGAGAGTAACCTCTTCTGGGTTCCTTCACTCAGGAGTCCACAGACAAATTTGTCCCGTAGGGTATCTGCCAGTCCTGCTCCGAACTGGCAGTGCTGTGATAGCTTGCGTAGTTCCGTAAGGTAATCAGCATTGCTCTCATCTTTATGCTGATTTCTCTTGTGGAATTTAAATCTTTCTGCTATCAGCAGCGGTGTAGGATTTAGGTGTTCCTGTAGGATATCAACAATTTTGTTAAAACTCTTCTCCATCGGTTTGACTGGAGTGATCAGGTTCCGCAATAGGCCGTACGTTCTTGCGCCCATTAAGTTTAGTAGTACCGATGCCTTTTTCTCATCGGCTACTTCATTTGCCTTGCAATATACTTCGACTCTTTCCACATACGTGGTCCAGTCTTCTATTTCATTATCGAAGGCAGTGATATTGCCAGTCTTCGGCATCTTGGAGATCTAAGATGGCGCCTCCCGCGCTTTGCCTTCTTCCCCGATTGAACAAAATGGCGCCTCCCGCACTTTGCCTTCTTCCCCGATTGAACAAAATGGTGCCTCCCGCGCTTTTCCTTCTTCCCCGCCAGATTAAGATGGCGACTCCCGCGCTTTCAGTCTTTTCCGCTGCTGCCAACGCTGTTGCTGGCGTTTTTATGCCTTGATGTTGACGCCCTATGGTCTTCGCGCGCTTCCCCCCGCGCTGCTGCCAACGCCGCTCTCCGCGGTCCCCGTGGCAAACTGCAGCTCCTCGCGGCTTTCTGCGCTTCTAATTTCTTTTTCTTTTATTTTAATTACTGGTCCCGTCATCAGAGCAGACCCTATGGGACACTTTCCTCCCTCTTCTTGGGTCTGTACGCTGCCCGGCTTCGTAGCACCGGCCGCGCCCTGTGTGCTCCACCCTCTCTCTCTCCTCTTCCCGACAACGCTGCTCGGCCCCGTTGAAAAGCCACCCGATCGAGCTCTAGCCCGCCGCAGCCCAGGAAGGATCAGTGTACTACCTGCCGCCAGCCCGATTAGCTGGAACACCATAGACTGGAGAACCAAGCCCAGCTCTCGACAGCCTCTCCTGCAAATCTTCGAATTCGATGAATCAGAGGGCGGTTGCCCACGGTCGATGCCCGTTTCTTCTGTTTGTTTTTTTTTCTTTTTGGATTTCTTCCTTCTGGCTTCGACCTCTAATAACTTCGCTTCAGGGATGGATCCCCGTGAAGTGGTGCAGAACTGTAGGTAAGTTCGGATCTGTTCATCGCCAATGTAATGTCCGTGTGTAATTGAGACACGGACTGCAGAAGTTGGTTATAACAGGTGTTTACTGAATGGAGACAAAACTGGAACTACTATACAGGCTTATATACAGGGGTGGTCACTACTGGTACTGCAGTATACAGGGGCTGCAGAATATAGTTCCTTCTTCAAGGTACATACACTACAATTATGAATACAAGAGTGTATTCTAAAAGCTTCACTAAAATGTGGAGGTCTTCTATTGAAATGAATGGATGAATTACAGCCATCCAGCTGGATGTAATGATGGTGGAAAATGTATGTCAAATGGAGAATAGCAGCTTATCAAGAAGAACAAATTGCCAACATTATATACATGATGGTGTAGGGAAATGCTCTAACAACTACATTTCCTTACAATGGAGTCAGTCGTCAGACTGACTGCTGGGAAAGAGAAGGGCTAATGCTAATTAAACCATGAAGGCATATACAAACAAAACATTCCTTACTAGTGATGGAAAAGGAGCCATCAAGACCCACAGGAAGACATACAGATATCCTACATCCTCTGGACTGATAATTGGCAAGGAAAGGCTAATTCATTCCGTCAGTAGCTTGGGCAGGTCCTGTTGAGAGGTTGGTGGTTTGAATGCTAATATAATCTGAATTTCTAGGCATAAATTTGGCGGTAAACCCCAGACACTTCCTTGACAAAGAGTTAAGGTGAAAGGGTTAATGATTCGTCTAGTTCTCTCGATGAATATTCTTGTTAAGGTGTTGATTCCAGTGTTCTTGCAACGGACACATTAATTTGGGGGCCCACAGCTAATGTGGTTGAATTGTGCTGACTGATTAGTAACTGTTTCATTTAATGCACTCAAAGTTCCTGGAGAAAGTGCTGCACTGTGAGATCATCTGGGCTGTTATTTTATGAACAAATGAACTCGTATTTATAGCTGGGAAGAAAGGCTTTTTTTTTTGTCCAATGAGTCAATTAGTATTGGGCAGAGTGTTCCAGCAATAGAGGGGAAGGAATATAAAAGTTTCATGGTGTTACACTGGCTTTTGTTGGTCAGCAGTGAGAAGCAGCATGGAATCAAAGGTTACATGTTTAAAAAGTGCTTGGCCTGAATGTGTCTCCAGAGTTGTTAATGAGTCTGTCAGATGTTTTTTCAATAGAAATCAAACAAGAACTTTCTATACTTAACATGAAAGTGGTCTTGTTAAAAGAAAAATCTCATCCAGTGGTTTCAGTGACTGGAGCCAGAATTTACGTTTCAACTGTTAGTAACAATTGCAAATATGTTTTGTTATATCAGACGTGAAGGATTCTTTAAAAACATATGACTTCCCCTCTTCTGATTTATAGAAACAACTTAAAAAGCAATCTGGAACACTCCAGCACTTTCATACAGATGGGGAATGGAGCCTTGAATCAGCCTGTCTCACTCATCACCGTGGCACTTCTCCAACAGCTGAGAAATAATTGGAGCTCCCAAAAAGTTTCCAAGATGATAATAGTTAATGTTTAGTCTAATGCTTTGCTCCGATAAACCTCTTTTTTCATCACATTTTATTTCATCGCACCTACAACTGCTTGACTGCTTTAAATATTTTGTCTAATGAGTATCTCACCGTTAGATGGTGAAGCAGGTACCTTCTGGTCACCTGCCAGGTGCCATGTGTAGAACAACTTCAACTTTTATTTGTCCTGTATAACTAAAGTAGGGAAACCAGTATTGAAATGCTACACAATGGATGTCCGGTTTTCGTTTTTTTTAAAAACTAATGACAAACCAAGTTTAAAATCCAAATAACTATTTTTGAAGTTTATGGTTTTCCTGGACGACGGTCAAAATTCTGAAAAGTGGAATGTATTTTGACAATAATAAATTACATTTTCTAATTCAGAGTAAAGTAGAATACGAACTTGATTAGGGTGTCTCTGAGCTATAAATTAAAAAAAACACCCTAAATTCATCTCCAACTCCTTTCTTCTTGTTTTCCTATTCTCTTAGTTTCTGTTTTCATTACCTCATTGTTTCTTCCTCCCTTATCCGGTCCTCAGAGCCGCTGTTGTCTCTCCCTTCCCTTCACCTTCCTTCTTGCACGCACCCTTTTCAGTTCACTGATCTTACATTTGTTTGTGTGGTTGAGTCATGAATAAGTAGTTTGTTGTGAGGTTACTTCACAGTCATTTATATGTGGCATAGTGTTGTTTGTAATTAAAGCAATTAGAAACTGTACACTGTTTAATTCTAGTACCCAATTCTATTTTAGTGAAAAGTAAATGACAAAGTTCCACCATAGTTATGCAGAATGTAACTTTATTTGGAAATTTAAAAAAAATTGCATATCTATTGTGCTCTTCATGTCCTCAGAATATTCCTAAGTTTTTCAACACCAATGAATTATTTTTGAAGTGCAGTCAGTCGCTGTTGTTTTGCAGACAGATGCGGCTGCCGAATTTGAACACAACAAGGTTCCACACGCAACAGAGAGATAAATGACCAGTTAAACTGTATTTTCCGATCAGAGGCTTCCTGTGTGCGGAGGCCTCCGATCTGGAAAATCTACGAACTTACCTGAGGGCTCCCGAGGTGCATATACTTCCGCTCCTGGGCCTCTCCAAACTCAAAATGCGCACGCGTCCCTGGGATCATGTGGGCCATGGGGAGCCAATAGGAGAAGGAAATCTCCCTTCATACATTTGACAGATAGACCTGTCAAATATATGAATGGAGATCACCCCAAAAACACAGTAAAACATTAAATAATTTTTTTTTTAAATCACGTTTTTAAAATGAGTTAAAATTACAATAAATTAATATTTTAAACAAAAATTTAACTTTTTGAAAAAAATAATTAAAGTTTTTTATGGGACTAAAAATAAACTTACCTTTTTTACAAGTATTTTTAAATTATAAATGAGTGAAAACATTTTTTAAAACTTTTTTTCAACTCTTATGTTGGTAAAAGCATGCCTTACGCCTGCTTTTACCAGGCGTAAGATTTCTAAGGGTTTTCTGCAGGCGGAGGGTCTCCAGAAAGCGGAACTATCTGCCCGCAGAGGCCCTTCTCTAGAGCAGACGTCCGATCTGTCAAGAGCATTCTTGACAGATCGAAAATACCGGTTTTTAGCACATGCGCTGTGCATGCCTGAAACCGGCATTTCCGATGTCCCTACGGGTGGGTAAACAGCGCGTACCCACCCGTAGGCATCGGAATATACGGCCCATGGTGTTGGTTGAAGGGTGAATGTAGGCCAGGACACCGGGCTCTTCTTCAGAAAACTTTGATGTCCACCTGAAGAGGGATTTCAGTCTGATGTCTTATCGTGCAATACAGGACTCCCTCGACACCTCAGTGAAGTGTCAGCTGAGATTATCGCCAGGAATTTCCTCGGTACTTCTCCGGCTCCGCTGGATCTCCGGCAAAGTTACGGTGGCAGAGCAGGAGAAACCCAGAGGAAATTCCTGGCGCATGTGCTCAAGTTCTGGAGTGAGGCTTCAGCCTGTAGCCTTCTGGCTCAGATCAAAGAATGCTAGCCTGAGCCAAATTGACACGATTAGCTGTTAACATTTCATTTCCTGAATAAACTGCAACTTGAAATTGGTTAGCAGGATAACAAATGGTGTGAGCAGCGTCCTTAAAATTAAGAACTGAATGTTCCCAGCAAAATGATATAAGTCTATAGGATAATTATCACCAGTGTTTTCTCCTGATGCAAAGACTATGCCAGGAGCATGAATCTGTAAAATCTACCCTTGCAGATAAACATTATTTGAACCATTGGTTGATCTAGTGGTGAAGTGCATTATAACCAACATCTTCCACATTATTAGTTCCCCTTTTCAGCCTAATTAAAAGGGAGACCAAAAAAAGCAATGAGCAGAAATGAGGTGCCGTCCTATATGAGAAAGTGAATGGGGGTAATCTTGACATTGTGCGATAGTAAAAGATGGGTGATAGTGAATCAGCAGCCCGCTTTACAGCTCACCCCGTTTTTATTTCTATTGACTTCAATGGAAATAGAAATCAGGAGAGATGTAAAGCTAATTTGACAACATTTAAAAGCAAAAACAGCTTAGAACAGTGAGAAAAGGAATACTGCTAAATTATTCACTTCCACACTGATTATGCTAACCTCATGAAGCGGGACAATCATTAATGGCATTGGCAAAGAAACAGATTGTTTGGCTGCCCTATTGGTGAGGGAGTGGAAGGTCTGACTAGATGCAAAGAGGGATAAAAAATAACTAAAATATGAGAAAGAGATATTTACAAAATATATCAGAAGAAAAAAAAAGACACGGCACTTCGTACTCATAAGTTCTCCAACTGTCTTCATTACCTCCAGAACCAAGACGTGAGGTGACAGAAACTGATGTCAGGTCACAGCTTTTTATTAGAAAATATTCAGCAATACAATTGTATAATACATAAACGCAAACCTTCTCTTTTTCTTGCAATTAGCTGGAGTTGTCAAGTTTACATTAAACAAGCTTACAAATATAAATTATATCCTGCCAGGTCAGAAGGTGCCCTGTCACTGTGCATATATGGCTACCATATTTTGCAAGAAGACTATGAAGTAAGTCAGGTCCGGCATGCTTTGCCATTTCCTTTCCAACTGAGAGAGAGGTGATGCCTGAATACTGCACTATCTTCCAAGAAAGCGATACATTTATATTAATTTAATATATCATTAATATTATGATAAAATAGAGCTCCTGGAGTGCAAGTTGGATGGAGGGGGGCCGACAGAGGTGAAAATTCTGGCAACATGCAGAAATGCTGGGTCTCTGCTCAGTTTCCTGCTGGCTGCAAATTTGTACAGGGCCCCTGCACGGGCCGAACTTGCATCTGCCCCAATCAATGCTCCAAACATCAGAGGCAACCGGGCCGAGGGAAGGGAATTCCCATGCTGGGGATGTCCTTGGTCCAGACCTCCCTACTGCTCGGTGACATGGATATTAGGGTGAACTTGACATACAGGTTGTTTGAGTGGCGGAAGTGAGGCCTGCCTAGGGGCCCAGGCCTGAGTCCTGACTTTCTCCCCCAAGAAAAATTCTTGTACAAAGGTTTTTTGAGCCCTTTCTAAAGAAACACATAAATGCAATCGAAGCCACTGGCGCCGACTGGATGAGGACTGGCTTGCCTGTGCTGCTTTTCCTGTGCCCCCCTCGGCATGTGCCCAAGATGTGCCAACTTTGGCATGTGCAACTGCCAATGACATTTTAGTTGAGAGACCCTGCCCTGACCTCAAATATTTCTGCAGGGTCAGGAGCGGAAGCCACTGACACCTGCTGCACCACTGGGCCTAGTGGGATAGAATTTCTGCAAGTGTTCTCTGGTCGCTCGCCTTAACTTCAGGGGAAGATCTATGGAAATTCCAGAGAAACGGTATTAACGGCCAGTTAAGCTGTTTCTTTTAGGTTTCCACCGATCTTCCACCGAAGTTACAGCGGATGATCAGAAGAATGCCCATGGAAATTACTGGCGATTATGTTTCATGTCTCACTAATGCACCATGAAAAGAATTGATAACGTGCAAGGTAGCTCACTGTTCTTTTACTTGGGTTGAAATTTAGCCTCGACTGCACTGAAATGTCAGCCTAGATCAGGTCCTGGGTCTTGTATCCACAATTTCCTGAGTCAGAGCAGTAGTGCTAGAAAACCTGGGAATGGTGGCTGAGCTAAAGGGTTAGAAAAGCTTTTCTTAGTATTATCTCATTGATGAGTTACACAACAAAAGTAATCCGAGCTCCTCACTATTGATGTTTGAGGGGTGGGCTACATGCTTGCAAAAATGTTCCTGAATGCCAGCCTGGTGTACTATCTTTATAGAGGGTTACAATCCAGTAAAAGCACACTTAATATTAGAAGCAGTAACTGTGAGAAGGCAAGAGGTGGGGCTTGCACAATATTTCCCATTTGTACAACATGAGGCATTAGATCTGCACCTCAACATTTCTTTGCGTACATTTGTCCGAGATCCCCAAGGAAGCCTTTGATCTGGCAGCCCAGATTCTGAGTAAAGTTAGAACTGAAGGACTTGGTAGGAGACATCAATAAAGGTAAATAAATATCTGTTTAAGGATTGCTGAAAGCTGGAAGAGGGTGAACAAGAAACAAACTGATGATCAAAAGTGTGGAATGAGCTGCTTGTGTTTGTGGACAAATGCAAGGTAATAAGAGGGAAATAAACAATGGGAATTGTTATGAACTCGTGCTGCGGGCGTAGAGCTTCACCCGTAGCGGGAATTGCACGTACACAGCCTATGGTTTACTGGCCATAATTTTAACGGACAGAAAATCATGGGCTGCATGTACACGGTTTCTCAATATGTACTCCCACTGGGAAAAATTCCATGTCATGCAGTTGATTTATAGACAAAAGTGGCAACAAAACAAAGGCAAATGTCAAGATAAGGAATCGCCTACTTACGGTTGGATGCCTATTTTGAGGAAGACATTGAATGCCTCAAAGGGTGTGCCAGAAGCAGATGTAGTAGTTGTCAGATCTACCTCAGTAGCTGCAGCGTTTATGACTAAAAAAGAGTTGCACTTATATAGCGTCTTTCACAACCTCAGGATGTCCCAAAGCACTTTGCAGCCAATGAAGTCATTGAATTAATTTTATTTCAGTGTTGAAAGGTGATGAATAAGGTATCATTTGCTTGGTATGTTTATCAGACACTGACTAAGAACAGCTAAAAGCAGAAGATAGAAGGCAAAAGACCCCTTTGTTCTCCCCACCAAATTCTCATTCCATTCTCCCCTCAATGAAGATGGGGATTTGGGAAGCATATCTTAGGTTTCTGGCAATTGCAAGCACAGACACCCAGTTTTCTATCTCCTACAAGAGGTTTTGAAATTTCCACTCTAGCTCCCTCAATACGTCAATGGGTAAACGTAGCATGTTGCATAGTATTGAACCGTACAGGCCAGAAGGCCCCAGGTTTGATTTCTGGTGAGTTAGTTCTCCAACTGGTAGTTAGCGTGCTAAACTTTGGGCTCAGCACCCCTTGGTCTAGGGAGGAGAGAATGAAATTGCGGTTACTGCTTCTGATTGCTATCCAGCGCTCCTTGCTGGAACACATGCATGTTTGGATATTGGCTGATCATAGAATCTGGTTCGGCTTCAACATTAGCCACCGTCCATGATCGGACAGTCAGCTGAAACACACCGTGTAGATTCACACATGGAAATGCTCACTTTGGTGAGACTGCCGGTGCCTGGGGAACCGTACCTCAGCAAGACGTAGTGCTTTGAGGAGAGGAGAGGAAAAATTGAGGGGGAAAAAAACTGCATTAGGAAAACACTGGGGTGGAGGAATCAGCTTGGAGCACCATTTGCTTCCCTCCACCCACCGTGTCTTATGTATTAATGCCTTAGTGCAAAAACGGACAAGTGGAATCCAAACCCATTTAGACATTGCTAACTGAACCTGGAATTGCCTAATTTAAGGCTAATTCAATTCAATTTGGCACTTAGCCTTAATGAACATGCTGCCGATCAAATGAGCGAGACCCCAGGTGCCAGGCTTCAGTGGACCATCTTCTTTCCCTTGGCACTGACCATCAGAAAAGCAGTCTGTTTAACAGAATGACACACTAATGACAGAAATGAACCTCACTGGAGGTTTGAGCAACAGCCCACATTACACATATCTGTCTCCTATACCTATTTTATTTTCCCTCTTTCTTTCCATCTCATTTAGCTTTTCTGTTGCATCTTTTTCAATCCTTCATCCAAATTTAACTTGGAGCTTATTTTCGTCACCTACTAACACTTACTTCCCGCTCTGTTGTTTCCTCGGTAGTTATTCTACCTGACATTAAGTACGCAAGCTGGGCAAACGCAGAGCACTGGTATATGGGATAAGCAGCTTGCTGCAGTCTGCAGATAGTGTTGATCGATAATGCTGTTCGGGTGCAGGCTAAGAATACACCATTACTATTGAGTGCAAACCTGACCCAGTGTAAGGCTTTTTTTTTTGTTGCCTATTTAATATGGCTGCCTCAGCTTTCCTTTGTACAGTGACAGATGAGTCAAGCCAGCTTTGGCTTTTCTATGTATTCTGCTTCTGGACAAAGTTTTCTTATGCTGCACGTCCCAGGAACCAATGATTTGTTTTTTGGCCCTGCACTGCCCCCTTGAGGACAACATCTTTTATACCATGAGCACGTGAACAATATTAACAGAAGCAATCAAATTTTCCTTGGCCTACCCAGCCTCGGTTATAAACCATCAGCAGTAAAAATTCCCAGAGCATGGTTTTCTTCTCAAAACCTCTAGCTCTTTATTTAAAAAATAAAAATATAATTCAGCTGAATTTTTGTCAAGTTTTCTTTCAGATTTCTGTACCACCACCAATGACTGAATTTCCATAAATACGTTAAAAAAAAATCTTGGTTATTATGGAAGAGTGGGAATTTGTAAAAGAGAAGCTGCATCTATATAATACATAAGAAAATGGAGCTACTATCACTTCATTCACTTATTTATTTATTGTTGAATGATGCAAGACTAGTGAAAGTATTGAAGAAACCAGTTCATTTTAAAGGATAAAACTAATTCATACACCCTTAGATGACAAACTGAATGACAAGCTAGCTGTTAAAGTAATTTATACTTAATGCATTCAAAACAGTTCTGTTTGTAAATAATTAAATAATCATTCATTTGACAGAAAATATGCTATGCCAAGTGCACCTTAATTTCTAGATAACGTTGCAGCATAACCAGGTAAACTGCGTTTGGCATATCTAGAAGACCTGGCTATTTTAATGTTCTTTTAATTACTTTTTTTTCTCTAGACCACACCTCTTACAGCTCTGCTTTTTTCACTCTCATTTTTCACAGTATCTATTACTAATTAAGCATTCAGCAACATTTCTTACTATGGAAGCGGTGTACTTTGCAATGGAAATTCTTGTACAGAGAGATGGAGCCATTGTTCACCAAGGGCGTCTCTATATTTTTTGAAAGGGCTGCCCTCTCCCAAATAGCTTTCTCGTTAAAAGAGAGCTTTTTAAAAAAAAATGAAGTTTTCTTTCAAGTCCTCTACTGTTACAGTGTCGCGGCTATCAAAGCCCCCTCCTAGCCATTTTCATTTACCTTGTGACTCTGACCCTTTGTGATGCTGTGCAGTTTCAGGGTAAGCTGATCCCAGAGGTCCCCAAGGATGTTATTCTCATTTATTCACACAGCTCTTTGACTGTAACAGTCCGTGTTTGGCAGCAGATCAGCTCTCGCTGATTCAAGATGCACAATACAGTGCCTTTTATTTTTCCCCTGGCCTTTTAATAAGGCCCATGTTGTCAGAGAATTTCAATGGGTATCAATCGATTAGAATGTTACATTTCATTCATAGCTGCCAGTAACTTTGGGACAGCTACAGGAGAAATAAAAGCTAGACAATAGTGAAAGGAATCATCTTTGGTGTCTTTGTGTTCTGACATTTCTCCCTGTTCCGTAGTAGACTGCTCCATTCACTGTAAGGAGTTAACACCCTGTTTAATTGTTGCCACACCTAAACCCCATAAAGAACCACATTGCTTATGCTTGGAACTCAGGCCAATTTACTCCGAGGTTGCAGGCAAGCGCATTCAAACAGCTGCTCATTGGGAGCCCAATTTCAGGTGTGTGATAGATGGGTTGAACTACCTTTGGTGCCATCTGTGTGTCTACAGGCAGTCCGTACCTTTGACAGCTGTCCCACCTCTCTGAACATCAAATGCTTGTGTGTAGTCTCTGGAGAACTATAAGACAAGGCTGTGGCAGTGACTGTCCCACGGGGCCACTATCATGAGATGCTGTACCTGCCAAATGGTGTGTCATAAAGGGCTCCAGTTACTGGCTGGTAAATTATCTGATTAAAAAAGTCCTTTCATTTTACATCAATAACTGGAGGTAAAAATAAACGGAATGATCTTGAATGCTGCACAACCTTCAGCAGATAGGAAGGAGAAAAGATGATGAACCTTTTCTTACTGATCACAACGCTGATAGTATTTTCTCGAAATGTAAACCAATTTACTTGAGCTGTTTGATGATAAGCACTTCAAAACTATTTTAATTTTACCTTTGGCGCCTTTTTTTTAAATCGACCCCAACTCACTCGACCTCATTCCTGTGTTTTTTAAAATAAAAAATTGAAATACAATGAAAGCTTCTTCATGGATTTCAGACCATTTGAACTTTTAAGATGTTATTTTGACATATGTGTAAATGAAGAATATTAAAGTAAGGCAACTGATCAATTTTCGTACAATGATAACAAAATATGAAAATATATGCGCAGGAATACAAAACTATGGTTGAGACTGTTGGAACATTTAAATTTTGTTTATTGTCTCTTCAACCTGTTAAACATTGGGAAGACCAAAGTCCAGTTAAAGAATGGTAAGATCGAAGCAATTGTCTTCAGCCCCTGCCACAGACTGCGTGCCCTTGTCACCAATTCCATCCCCCTTCTGGCCATTGTTTCAAGTTGAACCAGATTGCTCGCAACCTCGGCGTCCTATTGGACCCTGAGTTTAGTTCCCGATGCCATATCCTCTCCATCATAAAGACTGCCTACTTCCACATTCGTAACATTGCCCGTCTCTGGCCCAACCTCAGCCCATCAGCTGCTAAAATCTTCATCCGTGCTTTTCTCATCTACAGACGCAACTATTCCAATGCTCTCCGAGCCGGCCTCCCATCCTCCACGCTCCATAAACTTCAGCTCATCCAATACCCTGCTGCCTATATTCTATCCTGCACTGTCTGCTCACTCATCACCACTGTCCTCATTGATTTACATTGGCTCTCAGTCTCCCAATGCCTCAAATTTCAAATTCTCATCCTTGCATTTAAATTCCTTTATGGCCTTGCTCCCTTCTATTTCTGTAATGTCTTTCAGTGCTACATCTCCCTCCACCCAACTCTCTGTACCTCCAATTCTGGCCTCTGTAAAGCACTTTGGGACATCCTGAGGTTGTGAAAAGTGCTTTATAAATACAGATTGGTGGTACTTTCATTCTTTCTTTCTTTCTTTTCTTTAGTTTCTTTAGTTTCTTTTCTTCTTTCTCTTCAACAAAGTTTTTGGTTGGCCCCTCTAATATCTTCTTTGGTTCGGTGTCCATTTATTTTGATTATTATGCCTCAATGAAGTGCCTTAGGACAAAGCAAGTTGTTGTGTTGAGCACTGAGAACCTGTTTCAAAGTTTGGGCAAAATTGGGCAACTCTCAGGCCTACCATGTTGCCATCTCTGTCCGTCTGTCACCCTGCTCCATGCGTAGTGAGTCACAACACACTGCTATACTGATTGCCCAGTATCACGAGTTGACCTCAGCATCTGACTGCCACTGCCAGGAGACTGCTCTGCTGTTTCAGTTCAGTTGCAGATTTCTGGTAACACATCATTTTTGGAGTTTGTTCACTTGGTTTAAGGTTTCTAAAATGTTTTCATTCCAGAAGTATAAAAGAATAGCCAGCAGTTAGATTTGGTTTTGGAGGAAATGCCCTGGAAGTTACTGCAATGTCATCCAAATAGAACTACAACATTCAGGTGCATGTAAGACTTGGTTAAAAGCTTTTTATTCTAATGTGGAGATTTTATTACTAAAAGCAAACTTCCAATTGCTTAGAAAATTGAAACAGAGCATACAAAGCAATTTTGATCATTATACAAATTCTCAATGCTTACAGTTATCTTCAAAATTAACAGTTTGCTTATCAACTGATAAAAATTTAGTTCACATTTACCCCCATTTCAAACTATAATTGTTAAAATCGTATCAAAGCTCTGTGGACCTGTCACATCCAGTCGGGAATGGTGGTGGACCATTAAACAACTAACAGGAGGAGGCTCCATGAATATCCCCTTCCTCAATGATGGTGGAGTCCAGCACGCGAGTGCAAAAGACAAGGCTGAAGCATTTGCAAACATCTTCAACCAGAACTGCGGAGTGGATGATCCATATCGGCCTACTCCTGAGGTCCCCACCATTACAGATGCTAGTCTTCAGCCAATTTGATTTACTCCACATCATATCAAGAAACAGCTGAGCACACTGGATACAGCAAAGGCTGTGGACCCCCGACAACATCCCAGCTGTAGTGCTAAAGACTTCTGCTCCAGAACTAGCTGCACCTCTAGCCAAGCTGTTCCAGTACAGCTATAACACTGGCATCTATCCGACAATGTGGAAAACTGCCCAGGTATGTCCTGTCCACAAAAAGCAGGACAAATCCAATCCAGCCAATTACCATCTCATCAGCCTACTCTCAATCATCAGTAAAGTGATGGAAGGTGGTCATCGACAGTGCTATCAAGCGATACTTACTCACCAATAACCTGCTCACTGATACTAAGGTTCGGTTCTGCCAAGACCGCTCCACTCCAAACCACATTACAGCCTTGGTCCAAACATGGACAAAGGAGCTGAATTCCAGAGGTGAGGTGAGAGTGACTGCACTTGACATCAGGGCAGAATTTGACCGAGCGTGGCATCAAGGAGCCCTAGTAAAACTGTAGTCAATGGGAATCAGGGGGGAAACTTTCCACTGGCTGGAGTCATACCTAGCACAAAGGAAGATGGTTGTGGTTGTTGGAGGTCAATCATCAGCCCCAGGACATCGCTGCAGGAGTTCCTCAGGGCAGTGTCCTAGGCCCAACCATCTTCAGCTGCTTCATCAATGACCTTCCCTCCAACATAAGGTCAGAAGAGGGGATGTTTGCTAACGATTGCACAGTGTTCAGTTCCATTTGCAACTCCTCAGATAATGAAGAAGTCCATGCCCACATGCAGCAAGACCTGGGCAACATCCGGGCTTGGGCTGATAAGTGGCAGGTAGCATTCGTGCCAACAAGTGCCAGGCAATAACCATCTCCAACAAGAGAGAGTCTAATCACCTCCCCATGACATTCAACGGCATTACCATCACTGAATCCCCCACCATCAACATTCTGGGGCTGACTGTTGACCAGAAACTTAACTGGACCAGCCACATTAACACTTTGGCTACAAGAGCAGGTCAGAGGCTGAGTGTTCTGCGGCGAGTGACTCACCTCCTGACTCCCCAAAGCCTTTCCACCATCTACAAGGCACAAGTCAGGAGTGTGATGGAATACTCTCCACTTGCCTGGATGAGTGCAGCTCCAACAACATTCAAGAAGCTCAACACCATCCAGGACAAAGCAGTCCGCTTATTCGGCACCCCATCCACCACCTTAAACATTCACTGCCTCCACCACCGGCGCACCGTGGCTGCAGTGTGTACCATCTACAAGATGCACTGCAGCAACTCGCCAAGGCTTCTTCGACAGCACCTCCCAAATCCGCGACCTCTACCACCTAGAAGGACAAGGGCAGCAGAAGCATGGGAACACCATCACTTCCAAGTTCCCCTCCAAGTCACACACCATCCAGACTTGTTCCTTCATCGTCGCTGGGTCAAAATTCTGGAGCTCTGTACCTAACAGCACCGTGGGAGTACCTTCACCACAGGGACTGCAGCGGTTCAAGAATACAGCTCACCTTTTCAAAGTCAATTAGGGATTCGCAATAAATGCTGGCCTTGCCAGTGACGCCCACATCCCGCGAACTAATAAATAAAATAAAAAATCAGCACTCTTATTGTCATTGTTACTTCTTCATTGACATCAACTTATAAAATAAAACACAGTGCATTGTGCAACCTAAGTGCAACTTCACCTGTAAGAAGAGAGAAAATTAAAAGGTAGATAAATGTGTAAAAGGTACAATTTCTGCAGTTAGGTTACAAGAGTATGACTGGATATAGAATAGTCTATTTTCGTGATCTAGTAGTATGTCCAGTTGTGGTCTGGCTTGAAGCATTTTTTCGTGCTCATTGCTTTCTTTGCTGAATTTCTAGCTTTGGTGGTTACCTTTTCCATTCAAATTTTCTAATCTGGTGTAAAAGCACTGTGCTCTCGATGGGCGCGAGTGGTTTTGGGGTAGCATGCGGTTATGCTGGATCCCTGACCAATTTCATGCCTGCCACAATTTCCTCAGCAGTGAAAAGGCTGCGGTTTCCCTACTGCAAACGATTGCATAATCTTCAAGCGTGCAGCCGGCGTTGGGGCTGAGCCCTCCTGTCAGTGTCCTGAGGCAAGCTCCTGCTGCGGACTCCAGCCAACGGTATGCAAATGGTCCTAACCCTGGAAATTGGGTCCGGACGGGGCATTTCATGGGGCGGGCAAAACTTCAGCCACTAATTGCCTCCTGTGAAGCACCTTGGGACCTTTTATAATGTTAAAAGTGCTATATAAATGCAAGTTGTTGTTGTATCTCAGTATTTAATCGACACATGCACTGTTTATTACCTGGTACATTACAGACAAATGGAATTTGTTGCTTAGTTAATTCTAACAGATCTGAGACTTTACACGTCTCATTACTGAGAATAGTATGTTTGGCTCATATAACCCAATCTGGGCACTCACTATTTTCCCCAAAATGTCTTTATTCCGTTCCTGAAAGCACTAACTCTTGCTGGGATTTGATTTCACAGATACCAGTACCTCTCTAACACCTCGCTTAACTCGATGTTATAGAGTCATAGGGCTAGATTTTCAGTTTAGGCAGTTTTGGGGCGCTAGCTTTAGCGCCCGCCCGAAGTTAGCGCCCGCCCCAAAGTAGCGCCCCGTTGCCGGGAATTCAGTGGCTTCGCCCTAAGAGGTTGGTGGAGCGCTAAAAGAGGCGTTCCACTACTCTCTTTAGGCGCTAAGCCGGCGGTCCAGAGGGATAGCGCCCAGGCGGGGCGCAGCACGGGTGCGGTCATTTTTGCACTGACAGCAGACCCCGTGGTGCCGACCAGCTCTTAAAGGGGGAAGGGACGAATTAGTCTGCTGCCACGCCCTGCACACTGCAGCCTTGCAAAGAGGCCTCAACACTACTGCTCAGCCCCAGGGAGTCATGGCAACGCCAGAGAAGGCCCGTCAGCGTGCCCTGCGCTTCTCAGAGGGTGATCTGGACATCATGCTCACAGCTCTGGAGGTGAGGCGCAAGATCTTGTTTCCAGACAGTGGGAGGAATCCAACCCACCACGACTACACCAAAGCCTGGAAGCAGATCGCCCAGAGGGTGACATTCACCGGCGAGGCCCCCAGGACCCACACACAATGCCGTAAGAAGTACAACGATCTGACCAGGATTGTGAGGGTGAGTAGCCTTTCCAGTCTCCTCCTCATTCTTGCATGTACACCTGACATGATGGGCAAAGGGACCTGAAAGTCCTTTTGGCCAGCCCTCAGCCAGCAGCATTGGGACAGTCATGAGCATCAAATGGCCATTCGGCACTCTACACTTTGGCCAAGCTATTCCACCATGGGAGGCAGTGCACACTACATCAGGGCTTCACTCTGTCCAAGCTATTCCACCATGGGAGGCAGTGCACACTACATCAGGGCTTCACTCTGTCCAAGCTATTCCACCATGGGAGGCAGTGCACACTACATCAGGGCTTCACTGCGCCCTTACAGCCCGTCCTTTCTCTTGCAGGCTAAAGTAGCGTTTAATCGCCAGGCCCGTGCCAGGGGTGGCCGCGCCAAGCTGCAGGAGCTCACTCGGCTGGAGGAGCGCGTGTGTGTGCTCATGGGAGCACGTGTGATTGTCCCCACAGCGTGCGGTGTATCCGACCCTCCACTGCCCGGCAATGGTAAGGACCTCGCCTTTTGGCCCTCTCGCGTCGCACTGGCCCATCCGAGCTATCTCCTTTGCCACTGTCCCACCAATGCGCTGAATCCCACCAGTCCTAACTCCCTCGCTGACGCCGTCTCCTCACTCTGAAGCTACTCTTGTGCATTCCTGCTTTCAGCTGGTGACGACCAGGACCCTGAGGCTGCCAGTGACAGCACCTCCAACCAGGAGGAGGAGGAGGAGCAAGCCGGACCTTCGGGGGAACAGTCACGTCCCGCAGGAGAGGAGGAAATGCTCGACACCTCCTCACTGGACGAGTGCCTGGAGGAACTGTCGCAGGGCAATGCAGCTTCTGGGACCAGTGGCGTCCAGCCACCCAGCAGCCGTGCGCGTGGCCCGCGGCCTTCCCCCCAAAGGGGGGAAGGATCAAAGGGGAGTGCTGCTGCTCGGCAAACTCGCCGTCACCAACGCGGCAAGGGTCCCCTAGTTCGGCCCCCTCCTCCCCAGCGGGAGAGTCGCGACTCCAGTCCGGACACCTTCACTTCGGAGGAGGTGCGGAAGCTCGATCAGATGGCCGACGACTCGGACCGGCGCCACACGGAGCTCATGAGCGTGGTGGGGCGCATGCCTGAGGCCATCGAGTCGCTGGCGACCAGTGTGCGCGAGTTCGGGGCAGCAACTGCCGCGACTGGCCGCATGCTAACTGATGCCGTCAAGACCCTGGCGGATGTGATGCGCGCGCACACCAGGACCAGAGGGCCACTCACTGCTGCCACACGCGCTGTCTCAGGCAGGCATCGCCAGGGCAGGCGCCGCGCTGGACCATCCCAGCAAGCCGGCCGTCGGCTGATTGCTGCGGATCCTGCAGTGCGGGCCCGGCCGAGTGCCACCGCGCCACAGCACCAGCCAGCGCATCCCAGACGCCAGCTGGCCCACATTGCACCATCCGTCGCCGCCATTCCCCCTCTGGGGCGTCAAGGGCAAGCGGCTGCAGCTGATGGTGGCCAGGCTCAGGCGCGCCACTCAGGAGACGGCCCCTCGAGGCCCAAACGCCGTGTAGGCCGCCCCCCAGTGGCATCTGGCGGAAGGGCATCTGAGCCTCAGGCGCCTTCCCCCAGCCTCGCAGCAGCCACTGGGCAGAGCTTGCGAAGGAGCAGCAGGCAGGGCAGGGGAGGCAAAATGCTGGGCAAGGTCTCGCCCTCGCGGGCCACTCAGTAGAGGGTGTGGCCAGCTTTCCTTTAATATGGCGGTGGCCATCTTTATTTTGCCCATGGTTGTGCTTTTGGAGGGCTTTTTTTTTGCGTTAGGCCGACGTTGAGGCCCGGTTTCAATAAAGGTGGAGTGGCTCCTCCCCAGTTTGTGGGAGTGAGTCGTTTGTTGGGCTTTTTGTGGGGCCCGTTTATTGTTTTTGGGGATTCATGTGGGAAGGGCTTTTCATTTTTGTTTAATAAAAAATTATCTTTATTCATGCAGTCTCCATGGTTGTTCTTCTTAGTGTTTGTTGGCTTCGCCGGCTGAGGGCTTGCGGAGCGGCTGCATTCATCTTCCCTCATGGCCCCTGGCCATTCCCTGACAGGGGGCTTAGAAGTACCGTGTAATAAGGTGGCGTCGTGCGGCCCTTGGCCCTGGTCGCTCCCTCCTGGGAACGTACTCCTGCTCCTCCTCCTCCTCCTCCTCCTCCTCCTCATGCTCCTCCTGCTCCTCCTCCTGAGGTGCTGGTCCAACGTCAGGTGGCAGTGCCTGAGTCCTGCGGATAGCCAGGTTGTGTAGCATGCAGCAAACCACCACAAATTGGGAGACCCGGTCCGGCGAATACTGGAGAGCTCCTCCGGAGCGATCAAGGCAGCGGAACCGCTGCTTGAGGACCCCAATAGTTAGCTCGATGATGTTGCGGGTGGTTTGATGGCTCTCGTTGTAGGCCTCTTCAGCAGCGGTCCTGGGCGCGCGGAGCGGGGTCATGAGCCAGGTGCACAAAGGATAGCCTTTGTCCCCGAGTAGCCATCCTCTTGGGGGAGGCTGTGCCTGGAACATGTCATGCACAGTACTCTGCCGCAGGATAAAGGCATCGTGGCTGCTGCCTGGGAAGCTGGCATTGACTGCCATGATGCGCTGCTTGTGGTCACAGACCAGCTGCACATTCAGAGAATGGTAGCCCTTCCTGTTGCGATACTGCTCGCCATGCTCCAGAGGGGCCCGCAAAGCCACATGCGTACAGTCAATGGCGCCCTGCACCAAGGGGAATTCCCCGAGTCTGGAAAATCCCAATGCGCGCTGATGCTGGCTCTCCAGGGCCATGGGGAAGGAGATGAATTGGCTTCTCCTTCTGAACAGTGCTTCGGTCACCTGGCGGATGCAGCGATGCACGCCGTACTGGGAGATGTTTGCTATGTCCCCAGCAGCGTATTGGAAGGAGCCGGTGGCATAGAAGTTCAATGCCACTGTCACCTTCACTTCCACCGACAGAGACGTCCTGCACCTGAGCTTTGGCCGCAGATCTCGGCGAAGCAGGTGGCAGATCTCTGCAATCACCCCCTTCCGGAATCGGAGCCTTTTAACACATCGCGCGGCACTCATGTTTAGGTAGGAGCGCTGCTGGCGGTATAGCCTGACTGGGTAAGGCCTACGTGGCCGACGCCTGTAGCCCCCTCTGCCTCTAGCCAGGGCTGCCCCTCTGACAATACGTCTGCGAGCCCTACGGACATGGAGCTGCAGCTCCGCGTTGGCACCCCATGCAACCCCCATCAAATCCTGGCAAACACTCTAATTTCCAAATGGCCACTTGCAGCGCTGTTGCCTGAGTCCAAAAATACCTGGCTCTTGCTGCTTGAAACCAGTTAGCTATCCTCCTTGTTGTGTCTCCAGAAATGCGTTGCACAAGACTGTTTTCTGAAATAATGGATGGCCTTTATACTGGAGAGGACGTTCCCTTTAATTAGCGCCCCCCGGGGCCCGCGCTGGTTGTGTTGCGTTCCTTTTTCCAAACGCTCCGGCCGCCCGCCGCACAATGGGGCGGTCCGACTGAAGTTTGCAATCGGGGCGGCCAAAGGGCGTTGCACGAGGATGTGACGTCATTTTCTGCGCGCGCATCCGGGCGGGCGCTAAACTTTGCGCCGGCGCTAACGGGCAACTTAATTTGGGGCGGGGCGCAAACTGCGCTGCGCCCGGGCGCTACACGCATAGCGCCCGGAAATCACTTCTCTTAAGGCGCTAACTGCTGGCGCAAGCAACTGAAAATCTAGCCCATAGAGTTATACAGCACGGATAGAGGCCCTTCGGCCCATCGTGTCCACGCCGGCCATCAAGCCCTGTCTAATCTAATCCCATATTCCAGCATTTGGTCCGTAGCCTTGTATGCTATGGCATTTCAAGTGCTCATCCAAATGCTTCTTAAATGTTGTGAGGGTTCCTGCCTCCACAACCCTCTCAGGCAGTGAGGGCTAGATTTTCAGTTTAGGCAGTTTTGGGGCGCTAGCTTTAGCGCCCGCCCGAAGTTAGCGCCCGCCCCAAAGTAGCGCCCCGTTGCCGGGAATTCAGTGGCTTCGCCCTAAGAGGTTGGTGGAGCGCTAAAAGAGGCGTTCCACTACTCTCTTTAGGCGCTAAGCCGGCGGTCCAGAGGGATAGCGCCCAGGCGGGGCGCAGCACGGGTGCGGTCATTTTTGCACTGACAGCAGACCCCGTGGTGCCGACCAGCTCTTAAAGGGGGAAGGGACGAATTAGTCTGCTGCCACGCCCTGCACACTGCAGCCTTGCAAAGAGGCCTCAACACTACTGCTCAGCCCCAGGGAGTCATGGCAACGCCAGAGAAGGCCCGTCAGCGTGCCCTGCGCTTCTCAGAGGGTGATCTGGACATCATGCTCACAGCTCTGGAGGTGAGGCGCAAGATCTTGTTTCCAGACAGTGGGAGGAATCCAACCCACCACGACTACACCAAAGCCTGGAAGCAGATCGCCCAGAGGGTGACATTCACCGGCGAGGCCCCCAGGACCCACACACAATGCCGTAAGAAGTACAACGATCTGACCAGGATTGTGAGGGTGAGTAGCCTTTCCAGTCTCCTCCTCATTCTTGCATGTACACCTGACATGATGGGCAAAGGGACCTGAAAGTCCTTTTGGCCAGCCCTCAGCCAGCAGCATTGGGACAGTCATGAGCATCAAATGGCCATTCGGCACTCTACACTTTGGCCAAGCTATTCCACCATGGGAGGCAGTGCACACTACATCAGGGCTTCACTCTGTCCAAGCTATTCCACCATGGGAGGCAGTGCACACTACATCAGGGCTTCACTCTGTCCAAGCTATTCCACCATGGGAGGCAGTGCACACTACATCAGGGCTTCACTCTGTCCAAGCTATTCCACCATGGGAGGCAGTGCACACTACATCAGGGCTTCACTGCGCCCTTACAGCCCGTCCTTTCTCTTGCAGGCTAAAGTAGCGTTTAATCGCCAGGCCCGTGCCAGGGGTGGCCGCGCCAAGCTGCAGGAGCTCACTCGGCTGGAGGAGCGCGTGTGTGTGCTCATGGGAGCACGTGTGATTGTCCCCACAGCGTGCGGTGTATCCGACCCTCCACTGCCCGGCAATGGTAAGGACCTCGCCTTTTGGCCCTCTCGCGTCGCACTGGCCCATCCGAGCTATCTCCTTTGCCACTGTCCCACCAATGCGCTGAATCCCACCAGTCCTAACTCCCTCGCTGACGCCGTCTCCTCACTCTGAAGCTACTCTTGTGCATTCCTGCTTTCAGCTGGTGACGACCAGGACCCTGAGGCTGCCAGTGACAGCACCTCCAACCAGGAGGAGGAGGAGGAGCAAGCCGGACCTTCGGGGGAACAGTCACGTCCCGCAGGAGAGGAGGAAATGCTCGACACCTCCTCACTGGACGAGTGCCTGGAGGAACTGTCGCAGGGCAATGCAGCTTCTGGGACCAGTGGCGTCCAGCCACCCAGCAGCCGTGCGCGTGGCCCGCGGCCTTCCCCCCAAAGGGGGGAAGGATCAAAGGGGAGTGCTGCTGCTCGGCAAACTCGCCGTCACCAACGCGGCAAGGGTCCCCTAGTTCGGCCCCCTCCTCCCCAGCGGGAGAGTCGCGACTCCAGTCCGGACACCTTCACTTCGGAGGAGGTGCGGAAGCTCGATCAGATGGCCGACGACTCGGACCGGCGCCACACGGAGCTCATGAGCGTGGTGGGGCGCATGCCTGAGGCCATCGAGTCGCTGGCGACCAGTGTGCGCGAGTTCGGGGCAGCAACTGCCGCGACTGGCCGCATGCTAACTGATGCCGTCAAGACCCTGGCGGATGTGATGCGCGCGCACACCAGGACCAGAGGGCCACTCACTGCTGCCACACGCGCTGTCTCAGGCAGGCATCGCCAGGGCAGGCGCCGCGCTGGACCATCCCAGCAAGCCGGCCGTCGGCTGATTGCTGCGGATCCTGCAGTGCGGGCCCGGCCGAGTGCCACCGCGCCACAGCACCAGCCAGCGCATCCCAGACGCCAGCTGGCCCACATTGCACCATCCGTCGCCGCCATTCCCCCTCTGGGGCGTCAAGGGCAAGCGGCTGCAGCTGATGGTGGCCAGGCTCAGGCGCGCCACTCAGGAGACGGCCCCTCGAGGCCCAAACGCCGTGTAGGCCGCCCCCCAGTGGCATCTGGCGGAAGGGCATCTGAGCCTCAGGCGCCTTCCCCCAGCCTCGCAGCAGCCACTGGGCAGAGCTTGCGAAGGAGCAGCAGGCAGGGCAGGGGAGGCAAAATGCTGGGCAAGGTCTCGCCCTCGCGGGCCACTCAGTAGAGGGTGTGGCCAGCTTTCCTTTAATATGGCGGTGGCCATCTTTATTTTGCCCATGGTTGTGCTTTTGGAGGGCTTTTTTTTTGCGTTAGGCCGACGTTGAGGCCCGGTTTCAATAAAGGTGGAGTGGCTCCTCCCCAGTTTGTGGGAGTGAGTCGTTTGTTGGGCTTTTTGTGGGGCCCGTTTATTGTTTTTGGGGATTCATGTGGGAAGGGCTTTTCATTTTTGTTTAATAAAAAATTATCTTTATTCATGCAGTCTCCATGGTTGTTCTTCTTAGTGTTTGTTGGCTTCGCCGGCTGAGGGCTTGCGGAGCGGCTGCATTCATCTTCCCTCATGGCCCCTGGCCATTCCCTGACAGGGGGCTTAGAAGTACCGTGTAATAAGGTGGCGTCGTGCGGCCCTTGGCCCTGGTCGCTCCCTCCTGGGAACGTACTCCTGCTCCTCCTCCTCCTCCTCCTCCTCCTCCTCATGCTCCTCCTGCTCCTCCTCCTGAGGTGCTGGTCCAACGTCAGGTGGCAGTGCCTGAGTCCTGCGGATAGCCAGGTTGTGTAGCATGCAGCAAACCACCACAAATTGGGAGACCCGGTCCGGCGAATACTGGAGAGCTCCTCCGGAGCGATCAAGGCAGCGGAACCGCTGCTTGAGGACCCCAATAGTTAGCTCGATGATGTTGCGGGTGGTTTGATGGCTCTCGTTGTAGGCCTCTTCAGCAGCGGTCCTGGGCGCGCGGAGCGGGGTCATGAGCCAGGTGCACAAAGGATAGCCTTTGTCCCCGAGTAGCCATCCTCTTGGGGGAGGCTGTGCCTGGAACATGTCATGCACAGTACTCTGCCGCAGGATAAAGGCATCGTGGCTGCTGCCTGGGAAGCTGGCATTGACTGCCATGATGCGCTGCTTGTGGTCACAGACCAGCTGCACATTCAGAGAATGGTAGCCCTTCCTGTTGCGATACTGCTCGCCATGCTCCAGAGGGGCCCGCAAAGCCACATGCGTACAGTCAATGGCGCCCTGCACCAAGGGGAATTCCCCGAGTCTGGAAAATCCCAATGCGCGCTGATGCTGGCTCTCCAGGGCCATGGGGAAGGAGATGAATTGGCTTCTCCTTCTGAACAGTGCTTCGGTCACCTGGCGGATGCAGCGATGCACGCCGTACTGGGAGATGTTTGCTATGTCCCCAGCAGCGTATTGGAAGGAGCCGGTGGCATAGAAGTTCAATGCCACTGTCACCTTCACTTCCACCGACAGAGACGTCCTGCACCTGAGCTTTGGCCGCAGATCTCGGCGAAGCAGGTGGCAGATCTCTGCAATCACCCCCTTCCGGAATCGGAGCCTTTTAACACATCGCGCGGCACTCATGTTTAGGTAGGAGCGCTGCTGGCGGTATAGCCTGACTGGGTAAGGCCTACGTGGCCGACGCCTGTAGCCCCCTCTGCCTCTAGCCAGGGCTGCCCCTCTCACAATACGTCTGCGAGCCCTACGGACATGGAGCTGCAGCTCCGCGTTGGCACCCCATGCAACCCCCATCAAATCCTGGCAAACACTCTAATTTCCAAATGGCCACTTGCAGCGCTGTTGCCTGAGTCCAAAAATACCTGGCTCTTGCTGCTTGAAACCAGTTAGCTATCCTCCTTGTTGTGTCTCCAGAAATGCGTTGCACAAGACTGTTTTCTGAAATAATGGATGGCCTTTATACTGGAGAGGACGTTCCCTTTAATTAGCGCCCCCCGGGGCCCGCGCTGGTTGTGTTGCGTTCCTTTTTCCAAACGCTCCGGCCGCCCGCCGCACAATGGGGCGGTCCGACTGAAGTTTGCAATCGGGGCGGCCAAAGGGCGTTGCACGAGGATGTGACGTCATTTTCTGCGCGCGCATCCGGGCGGGCGCTAAACTTTGCGCCGGCGCTAACGGGCAACTTAATTTGGGGCGGGGCGCAAACTGCGCTGCGCCCGGGCGCTACACGCATAGCGCCCGGAAATCACTTCTCTTAAGGCGCTAACTGCTGGCGCAAGCAACTGAAAATCTAGCCCTGAGTTCTTTATGTCTGCACCCAGACAAGGGTATTTTACCATGCGGAGCATCACAGCCAAGCAAAGCCCTATCCTCACATGCACACCTTCCAGCAGGAGTCATTAGATTGTGATAAGGAACAGGAATTCTGGCTGACTTTCATTCCTCTAAGCGAGCGTGCTGATGCCAATTATAGAACACCCATGGCTGGGATTAATTAATTCAGCACAGACTGGAAATCAGTTGTTGGAGCTTCCTAACCTGTATAGCTCAGCGCCCATAGTTGCCAGCCATCTACTTTTACTGTGGTTGTCAGCATTTCCAGCCACCGTTCCCATGGACACCTGAATGTCAGTTGTTTTGGGGGGGCCCGCACTAAAATCACTCATCACTGGGAACGTGCGTAATTCCTGGAGCTTATTGTTTCACTGCTATCGATTTCCAGCAGAAGGCATCTCTCCCCTTTTCACTTGAGCGCTTTGTTTTATGAATTATTTTAGCGTCACTATTCAACATTTGTCTCCGATCCCTTCCCGTTATAATAATCTCATTTTTTTGCCATCAGTTACAGTATTGATTTGGTTCCATTTCTTGTGTTTGTTATTTTATCTTAGAATTTTCTGGAAAGTTCTTTGAAATGTTGTGCCTTTTCTGCTCTTCATTTTTTTTTTGCCTTTTGGGCGTCAATTTTTAGTGGAACAACAAAAGATGCGAGGGGAGAATCCGAGGCTCTGCTGACAAGGGAACATTTCACAGTAAGCAACAGTGAGGGGGCATTCCTGCACGTCTTGTCTTGGTCTCTTGTAGATTCTACAAATAAATGGCACATCCCGAATTGGCATCCCAGGTTTCTGCGAAGAAAGAAAGAACCTGCATTTATGTAGCGCCTTTCATGACCTCAGGACATCTCAAAGCACTTTACAACCAATGAAGTACTTTTGAAGTATAGGCACTGTTGTGATGTAGACACACACAGGAATACCCATTAAAAAAGGTCATTAATATAGCTGCCAACCATCTGCTTTTCACACGATGCTTTGCATTTTGTGTGGGGACCCAAAAATCAGCTTGTTTTGAGACCGCTTAAATCCCAAAACAACAGCAGTAAATCACAACAAGATTTGTGGTTTGATTTTATAGTAACCAATTTCAGAAAGGAAAGTTGGAAGAACTAATTCTAAAAATGCCATTGGCCCTGATGTTTATGGGATGGCGGGGAGGGTGCAGGGGAGGCAGATATCGGCAGGACCTCATTAACATTTTTTTAGCTCCATCTCCCACCCAGCAGTTGCCCAAATGGATAGCCTGGCCGGCGGGCGGGAAGGAACTCCAGTGGCAGGAGGCCACAGCCGGGGATCCTTGGGGACGATCCCCAGCAATCAGGGGGTTAGAGAGGCCCGTGATCAGGAGGGGCCCTCGATCGGGAGTGGGGTGGAGGGGGGGGGCGAGAGCCCGCGATTGGGAGCAGGGAAGAGTCCTGTGCTCGGGACTGGGGGAGTCCAAAGGCTTCCTTGAGGGGAAGGGTCCTGGCCTACAAGAAGTGCTGCAACAGGCACTTAAGTTGTGAAGTCGACAGCTCTCGCCTCCCTTTCACTGCAGGGTTTCTCAACCCCTGGAAAACCCGCATAGCAACAGTAAATTTAAAATTGGTCTCCCAATTACGCTGTGGGAGCCTGATTTAAATATGTTAATTAACTATCACACCTCTCCCTGGCTTGTTTGCGTTGTGTTCCCCCATTTAACTCTTTAACCACCAACCCCCTCCCGATCTTCTCCTGCATATCATGGGGGCGTTAATATCGAGGCCATTGTTTCTTATCTAGACTTTACTGAGTTGATGTTAATCTGGTGGAGCCTGGACTCTTGCAATAATTTATTGCTATGGCTGCTAGAGACACAGCCCCTGCTCAGAGCCCTGGACACTGTTGCAGCTGGACTGTATGATCCAGCACCTTGGGATTATGCTGCTCCCCCTGGCAGTCACACCACTTCTTGTTTATTCTCATTCACTTCCTGTTTACATGTCCCAGTAGCCAGCACAGTAATTATTTCTCAGCTGCTGCCTGTTTTCCTGTCATTCTCTGTCTTTCTCATTATTTGTCTCTGCTGTTCTCTGTGTTTGCCCCTGGCATTCTTTATCTTTGTCTGGTCATTCTTCTGTCTTTATCTTTCTGTTCTTGTCAATCTTTTTGTCTGTATCCCTATAATTATTGTGTGTTTCTCTGTCAATATCATTGGTCTGTTTCTATCTCTGTTTCTTCATTATCTTTCAGACCCCTTCATTCTCTTTCTCTGTGTCTGTCTTATTCTCTCTATCTCCATGTTATTTTCTTGTTTCTCTATTCCTGCCATTCTCTCTAAATCAGTCTCTATCATTCTCTGCCTCTGCCTCTCACTTACCACTTCAAAGATTTCTAAGTTCACCACTGCAAGAATTCCACATTTGCGTACTTTCGTTTTTTTCCCTATAATACAACTGATGGAATTTGGATACAGCTGCTGGTTAAGTCGTGCAGTAGCCCACTGCACGCCCATTTTAACTATATCTTTTTATATGTCATACGTCAGGACTTTGGGTTTCAGTTTTCAGATAAAAAACAATTGAATTGCGAATGTGAGCCTGAAAGGTCAATATAAATCTTGATAACCAATGTAAATATTGGGCTTGAATTTGCGGTCGGAGGCTTCCCGCGGGCGGGTGCCTCTGAACCACTATAAAACTACGAACCTACCTGATGTTCCTGGATCCTCGGAGACTCGCGCTCCTGGGCCTCGACACGTACGCCAGTGTAAAGGCCCACGTATCCCGGGGCACATGAGGTTCACAAGCATCCCTGGGATCACATGGGCGAGCCCAACCAATCAGAAAGGGGATTCCCATTACGTTTATGAGGATTCCATTTACGTAGGGAATCCCCATAAGCTTAATAGGAATCACCCAAAATACACGTGTACACAGCGCTGAAATAAAAAAATCATTACATGTTTAAAATTAATTAAAATACAATTTCATTAAACATTTAAAACAAAAATTGAATTTTTTGAAAAATAAATTTAAACATTTTTTAATGGGCCAAAAATAACACTAACTTATTTTACAGGTTTTGAATGTTAAAATGATTTTTTAAATGTTATCTTAATATTGATTTTCACCCTTACACTGGTAAAAGCAGGCCTTATGCCTGCTTTTACCAGGTGTAAGTGTTTCACAGGCATTCGCTGGGCAAGAGTTGGGCAAATAGCTCTCCGCCAGCGAATGTCTATTTCCTGGGGATGCAGAGAATCTGACAAGAATATTCTTGACAGATCACAGGTTTCGGGTTTTCACGCATGCACCACCCATGTGTAAACCCAGAACTTGCGAGGCACTTATGGCCACGTATGCACTGCGTATGTGGTCATAGGCCATGGAAAATCCGGGCCAATATTATTCAGTCACCTTGGTCTTAGGTCTGTATTCAGGGCTGTTCTTCAGTTGCTTGTTGTTTTTCGAATTGTCAGGATTTTTATAGGGGCTGTCTCAACTTTTTGAAAGCTGTTCATCAGCGTTTCTGAGTTCTGTAGTTTAACATCTATGAGCACCACACACAGCACTTAATTCAGGAAGAGTTACACACTTAACCTTTCTAATCTTCTTCATTTTTAACTCCTTATTACTCTACTCATATCATCTGCTTTTAGTGTAATCTTTTAAAGTAAGGGACATGTCTGGATATCAGAGGGCAGAGTATCACTGGCTGGCTGTGAAAACTGTTAAATCCGTGTATCTTGATGTATGGTGTCCTTCAATAAATAGACAGAGACTGCAGATAACAAACAACAGGTGTTTACTGGATGAGGGTTACTCTAAAAACTAACAGTACAGATCCCTACTCAGGGTTTATATACAGGTGTGGTCACTGCCGGTACTACAGTATACAGGAGCTGTAAAAAGTAGTTCTCCCCTTAAAGGTACATACACTACAATTCCTCCCCTTTTAGATTAACAGTACCATAACATTCGTTTAACAATTAACACTTTTAACATGCAACATTAACTGAAAATAGTCCATTTATAAATTCAGTCTTTGGGGCGGCTTCCTGATCCTTTCTGGATAGCGCCTTTCCTGAGTGTCTTGCTCTTGGTGCGGAGGCGATTCTGGCCCCCTGTCGTCAGTTGGTTCATCAGCTTCCGATGCTACTGTTTCTGGGGTAGATGCTACCTGTATGTCGGGTTCATCACCAGGTACGTGAGACCTGGGGTTGACTCGTTCCTGTGACTCTAGGATCTGGTCGACATGGCGTCTCACAATGTTCTCCCCAACATCCACTGTGTACATTAGTGGCCCCTGCCGTGTGCATATCATTCCTGGTTGCCATTTCTCTGTTCGGTAGTCGCGGGCCAAGACTGGTTGCCCTACATTGAAGCTCCTTGTCGGCTTCTCATTGATGTGCTGGAATTGCTTATTCTCAACATCTCTTCATACATTTGGTCTGAGCAAATCCAGATGAGATCTCAACCTTCGGTTAAAGAACATCATGGCCGGGGTCTGGTTGGTGACTGCATGTGTCGCATTTCTGTAGGCTAACAGGAAATTGTCCACCTTATGCTGCAGTGGAATGTCGTCATCGCACATGGCCCTTACTGCTTTTTTAAAGGTTTGTACGAACCTCTCAGCCAATCCATTTGTGGCTGGATGATACGGGGCGGTTGTGTAATGCCTTACCCCATTCCTTTTCATAAATCTTTGAAACTCTTCGGACACAAACTGTGGTCCGTTATCAGAGCAAATCTGCTCTGGCAGGCCGTTCCTGGCAAATATGGTCCGTAGGACTGCAATAGTTTTCTCCGTGGTGGTGGAGGACATTTTGATCACCTCAGGCCATTTCGAGTGCGCATCCACGGCCATTAAAAACATTGAGTCCATGAATGGACCAGCAAAATCAATATGCACCCGTTGCCATGGAGATGAGGGCCACTCCCATGGGTGTAGAGGGGCATGTGGTGGTGCATTTTGGACCTTCTGGCATCCTGAGCAGCTCTTTGTCAGGGCCTCGATTTGCTGATCGATCCCCGGCCACCACACATAAGCCCTAGCAAGGCTTTTCATTTTCACCCCTCCCAGATGGCCTTCGTGAAGCTCATTGAGCACTCTCTCCCTTAACTTGGGTGGAATTACCACTCGGGATCCACACATCAAGGTCCCCTGGCATACTGACAGCTGTTCTCTTCTGGATGAGAATGCTGGCAACAGTGAGTCGCCATGTGTTGGCCATCCCTTCACCGTCAAGTCATATACCCGAGACAGTGTCGGGTCATTTTGGGTCTTCTTCTCTATATCAGCGTTAGTTACTGGCAAGCGTTCAATTATAGTCAAATAAAATATTTCGACAGGGTCCACTGCTGGTGCTTCCTCCGCAGTAGGCAGTGGCAGGCGTGATAGCCCATCAGCGTTTCCATGCTGTTTCGTGCCCTTTCATATTGGTTCACCCCTAGAAAAAGGGACCATCTTTGTAGCCATTGCGCATTCATCACCAGAACGCCCTTCTTTGGATTAAAGATGGAGACAAGCGTTTGGTGGTCAGTCAGCAAGGTGAACTTCTGCCCGTGCAGATAGTGGTTGAACTTTTTCACTCCCCACACTAGGCTGAGGGCCTCCCTGTCAACCTGGGCGTAGTTGCGCTCGGCTGAGGTTAGTGACCGAGACGCAAAGGCTACTGGCCTCTCCGAGCCGTCCGGGAATTTGTGCGACAGCACCGCTCCAATGCCATAGGGTGATGCATCACACGCCAACCGAATTGGTAGTGCTGGGCTGAAATGAGCCAACACCTCTTTTGATGTGATCAATTCTTTGCACTTCTGGAAAGCTCGTTTACATTCGTCATTCCACTTCCATGGTACTCTCGTTTGCAGTAGGGTGTTCAGTGGGTGCAGTACTGTAGACAAATTCGGCAAGAACTTATGGTAGTAGTTCACCAACCCGAGGAACGACCTCAGTTGTGACACATTTTCCGGTGCTGGAGCCTTGACTACTGCCTCAATCTTTTCAGGGGACTTATGTAACCCCTCTTCATCAATAACGTGGCCACAATACGAGATCTGCTTCTGGAAAAACTCGCATTTGTGGCGATTAGCTCAGAGCCCATAATCCTTCAATCTAGTGAGCACCTGCTCCAGGTTGGTGAGGTGATCACTGTCATTTTCGCCCGTGACCAGGATGCCGTCCAAATAACACTGGGTCCCTGGAATCCCTTGCAGGACTTGATCCATTGCCCTTTGCCAAATAGCTGGAGCTGATGCTACCCCGAACACCAGCCGGTTGTATTGGTAGAGACCTTTATGAGTGTTGATCGTGAGGTACTGTTTTGAGGCTTCTTCTACCTCCATTTGCAGGTACGCCTGGGCCAGATCAATCTTAGTGAAGCGTTTCCCTCCAGATAGTAAGGCGAAAATATCTTCAATCCACGGAAGCGGATATTGTACAGTGTGAAGGACTGGGTTCACTGTCACCTTAAAGTCCCCACAGATGCGAACCTTCTTTGGTTCCCCAGGCGTATTACTCAACGACCTCTTCATTACAGGAACGATGGGTGTAGCCCACTCGCTCCAGTCCACTTTGGATAGTACTCCTGAATGTTCCAAACCTTCCAGCTCTGCTTTGACGGCTGGGCGGATCGCATAAGGTACCGGTCTGGCCTTAAAAAACTTTGGGCTTGCATTTTCCTCTATTTTGATCATCGCTGTTATGCCTTTTAGTGTTCCGAGTCCCTCCTGGAACACTTCTTGTGCATCAGTTAGCATTTTTGACAGTCGTCCAGGTGTGACGTCGTCATCCTTTTTGGCATCTACAGTCAGTGCTTGTACGGAATGCCAATCTAGCTGTATCTTCCGGATCCATTCACGCCCTAGTAGTGGTGGTCCTCCATCTGGCAATACATATAGGTCCATTTTTGGTGTTTCCTTGCTGTTATATATAACGTTCACCCTTATTTTTCCTTTGGGGTAGACTTTTTGCCCCGTGTACGTCTTCAAGACAATCTCCGTATCTCTCAAGGGTATATGTGAGAATAGTCGCTTGTAGTCCCTTCGGTTTATGACTGTTAGGGCTGATCCTGTGTCCAATTCCATTTTTACTTGGACTCCGGCTATCTTGAGCGTGACCCAGATAGTTTGGTGATCCTCCGTTTTGAACACATTATGTAGTTTCAGACAACCCAGCTCCTTGCTTCCGGAGTCTGTATCACTCTTCAGTTCGTCTGAACTACTCTCCGTCACCTTATATACCTTCTTGTACTTCTCCTGTGGGGATTTCTTGCTGCTGGTTTTCTTTTCCAACCTGCAGACTCTTGCTATGTGTCCTACTTTTCCACACTGCCTGCACACTTGGTCCTTGAACCAGCAATCCTTATGGTCGTGTGTTGTTCTGCCGCAGCGATAGCACTTCACTGTTCCGTATGACATTTCATTTGTGCCATATTCTTGCAGTCTCCGTTGTATCTCTGCCACGCCCCGTGCTGCTGCTTCATGTGATACTGCCATGCTGAAAGCCTTGTCCAGCTTAAGATCCTTTTCTGATAGAAGCCGTTTCTGGGTTCGTTCACTTTGAAGCCCACACACAAACTTGTCCCTTAAAGTATCTGCTAGTCCCGTTCCAAACTAGCAGTGTTTCGATAGCTTGCGCAGTTCCATTAAAAACTCAGCATTACTTTCATCTTTATGCTGGTTCCTTTTGTGAAACTTAAATCTTTCCACTATCAGCAGCGGTGCGGGTCTAAGTGGTCCTGTAGTATTGACACTATGTTTTCAAAATCCTTTTCTGCTGGCTTCTCTGGGGTTACTAGGTTTTGCAGCAAGCCATACGTTTTTTGCACCCATTGAATTCAACAATACCAGCGCTTTCCTGTCATCTGGCACTTCATTCGCCTTGCAGTACACTTCTATGCGTTCAACATATGTCGTCCAATCTTCGACTTCATTGTCGAACGCTGTGACACTGCCACTCTTTGGCACCCCTGGGTGTGGTTAGACTGGCTCAAAATGGCATCTCCCGTGCTCTCCCTTCTTCTCCGCTGCGGCTCAAACAAAATGGCATCTCCCGCGCTCTCCCTTCTTCTCCACTGCGGCTCAAACAAAATGGCATCTCCCATGCTCTCCCTTCTTCTCCGCTGCGGCTCAAACAAAATGGCATCTACCGCGCTCTCCCTTTCTTCCCGTGCTCTCCCTTCTTCTCCGCTGCGGCTAAAAAAAAAAATGGCGTCTCCCACTCTCTCCCTTCTTCTCCGCTGCGGCTCAGATGGCGTCTCCCACACTTTCCTTTCTTCTCCGCCGACGCTGCTCGGCCCTTGAACACTGGCTGCGCTCTGCGCGTTTTCCTGCGCACCTCTCTCGTTGACGCCGCTCGGTCCTGAACCCCGGCTGCGCCCTGTGTGCTTTACCCTCTCTCTTACCCCGTCGACACTGCTCAGCCTTTTTCTGTGCCGTCGGTCGGCTCCAGCCGCCGCTGTCCGGGAAGGGTCTGCGCCGTACCTGTTGCCAGCCCGTTGCGCTGGATCGTCGTGACTGGAGAACCAAGCCCAGCTCTCAACAGCCTCCTCTGCGATGCTCAAGTCTTCTCTGGATGGTCGACGCCCGTATTTCTGGACTCGGCCTTCTTCTTTCACTGTTCTCCAGGAGCGAATCCCTGGGAGGTGATGCAGAGTTGCAGGTAGGTTTGAATCCACTCGTCGCCAATGTTAAATCCATGTATCTTGATGTATGGTGTCCTTCAATAAATAGACAGAGACTGCAGATAGCAAACAACAGGTGTTTACTGGATGAGGGTTACTCTAAAAACTAACAGTACAGATCCCTACTCAGGGTTTATATACAGGTGTGGTCACTGCCGGTACTACAGTATACAGGAGCTGTAAAAAGTAGTTCTCCCCTTAAAGGTACGTACACTACAAAAACAAGGCACTGAGGAAGTCTACATTAATTTGTCTAGTCACTACACAGTTTGTGATCGGAGGTTTCCCATGGGTGGATGCCTCCGACCTGTAAAAAATCTATGAATGTACCCGATGGTCCCGGAGGTACGGAGACTTGCAATCCTGGGCCTCTCCGGGTACGTGCGGGTAGAGGCCCACATATCCCAGGGGTGCAGGCGGTTCACAAGCGCCCCTGGGATCACGTGGGCCGGCCCAACCAATAAAAGAAGGGAACCCCCATTCATACTTATGGGAGTTCCGTACGAACAGAATCCCCATAAGAATGAATGGGGATCACTTAAAAAATACACAAACCCATGAAATAAATAAAAAATTACGGGGGAAAAATTCAGTTGTTTTGCGCCTCCCGTTAGCGCCTTAGAAGAGCGCTAATGGAGCGCAAAGCAACTAGCGCCCGGGCGCGACGATATCTGCGCCTCTCGCGAAATTGACTGGACATTTGGCGGTGGCGCTAAACAATACCGCCCAATCTACTGTGCACACAGATCTTGACGTCATTCAAGCGTGCAACGCCCTTGTGACGCCCCGGAATGGAAATTGAGTGGCGCCCCCATCCTTTCTGCCTGGCATAACCAACAACAGGTAGACTGGAATGCTTCCCAGTCGCTGTGGGGCTGGGGGGGCACTGTTTAAAGGGGGCCTCTTCCTGGCTTTTTCTGTGGTGGACATTTTTGCACCACTTGTTCTGAGAGAGAGAGAGATTCTGAGAGAGAGAAAGAGAGACTTCTGCATAGAGTCAACGCTGTGTGAAGTAGTTTTGGCTACTGAGCATAACCTTGCGGGCACTTTGGTTTTTGACCTTCATAACTTTGATTGCCAAGAGACTATGGGGGCTGCAATGATTGGGGACGTCATCCTGCGCCAGCAGAATCGGAGGCCACGGAGACGCAGAGAGAGAGTGGCAATCATGGCCAGACAGAGGAGGGCCAACAGGCCTCTGTTCAGGAGAGCTTACCCTCCCAGGGTATTTCGCCAACAATTCTCCTACATTAATATGTCTGAGGAGCAGTGTTTGCGAAGGCTGCGCTTCAGCAAGGAGGTGGTCAGGGAGCTCTGCCACCTGCTGCAGCCAGATCTGCAGCCTCAACTGAGGACCAGGACATCTCTGTCGGTGGCAGTGAAGATCACAGTGGCTCTGAACTTTTATGCCACTGGCTCATTTCAATCAGCTACTGGGGACATCGCCAATATCTCCCAGTTCGCAGTCCATTGCTGCATCCGTCAGGTCACAAATGCCCTCTATAAAAGGAGATGAGAGTACATCTCTTTCCCCATGACCCCGGCTGTTAAATCTGTGAGTTGTTCAAGTAATTAATACTCAGACTTAATCAGTAACAATAAAACAGGTCTTTACTGGTTGGAGGTAGGGACTATACGTAGGTCTTTACTTCATGCCCACAGGCGGGAACTGAGGGGGATCAGTACCCACAGTACTATTTATACCCCTATGGCCAGGAGTGGTACTGCGTATCACTACGCCCAACAAGTAGTGCAGTCCTGTCCATAGGTTCAAAGTAGCACACATACTACATACACAACATTCCTCCCTTCCTAGCTTTACAGTCATCTCCCCATTTAACATAACGTAATAACATATATACATATATAACTTCAGGTTTACATAACAGAATAACATAGATACATAGATAACTTCATGTCAAAACAGATCACAGATTCAGTCTCTGCGGAAAACAGTCCACAGATTCAATCTCTGTGGTGGAGTCGGTTCACGTTGCTGGAGTGACTCATTCAATAGTCCTTCCATGGATTTAACAGTTTGAACTTCCGAACTGAATTGGCTCCGTTCGGAGGGACCACGTGTGTGATCTGGTAGAGGTAATAATGGTTCAGATGGGTCATCTTCTGTTTCGACTTTTCCTTTTCTGCTTCTTGGAGACTCTCTGGGCTCCACTGTCAGCTGCCAGCTGCATGCGCAGTTCCTCCTTCTCTCCCTCCTTTTTCCGTAGTAGAGCCACCTTCTCCCGATGTTCCGTAGACTTTCGGTGCTCCTCCATGATTTCTGTATGGTGGGAGTCGAAGTTACAAGTTGGGCAGGACAGGACATAGTAATATTCGGTGTCGTCCTGATCTAGGCCAGCGAGAGGGTCTTCTATTTCCTCCATACCCAGCTGGGCGTTAGCCAGCTTTTGTTCCAAGTCCAGACATCTTTCCTGAAGAGACTTCTTCATGCGTACCTCTTCATCCAGCTTTTTCTGGGCTTTCAGCAAGTCGTTTACTAATGACCTCATTTGAGATTTTACTACTTCAACTTCTTTTGGAGATTGATTGATTGGACTATTCAATCCCTCTACCGGAGCAGCTGTTTCAGCGGTCTGTTGTTCTACGTTGACGTGAGTCAGCGTACTTTTGGCATCCAAGGGCTGCTCTGTTGCAGTCATCTCAGTCTGTGTTGCCACCTCAGCTCTTCCAATAACCTTTGAGAGCTCCGAACCCCTTTCGTTTGAATATTGAAGTTCGTGTTCAAGTTTTTCCCATTTCAGAGTCCTGTCCTTCAGCATATGCAGGAGTTGGCTGACCGTTAACTCCTCTGACATCAGATGTTTTGTGTGCTCCTGCTCCATTTTCTCCATCAGCTGCTTCTGTTGTCTTTCCAGATTCTCCAACTCTATATCAAAGAACTCTTTCGTTGCATTCAACTCTTGCTCAAAACGGCGAAGCATTTGTTCTAATTGCTGTTGTAGTTTGAAATGGAGTTGAGTTCGAGCCCGGTGTCCCTCAGAAATGGGCACATCAGTAGACTTGCCAGACTCAGAATCCACAGTTAAACTATGTTGTTGTTGCTCAGTGGAATTCTGTGCTGAAACTTTGTCTTTTGCACCTGAGTTGGGCTTACCATCATCCGTTCCAGAGTCTGGGCCGACTATCTTCACCGAGTTCTCACTCGTTATTGTTTGTAGGAAATGCCAGTCCATATTCATTTTCCTAATCCACTCCCGTCCTAGTAGTGGAGAACCTCCTTCAGATATCACATATAAGTCCATTATTTGACTGTCTTCGCCCTTGTGGACCACTGCAACCTCTATTTTCCCGATGGGGTACACTCTTTGCCCCGTGTATGTTTCCAATATAATCCCCGTATCCTGTAGGGGAATATGTTGGAATAACTTTCCGTAATCTTTCTTATTTATGACCGTCAATGCCGATCCAGTGTCCAATTCCAGTTTTACTTGGACTCCTTCTATCTGAAGAGTGACCCAAATTGTCTGGAGGTCTGCACCCTTACCAGCGTTGAGTACTCTTAAGCTAGCCAGTTCATTACAGCTTAAGCTAGCCAGTTCATTACTGCTAGCGTCTGAATCGGACTCCTGTTCGGTCACCTTGTGTACCTTTGCGTATTTTCCTTGCGGTGACTTCTTGTTGCTGGTCTTCTTCCCTGACCTGCATACTCTAGCTATATGTCCAAGCCTACCACAAGTTCTACATTCTTGGTTTTTAAACCAACACTGGTTCTGATCATGCGTTGTCTTTCCACAATGATAACATTTGCCAGAACTCACACCCAATTTGTGTGCACTGAGCTCCGGTGACCATAGCTGCATTACTGCCGTGCCTCTCGCTGCAGCTTCGTGTGCTGCTGCCATAGTGACCGCCTTCTCAAGCGTCAGCTCATTCTCCTCGAGCAGTCGCTTTTGTGTATCCTGTTTAAATAAACCACACACAAATTTGTCTCGAAGTGCCTCTGTCAGTCCCGTTCCAAACTGGCAATATTTCGCTAATTTACGCAATTCCAGCAAATAATCAGCATTGCTTTCATGCTGTAGCTGCCTTCTGTCATAAAATTTAAATCGTTCCGCTAGCATCAGCGGCGTGGGGTTTAGATGATCTTTCAGGACAGTAACAATCTCATCGAACGTCTTATCCGCCGGTTCATCTGGTGATAACAGGTGTTTCAATTGCCCGTATGTCTTCGCACCCATTAAATTTAATAATGTTAGAGCTTTATCTTGGTCACGAATTTTATTGGCCTTACAATAATTTTTTACTCTTTCAACATATATGGCCCAATCTTCGAGGTCACTATCAAAGGTGCTAATATTCCCGTGTTTAGGCATTGTAGATTTGCAATTTCTCAGATTTTTTTTTTTTTACTGCTATCCAAGATGGCGGCTTCCCGCTCTTGCCGTCGTCCTCCGCCCACAAACTGGCGGTTTTCCCGCGCTTGGCGGTCTTCACCCGTCCCCCAACGCCGTCTCCCTTCAGCCCCCGAGTGCGGCCCTTATCTTCGTCGTGATCGCCCGAGTGCGGCCCTTATCAGCGGATGCGATCGCTGGATCGCGAAGCGGCTCTCGGCTCTTATCAGGAGATGCGATCGCTCTGTTGAAACGCCTCCCGCTCGAAGCGGCTCTCGCGCCCTATTCCTCCAGCTCCCCCAGCCCCGTTCGTGTGGCCAACGCGGTGGACTGCCTGTCGCGTCGCTGCCCGGCTCAGACAACGGCTTACCCACCACCAAGCTGGAGAAGAAGCTGACGGTCGCCGATGGAGGCTCCGAGGTCAGGATGTCTTCCAGTGGGGTGGAGAGGGTGGAAACCTCTCTGCAACGTCCTGGCTGTGGACGAAGCTGCCGTGGAGTGACTGCCGCAGGGTCCGAATCAGACTCGTCGCCAGTGTTAAATCTGTGAGTTGTTCAAGTAATTAATACTCAGACTTAATCAGTAACAATAAAACAGGTCTTTACTGGTTGGAGGTAGGGACTATACGTAGGTCTTTACTTCATGTCCACAGGCGGGAACTGAGGGGGATCAGTACCCACAGTACTATTTATACCCCTATGGCCAGGAGTGGTACTGCGTATCACTACGCCCAACAAGTAGTGCAGTCCTGTCCATAGGTTCAAAGTAGCACACATACTACATACACAACACCGGCCAAGCAGCATGAACACACAATGGGCTTTGCAAGGATAGTGGGCTTCCCCATGTTGCAGGGTGCCATTGACTGCACGCATGTGGCTTTGCGGGCGCCGCAAGGATTTCCGCAATCGAAAGGGGTTCCATTCCTTAAATGTGCAGTTGGTCTGTGGCCACAGACAGCTGATACTCACTGTCAATGCCCACTATCCTGGCAGCACCCACGATGCATTCATCCTGCGCCAGACTACTGTGACGGAACTTTTCCAGGCACCGCATTACCCAGGTGGTTGGCTTCTTGGGGACAAAGGTATATCCACTGTGCACCTGGCTGATGACACCACTCCGTACGCCCAACACCCCTGCTGAGCTGCAGTACAACGAGAGCCATCTCGCTACCAGGAACATCGTTGAGCACACAATCGGCGTGCTCAAGCAACGGTTCCGCTGTCTTGACCACTCAGGAGGAGCCCTGCAGTACTCGCCTGAGCGAGTCTCCCTCTTCGTAGTTGTCTACTGCATGCTGCATAACCTGGCAATCCTCAGGACCCAGCCAATGCCACCAGGCCTTGGAGCACCACCAGAGGAGGGGGAGGAAGAGGAGGAGGATGATCATCAGCAGCACCAAGGTGGGAGGGAGGCCCACAATGTAGAAACTGGAAGGGCTGTCTGTCAACGTCTGATAGCAAGCCGCTTCTAGGCCCCTGCTGAGGAAATGGCTTCTGCCATTGAGAACAACATGAATGAAACCAACCCGCAACCCCTAAGCCGGCCAAGGCAGCAATGATTCCAAAGACCAAACATGTACATTTTGAATACAAAAATTATTTATTTTACAAACTCTGTTGGGGAGAAATTGGGTGAGTAGCGCCACTTGTTAGCGCCTAAAGAGGCAGGCAGTGGCTGTAGCGCCACTGGCTGCGCCTCCCGTGATATTGAGTTGGGGCGATAATGGTGGCGTTAGCCTTTTGCGCTGCGCCGCCACCGATGACGTCATCGGTGTGCGCAGCGCCCCATTCTCGCCCCGTTCACGATATTTGGTTGCGAATGCCGCAGTTGCGCCGTTTGCTACCTGCGCCCGGTTCACGGGGCCTTACTGTGCCGGCAGAGGCGCAAGTTAAGGTGCAGGTGCGGGGCGGCGGCCTTTTTCGGCGGCCACCTGTCAGCACCTCCGTCCCCGGCCTCCTGACTCCCCCCACCCCGCGGCATTGCCGGCTGTTTCCCAAGAGCCCGGCACTTCTCCTCGGTGCCGGGCTCTTTTGCCGGCACTCGCGATCAGGGTTTGCGCTGTTGCAGGCCCGAAGGCCTGCAGTACCGCAGCGTGCCGCTGCGGCATGTTGCGCTGCGATATTCAGTTTCAGCGCCCTAAGAGGGACGCGGATCGCCTCGAACCTCGCCCCGTCTCCCTCTAGGGGCAATGAAACTGAATATCGGACGATCGCTGAAGACTCGAACGCTGCGCTAAATCCTGCGCTCAGGCGAACTTGGCGCCAGTTTGGCGCCTCAACCAAATTTCTAGGCCTGTGTGTCATTTCCTCATGACAAACTAATAGAAAGAAACACAAAAAAACAGTCATTAACATAATGTCCAAAACACTAAAGAAAAGTTTGACCACGAACCTCGGCCTTTAATAAAAAAATGACCAACATTTTGTCACACCTCCAACTTTTTGCCCTTCGAGGGTGATCTCCTTCCCTTGCGCACTTTCCCCCTTCCCACCCTACTGCTCCTCCGTAATGGGAACCCAGTGGCTGCAGCAAGGCTGGTGGAAGGCTGCTGATTGTCACAAACTGAAACTGCAGATGCCCTGGAAGGACGGCCTGGACCAGCTCTGGGCCTGGAGGGCCCGGCTGCAGACTGCACCAACTCTGCATGGGCGGCAGCAGTCTGTCCTACAGGCGGTGGCAAGTGCAGTGGAGAAGTGACAGTGGTGGCAGCAGAACTGCTGTCATCTTGAGAGAGGACAGCAACTCCCTGCTCGACCGACACACTGGCACTCCCACGGGGCAGCACTTCAGCATCCAGAGCAATCTGCTGGAGCACAGATTGCTGGCCTGCTGCGACACGGTGAGAGCCCCGGAGAAATGTGTCTGAACCAGTGAGGATGGCAGCAGTCAGTGCTCGCGTGGCCTCAATCTGAGTCTGCATGAGAGCAGTCAGAGATGGGGTCATGGCAGCCAGTGACTGAATTGCAGCACTAAACATTTACGTAGCATCTGCCTGTGCTACAGCGAAGTGCTCCACACTCCTTGCTAGTGATTCAATGCATTCGGGCACCCTTCACACTGCACCCATGAGCTCAGTGTGCATGTCCACCGCCTGGGTGTTCATTTCAGCGAAGAGCCACTCCTCCTCAGCGTCCAGTGCAGTAGGACTCACTGGCATACTCTCCCTCCGGGGAGAAGGCCACTGAGCTTCCCTACCCCCATCACGTTGCTGCAGCCCGCTGGGTCCTGGAGCTTCACCCTCATCAGACCATTCCCCCCTGCTCCCCTCCAGGGAAGGCGTGTCCCCAGTATGGGCATGGGTTTCCTCAGGAGAGGGTGGCGCTGATGCTCCGGCTTCATCTTCCTCCTCGCCTGCAGCTTCACTCCCACTGGCAGCTTGAGGGCCTGTCTCCTCAGCTGGTGAATCACCATCTTGAAGCAGGGAGGTACAAGTGTGGCTTTAGCGTGAGGACAGGGTGGCAGTAAAGGAGGAATGAGTGCAGCGATTTAGTAAGTTGGATTGAAAGTGTCAAAGGCTGGTGTTGTGAGGGACAAGTGGAAGGAGAAAGGACAAAAAGGTGATGACCTTGCCATTGCTGTCCAGAACGGGGTTGGCATCTGTAGTGTCCGTGTGTTGATAAAGACACTGAAGACAGGAGTTGGTTCATTGGTATTTACTAAGCAAAGTCTGGGGGGGGGGTTTCTAAAGGATATACACAAAAAACAGGCTTATATAGCCCAGGTGGCAATTACCGGCATTACGCACACCTGGGGCTCTTAAAGGCACATACACCACAATTCCTCCCCTTTTAGCTAACCAGTACATCATATTTTAAGTAATTATTAATTACATGTTATATGCAAAATAATATACATTGCTGTAATTAATTAATTATAAGTTAGTCTCTCAGGAGGCTTCCTGACTCGGTCCGGATAATGCCTCGGGGGTGTAGTAGTTTCTGGTGGTGTAGTAGGTTCTTCTGGCAAGGCTGATTCGGCTTGAATGCCAGTGTCGGGTTCATCGGGTTCCAGTATCACCGGATCGGAGGTAGATATGGGTATCTCTACTTCATCGTTAGATGTATAGAGTGGTGGTGTAGGTTGTCCCTTTTCGGATGACTTTATGATTTGGTCAGCATGGTGCCTTATTATGCTTTCTCCGATGTCCATGGTATACATCAGTGGTCCTAGTCGTGTGCAGATAGTTCCAGGCTGCCATTTCTCGGTACGGTAGTCCCGGGCCAAAACCTGTTGGCCTATCTGGAAGGCCCTAGTTGGCCTTTCATTCATGCCTTGAAACTGTTGGTTCTCCACGTCCCTTCGGATGTTGGGCTTGACCAAATCCAGCCGGCATCTTAGGTTTCTATTGAAGAACATCATGGCGGGAGTTTGGTTGGTAACCATATGTGTTGCATTCCTGTATGCGAATAAGAAGTTATCCACCTTGTGCTGAAGTTTTATGTCTTCATTACCCATGGCCTTTATGGCCTTCTTGAAGGTCTGGACAAACCTTTCAGCCAATCCATTGGTGGCGGGATGGTATGGGGCGGACGTGTAGTGCTTTACCCCATTGTTTTTTAAGAACTTTCTGAATTCTTCGGACACAAATTGCGGTCCATTATCAGAACATATCTGTTCCGGCAGCCCATTCCTGGCAAATATGGTCCTTAATACTGTGATGGTTTTTTCCGTGGTGGTGGAGGACATCTTTATTACCTCCGGCCACTTGGAGTGTGCATCAACCGCGATTAAGAACATTGAGTCCATAAATGGACCAGCAAAGTCGATGTGCACCCTTTGCCAGGGAGATGAGGGCCACTCCCATGGATGTAGAGGGGCTTGTGGTGGAGCGTTTTGGACCTTCTGGCATCCTAGGCAGCTCTTGGTCATTTCTTCGATGTCTCCATTGATACCTGGCCACCATACAAACGCCCTGGCTAGGTTCTTCATTTTCACTCCACCCAGATGCCCCTCGTGAAGCTCCTTTAGCACTTTATCCTGGAGTTTGGGTGGAATCACCACTCTGGATCCACACATCAAGGTTCCTCGGCACACTGACAGCTGTTCTCTTCTTTGCGAGAATGCTGGCAACAGTGGTTCGCCATGTGCTGGCCATCCCTTCACTATCGTAGACCCGTGAGAGAGTCGGGTCATTTCTTGTCTCCCTTTCAATGGCAGAATTTGTCACTGGTAGACATTCCACTATGGTAGAGTGGAATATCTCTACTGGGTCTACTGTAGGTGCCTCTTCTATCGTTGGCAACGGTAGGCGCGATAAACCGTCAGCATTCCCATGCTGTTTTGACCCTTTGTATTCTATGTTGTATTGGTGTGCCCCTAGAAAAAGGGACCACCGCTGTAGCCTTTGTGCTGTCATAATGGGAACACCCTTTTTAGGGTTGAATATGGAGATGAGGGGTTGATGGTCAGTCAACAAGGTAAATTTTTGTCCGTGTAGGTAATGGTTGAATTTCTTTACTCCCCATACCAGGCTGAGTGCTTCCCTGTCGATTTGGGCATAGTTACGCTCAGCTGAGTTTAATGAGCGTGACGCAAAAGCTATCGGCCGTTCCGAGCCATCAGGGAATTTATGCGATAATACTGCTCCTATGCCGTAAGGGGATGCATCGCACGCCAGTCTGATTGGCAGTGATGGGTTGTAATGAGCCCAAACTTCTTTGGATGTGATTAAGTCTTTGCATTTACGGAAGGCATTTTTGCAGTCTTCGTTCCATTTCCAAATTACTCCTGTTTGTAGCAGTTCATTAAGAGTGTGTAGAAGAGTTGATAAGTTCGGTAAAAATTTATGATAGTAATTTATTAATTCCAGGAACGACCTTAATTGTGAAACATTTTCAGGTGCTGGGGCTTTTATGACCGCCTCAATTTTTTCAGGTGACTTATGCAACCCTTCCTTATTTATTATGTGGCCACAATATGATATTTGATTTCAGAAAAATTCGCACTTGGGGCAATTTGCTCGTAGGCCCCGTTCTCTCAGCCTAGTGAGCACCTGCTCTAAATTGGCAAGGTGCTCATTGTCGTTTTCTCCTGTTACAAGGATGTCGTCTAGGTAGCATTGAGTCCCCGGAATCCCTTGGAGGACTTGCTCCATAGCTTTTTGCCAGATAGCTGGAGCGGATGCTACTCCGAAAACCAGTCGATTGTACTGGTACAGACCTTTGTGTATTTATCGTGAGATATTTTTTAGAGGCTTCTTCAACCTCCATCTGTAGATATGCCTGTGCAAAGTCAATTTTGGTGAAACGTTTACCTCCGGATAGTGAGGCGAAAATATCTTCTATCCTCGGAAGAGGATACTGTACCGTGTGAAGGACCGGGTTTACAGTCACCTTGAAGTCTCCACAGATGCAAATTTTTCTCTGTTCTTCAGATCCATCACCCTTCAATGCTTTCTTCATGACTGGGATGATGGGTGTTGCCCACTCGCTCCAATCTATTTTAGATAATACGCCTGCCTTTTCCAAATTCTCCAGCTCTGCCTCGACTGCTGGACGAATTGCGTATGGCACCGGTCTTGCCTTAAAAAACTTGGGAATTGCTGCATCTTCTACTTTTATTGAGGCGGTGATGCCTTTCAAGGTTCCTAGTTTCTCTTGAAACACTTCCTTGGCGTTGGCCAAGATGTCTTTCAATCGTTCAGGTATGACATCATCATCATCTTTTTCCTTACTGGTCACCGTCAGTGCCTGAATGGAGTGCCAGTCTAAACGTATTTTTCTGATCCATTCACGTCCCAACAGCGGTGGACCACCATCTTGTAGAACGTATAAATACAACTTCTGTATTTCCTTGCCGTTGTATACACCAGGCACCCTTATTTTTCCTTTGGGGTATACTTTCTGCCCCGTATATGTTTTCAAGATAATGGATGTATCTTTTAAAGGTATATGCGGAAATAGCCGCTCGTAATCCCGTTGATTTATGACGGTCAGAGCTGATCCTGTATCTAGCTCCATTTTAACTGGGGACCCTGCTATTGTGAGGGTAACCCAAATGGTCTGGTAATCTTCTTTGGCAATTACATTATGTAATTTGAGAGAGCTTAGTCTCTTGTTCCCGGAGTCGCTATCGCTCTTCTGGTCCTCAGAGCTACTGTCTGTCATCATTTGTACCTTTCTGTGCTTTTCCTTATTGATTCTTTTCCCGTTAGTGGATTTTTTATTTTCAGATCGGCACACACGTGGAATGTGTCCCATCTTTCCGCATCGCCTGCACGCTTTTTCCCTGAACCAGCAGTCCCTCTGGTCATGGGTGGATCTGCCGCAGCGGTAACATCTCTCGAAACCCCATGTCATTTCATGGGTGCCGAAGTCCTGTGGCCTTTGCTGTATCTTTGCAGCTCCTATTGCACTGAAAGCCTTGTCCAGTGTTAAATCTTTTTCAGAAGATACCTTTTTTTGTGTTTCTACACTTAGGGGATCGCAGATGAATTTGTCCTGCAGAGAATCTGCCAGTCCTGCCTTGAATTGGCAGTGTAGGGTATCAACAATCTCCTCAAAATTCTTGTCCATTGGTTCGGCTGGAGTGATTAAGTTTCGTAACAGCTTGTATGTCTTCGCGCCCATTAGATCCAGAAGCACTGAAGCTTTTTTTTCATCTTGTATTCCATTTGCGGTGCAATATCCCTCCATTCTTTCCACATATGTGGTCCAATCCTCTATCTTGTTATCAAAAACATCAATATTGCCAAAATTAGGCTCTGTTTCGCTATCAAAAGCATCAATATTGCCAGACTTAGGCATTTCAGAAAAGATATGGCGCTTCCCGCGCTTTCCCGCCGCTGCTGCCGATAACAACGCTGTTTACTGTGGTTCCTGTTCTCTTTATGTTTTTTTTTTATTTACTGTTGGAGACTCGTTCCCGCCGGAGGTCTGAACGCTGACCTGCTTGCCGCGCCGGCCATCTCCCGAGTGCTCCCTCCCAGTCCGTTATTGCTTGCCTCCGATTTCGCTGCCTGTCTCAGCTGTAGAGCCCGTCGCTGGAGCCCCAGCCTGATGCCCAGGAAGGATTAGCGCAGTACCTGCCACCAGCTTGGCCAGCTGGTGAAACCACAGCTTCTCTCACTTCCTTGAGTCTTCTGGACGCCGGAGGAATCGATGTCCTTGAGGTGCTGCCGAATTGCCGGTAAGTCCGTTTCCACTTCGTCGCCACTGTCGTGTCCGTGTGTTGATAAAGACACTGAAGACAGGAGTTGGTTCATAGGTATTTACTAAGCAAAGTCTGGGGGCGGTTTGCTAAAGGATATACACAATACACAGGCTTATATAGCCCAAGTGGCAATTACCGGCATTACGCACACCTGGGGCTCTTAAAGGCACATACACCACAGCGTCTCCATTGGCGACGGGACCAATCACCCGGCTTGCAACAATCCTGTGGACGCGCGTCTCAAGATCGCTGAGGGGTTGCAGTTGAGGCCGCCCTCCACCCGTCCATTGCTGCTGTCTCCTATTATGAGATAGCTTGGCCTGCAGGATAAAGGACTGTGTCTGAGTAAATATGCAGCCATGGTCTTGCCTGATGTGCCTCCCATAGGTGAATATCCCTTACTGTATGCAGCCATGGTCTTGCCTGATGTGCCTCCCATAGGTGAATAGCCGTTACTGTATACAGCCATGGTCTTGCCTGATGTGCCTCCCATAGATGAATAGCCCTTACTGTATGCAGCCATGGTCTTGCCTGATGTGCCTCCCATAGGTGAATAGCCCTTACTGTATACAGCCATGGTCTTGCCTGATGTGCCTCCCATAGGTGAATAGCCCTTACTGTATACAGCCATGGTCTTGCCTGATGTGCCTCCCATAGATGAATAGCCCTTACTGTATGCAAAGAGCAGAATGTGCGTGTGTGTTTCATGAGAGGGCCATAGGTGTTGGATGAGTGTTGGGCATTGGGGCTTTTAAGGCCCTCTGGCCATAGAGTGAGGTTGAGATGGAGGGATGGAGAGGTATTGAAAAAAAGGCACTCACCCGGACGACCCGAGTGAGGTCGTTGAAGCTTTTTCTACATTGTATATGCGTCCTGGGCACCATGCTCCTGGAGGACACTCTCTGAGCCACCTCCCTCCACATTCTTCTGTACTCGCGTGGCAAAGGCCTCCTGCCACTCTCTGGGTACAGTATTGATCTTCTACGCTCCACCGCGCCAACCAGAGCCTCCAAGACTCGCTCACTGAAGCGCTGTGCTCGCTCCCTGGCCCTCTCCTTGGCTGCAAGATTTAGCCACAGGTCTCTCCAGGCCAAGATTCAAGGCTCCAATGAGCAGGGTGTGGCTGGAAAGCAAGATCGACCCTCCCCTTTAAGAATTGGCCGGCGCCAGTGTGTCTGTGTTCCATCGCTAACTGACAGCACCTGCGCTGCGCCCGCGCTCTGAGTTAGCGCCTCGCTCCTTGGCCTTTGCGCCTTAAGACAGGTGTGTAGCGCCTGATTTAGCGCTCCAATCAACTCCGGGGCGATAAAAGCCAGGTTTGCAGTTGGAGGCGATAATTAGCAGCAGGCGCTAAACTTTGCGCACGGCCGATAATTGCGCCCCAAACGGGGCGATACTGAATTTTTCCCCTTACATATTTAAAATTAATTAAAATGCCATTTAATTAAATATTTTAATCAAAAATGTAATTTATTGAAAGATACATTTTTATGCTTTAACGGGGCTAAAAATAAACTTACCTTATTGGACGGGGTTTTTAACGTATAAATGAGTGATAAAACTTTATTTTTCTTTTATTTAAAACTCTTATGCTGGAAAAAGCAAGCCTTACGCCTGCTTTTACCAGGCGTAAGAATTTCAGGGGCATTCAGTGGGCGGAAGCTGGGCAAATAGCGTAACTCTCCACCCACAGAGGCCCATCTCCCGGGGATGCGGAGGATCTGACAAGAGAATTCTTGACAGATCGCAAGTGCCGAGTTTTAGCACATGCGTTTCGCATGCCTATACCCAGAACTTGTGTGGTCCCTATGGGCACGAGCACACCTTGTACGCACCCGTGGGGGTCGCAAAATACGGCCCATTGTCTTCAAAGGCAGAATAGAAACTAGGAAATTATCTTGGAAGACAAAACCTAGAGCTGAAAAGCTAGAGTGATACCAAGTTCTGAAAGTATTAGTAACTTATTTCACTTTCATGTTACAGGAATTGTATGTGTTTTTGTTGTTTGTTATTATGTAACTAGTGCAGCATGAAACATCTGGATCTTTTTTACTAAAATCTTTTTTTTAAAATTATTAAGTCAACTTTCAGTGAAGTAAAGAGTAAGAGACTGACTTTCTGACAGTGGAATCTTCAAAACCAGCCACGAGGGCGATAAGGGCTAACAAATTACAGGAAAGTGCAGAAGTGGAACAGGAATCTCCTCTGTGATTAGCGAGTGCATCACTCTCACACACACCAGCATCTCCAAGCACTTCAAATAGAGCCCTGAGCAGAAAGTTCGCTGTCACAGTTGGCAGCACTTTTAACTCTGAGTCACAAGGTTGCAGGTTCAAATTGCAATACAGAGACTTGAGCACATATTCCAGGCTGGCTCATCAGTGCAGTACTGAGGGAGTGCCGCACTGTCAGAGGCACCATCTTTTGGTTGACACGTTTGCCCTCTCGGGTGGACGTAGAAGATCCCATGGCACTATTTCGAAGAAGAGTAAGGGTGCTTTCCCTAGCGTCCACTACTTAAAAAACAAATTATCTGGTCATTATCACATTGCTGTTCGTGGGACCTTGCTGTGCGAAAATTGGCTTGTGATGAAATATTCCATTCATCACTGCCTGTGACTGAGATCGGTTTCAGTGTCATTTCCCTTCCCCCAGACCTCATTGTATTGTGTACTGGAATGTGCTGTATTGTATACTGGAATGTGCTGGAATGTGCTGTCTGTAGGGCTCCGCCCATACCTGGCCCCGTTTGTAAGCTAGCTCAGTCTGGCCTCAGTCTCCAGAAGGAAGACATCTCTCTCTCTTACGTGTTACGTTCTAAGTTAATAAAAGCCTTGTTTTTGTTCTGCTAACTTCGAGTCTCGGAATTATTGAGGCACATCAATTTTATTAACTTATTTTTCAACACTATGGATCAACTCCTGAAACCTGAACGTTTGGATTTGGATCAACATGCTCCGGACGCATCAGCACGCTTCGGACACTGGTTTGAGTGTATGGAATTCTTCCTGGACAATTCCGCAGCTGTCAAAGATGCTACGGACGCTGCGAGGATGAGACTCGGAATTCTGCGGAATTGGGTAAGCCACCGGGTTTACCCCCTCATCCAAGACGCCGAGACGTACCTGGCCGCCTGCGACATCTTAAAGGCGCATTACCAGCAGCCTACGAATGAGGTGTATGCTAGGCACCTGCTCGCTACCCACGCACAGCGACCTGGGGAATCGGTGGAGGAGTTCCTAAGCACCCTGAAAATGCTTGGCAAAGACTGCAAGTGCCGAGATGTAAAAGCCGCAGTGTACACTGACGAGCTTGTTCGCGATGCCTTCATCACAGGCCTCAGCTCCACTTACATCCGGCAAAGACTGCTGGAAAAAACGGGGTTGGACCTGAAACAGGCTGCGGACACCGCGCGATCCCTGGATGTGGCCCAGAGAAACTCGGACGCCTACTCTTCAGCCCGCGCCGTCCACGCCGCCACGTGTGCACCGAGGGCGCCGCCATCTTGGAAGGCATCTTCCCCGCCCGACAGCCCGACACCGGCTGGGCCCCGCTCTCCCCCCAGAAGCCCTACGACAGCCGCGATGCGTCAGGGACCCAACTGCTACTTCTGCGGGCAGCCAAAGCACACCAGAAACCTGTGCCCGGCGAAAGGCACCACCTGCTTTAAGTGCGGTAAGAAGGGGCACTTCGGGAAGGTGTGCAGAGGGAACCCCGCCGGAAAACCAACCGCCGGAAAACCCGCCACCGCCGCGTGTGCGCCGTGGGAGCGGCCATCTTGGACGCCATCTTGCCCGACCTCGTGGGGTCCGCCATCTTGTGAGCAGACAGCGTGGACACCATCTTGTATCGATCAGGGCCCTACAGTGGCATCGGTCACAGTGGACCAGACCAGGCCGCACCCGCTATCCAGATCAATGGTGGACATCGAGGTAAACAGGTGCCGGGTTAAATGCTTAATTGACAGTGGAAGCACGGAGAGCTTTATCCACCCAGAACTGGCACAACAACTCTCCCTAAAGGTGGTCCCTACTCAGGGTACCATCTCTATGGCTGACAAAACCCAGACATCGACCATTCTGGGTTACTGCACGGTACAATTGTGCGTTAACGGAACTGTATATGATAATTTTAAAGTATTAATCATGAAGAACCTATGTGCGAGCGTGATCTTGGGCCTGGATTTCCAGTGCAACCACCAAAGCATCACGCTCAAGTACGGTGGGTCCCAGCCGCCCCTCACAGTGTGCGGTCTGGCTACCCTGAAGGTAAAGCCGCCTTCGCTATTCGCGAACCTTACCCCTAACTGCCGGCCAATAGCGACCAAAAGCAGGAGGTACAGCTGGGAGGACAGGCGGTTTATCGCGACCGAGGTAGACAGGCTCCTGAAAGAGCGCATTATTGAACGCAGCAACAGCCCGTGGCGCGCCCAAGTGGTAGTGGTAAGGGGTAGCGAGAAGAAACGGATGGTGATCGACTATAGTCAAACGATCAACAGGTACACCCTACTAGACGCCTACCCGCTACCCCGCATATCAGAAATGGTGAACCAAATCGCCCAATACCGGGTGTTCTCCACCATCGACCTCAAGCCAGCGTACCACCAGCTCCCTATCAGACCAGAGGACCGCCCGTACACCGCCTTCGAGGCGAACGGACGCCTCTACCAATTCCTTAGAGTCCCCTTTGGGGTGACGAATGGGGTCTCGGTCTTCCAGAGGGAGATGGACCGCATGGTCGATGACCACCACTTGCAGGCAACCTTCCCCTACCTCGACAACGTCACCATCTGCGGTCACAACCAGCAGGATCACGACTCGAACCTCGAGAGGTTCCTGAAAACCGCACAAAAACTCAACCTCACCTACAACGAGGACAAGTGCGTTTACAACACCACGCGCCTCTGCATACTAGGCAGCGTGGTGGAGAATGGGGAAATCGGACCAGACCCCGACCGATTGCGCCCCCTACGGGAGCTGCCCCTGCCCAACACTCCCAAAGCCCTGAAAAGGTGCCTGGGGTTATTTTCTTATTATTCCCAATGGGTCCCCAACTACTCCGACAAAGCCCGCCCCCTCTTGAAAGCATCCTCTTTCCCGCTCTCTGCTGAGGCCCACGCCGCCTTCAAAAGCATTAAGCAGGATATTGAGCGGGCCACGCTACAGACAGTGGACGAGAACACTCCATTTCAAGTGGAAAGTGATGCGTCTGACTTCGCCTTGGCGGCCACCCTCAACCAGGCGGGGCGGCCCGGAGCTTTCTTCTCGAGGACCCTCCAAGGGCCCGAGATCAGACACTCCTCCGTGGAAAAGGAGGCCCAAGCCATCGTGGAGGCAGTGCGCCACTGGCGCCACTACCTAGCCGGCAAACGCTTCACCCTACTTACCGACCAGCGGCCGGTAGCGTTTATGTTCAATAATAAACAGAGGGGGAAGATTAAAAATGATAAGATTCTTAGGTGGCGGATCGAGCTCTCCACCTTCGAGTACGACATCATTTACCGGCCAGGGGCCCTTAACGAATCCCCTGACGCCCTCTCACGAGGGATGTGTGCCAGCGCCACCGGGGATCGGCTACAGACCCTCCACAACGACCTCTGCCACCCAGGGGTCACGCGGCTGTTCCACTTCATAAAGTCCCGTAACTTACCCTACTCGATTGAGGAAGTTCGGTCCCTGACCAGGAACTGCCGCACTTGCGCTGAGTGCAAGCCTCGGTTCTACCGCCCAGATAGAGCCCACTTAATCAAAGCTACACGGCCCTTTGAGCGGCTCAGCTTAGATTTCAAGGGCCCCCTCCCGTCCGTCGACCGCAATGTTTACTTCCTGAACATTGTGGACGAATACTCCCGGTTCCCATTCGCCTTCCCCTGCCCAGACATGACCAGCGCCACGGTCATTAAATGCCTCAACAGCCTGATCTGCCTGTTCGGTATGCCGAGCTACATCCATACGGATAGGGGGGCGTCCTTCATGAGTGAAGAGCTACGCCAGTACATGCTGTCCAGGGGGATCGCCACGAGCCGTACCACCAGCTACAACCCCCGGGATAACGGCCAAGTGGAGCGAGAGAACGGGACAGTATGGAAAGCAGTCACTCTAGCTCTAAGGACCAAGGGCCTCCCTATCTCCCGCTGGCAGGAAGTCCTCTCGGATGTGCTCCATTCGATACGGTCGCTATTGTGTACGGCCACTAATACCACGCCTCATGAACGAATGTTTGTCTTTCCCCGGAAATCCACCTCAGGCGTATCCATGCCGTCATGGCTCTCCACCCCAGGTCCGGTACTCGTGCGAAGGCATGTGAGGGGCCACAAGACGGACCCTCTCGTGGAGCCAGTACGCCTACTCCACGCCAACCCCCAATACGCATATGTCCGGCACGCCGACGGAAGGGAGGACACCGTGTCCATAAAAGACGTCGCCCCAGCCGGCATCGACAACAACCACGGCAATAGCGGCAACGATGATCACAGCAACTCTTACCCACCCACTACTCTTTCATCACCCCCGGAAGAACACCGACCAACGGCACCCCCACCAACTACCCCTTCAACAACCCTGGCAGCACCCCCGGCAGAGACCCAGGAGGCTACCGGGGACACCCAGCCGACACCCGCGGCACCGCAACAGCCACGTCGGTCGCAGGGGGCTATCAAACCCCCGAACAGACTAAATCTATAGAAGGGGTGAATGTGATGAAATATTCATCATCATCACTGCCTGTGACTGAGATCGGTTTCAGTGTCATTTCCCTTCCCCCAGACCTCATTGTATTGTGTACTGGAATGTGCTGTATTGTATACTGGAATGTGCTGGAATGTGCTGTGTGTAGGGCTCCGCCCATACCTGGCCCCGTTTGTAAGCTAGCTCAGTCTGGCCTCAGTCTCCAGAAGGAAGACATCTCTCTCTCTTACGTGTTACGTTCTAAGTTAATAAAAGCCTTGTTTTTGTTCTGCTAACTTCGAGTCTCGGAATTATTGAGGCACATCATGGCTGCCGCGTTTCCTACATTACAAGAGTGACTACTTCAAAAGTACTTAATTAGCTGTAAAGCCTTTTGGGATGTCCTGAGGTTGTGAAAGGTAGTATATAATGCAATTCTTTGTATAATGCAAGTCTTTAAATTTATGTTAATAACACAGTTTCCCATTCTTTCCCACAGGACTGTGCTGTATGTTTTGCTTGCCCACTCAGAGTCTAAAAATTGTGCACAATGGAGCTCTTAAAGGGCCAGATACTTTTTGTGTATTTCTTTTTATTTTTTCAGTACCATTTTAGTATTTTTTGCTTTATTCACAGAAGGTTTTTTCTTTGATTTTTGATTTTTTGTCTGAACACGTAGAGAATGTATATATTTGAAACAGAAAGAACCAAACATTTGCAAAATTATCAGAGAGCCAATTGTACATGAAATGTTTACAAGAACAGGAAGTACTTAACACAGAGGACCATATAAAGGGGCTCTTAAGATACAACCAGAAATGGAGCTCTGGGAGCAATAAGGCCTCTTCCTGGTCTCACAAGGAAAGTAAAACAACTCACCTTAAATGGCCTCTTCTGGTCTCTATCCTCTTCCCGCTGTCTTTGCCTGGTGGGAAGGAGTGAGTCTTCGGCTTAGTGGTAACAGTCCCACCTCTGAGTCAGAAGATGCAGGGTTTGAACCCCAGTCCAGACAGTTCCGGTGAGTGGAGACTGCAGCCCCAGCTCGGAATCCTGGGTTGACATCCAGCAGGATACTCGTATCCGCTGGGTGTACATGACTCCCCCTCGTTGTATGGGTTATGGGGGCCCATAAAACCCTAACGCCATATAGGACTAACCACCCTATTGGCTGGTATAAAGATGGTGATGACTATGGAAGCAGTGTTCACATTGAGGTCTGTCAGGCTGTTAATCAGCCTGTGAAACCTTCCACAACATGTTGTGCAAGCAGTGAAGTAGACCCGAGGATCCTCAGCCCTGACGGTGGTCCTGGGGTACAGGTCAGGCACAGGAAGCCAGACGGAGTTGGGAAATTTTACAAATCCAGGAACACTAATTCTCCACTCAGATTCCCGCTGGATTCTCCTTCATGCAGAGACCTGTGGTAGGTGGAGTTTCAGTCTAATATCAACTTACTGTCTGCATATTTGTGTTGCCAGTCAAATGTTGTTTTTTGTCAGACATTTCTTTTGGCTCATACAGCCTTTGAAAAGGCTGGAAACTAACTTCAAAGTTGTTGCAACGTTTAGAAAGGCTAAAAAATGTTATCTTGACATGCAGCTATTTTAAATTAGCATATCCCTATAATTCTGGCATGCAGCCTTTTAAGGACTGATAGGATGATTGCTCCCCCATGGATTTTCCAGGCCTTTCAATAGAATTCCCTCTCGTGTGATATCATGAATTTCCACTCCAGTGCAATCATGAATGATAAGTGCTGCCCATCAGTCCATGGTCCTTATTCTGATAGTACGTAGTGAGAATACAATACAAAATATGTGTTTCCAACTTATCTCCTCTCAAGATTGTTTAACGCAGGGTCACAAAGTGATATTGATATTTTGTAGTGTATGTGCCTTTAAGACAGAACGGCCTAGAAATTCAGTGGGCTGCGCCACCAGTTAGCGCCCAAAGAGGGCACTCAGTGGCTTTAGCGCCACTGGCCACGCCTCCCGCGATACTTAGCGGGGCGCTAATGGCGGCGTTAGCTTGTAGCGCTGCGCCGCCACCAATGACGTCATTGGTGTGCGCAGCGCCCCCCTGCCGCCCCGATCGCGATATTTGGTCGCGCCCGCCTCTGTAATGCCGGTCGCAAATCGCGACCGTTTCACAGGGCCTACCTGTGGCGGTAGTGGCGTAAATTAAGGTGGAGGTGCGGGGCGGCCATTTTTTCCGGTGGCCGCCTGCCAGCACCTCCTCGCGCCGCCCTCCCCGGCCTCCTGATCCACCCCCCCGGGCAGTGCCGGCTGTGTCCCAAAAGCCCGGCACTTCTCCTCGGTGTCGGGCTCTTTTGCTGGCACTCGCGATCGGTGATCGCGCTGGTGCAGGCCCCTCCCCCTTAAGAAGGGGAGGAAGGCCTGCAGTACAGCAGCGCGCCGTGCCACAGCATGTGGCGCTGTGGCACGTAGCACGGCGATATTCAGTTTGAGCATCCCAAGCGGGACGCGGGGAGCCTCGAGCAGCGCCCCGAGTCCCTCTTGGGGCGCTCCAACTGAATATCGGGAGGGCGCAAGCGGCTCTGGCCGGAGCGCAAATTCCGGCGCCCAGGCGAGCTTGGCGCCCCAAACGCGGCGCCACCGAATTTCTAGGCCAACTACTTTTACAGCTCCTGTATACTGTAGTACCGGCAGTGGCCACACCTGTATATAAGCCTTGCGCATGCCTCTGTACCCCCAGTCTTGAGACTACCCTCCTCCAGTAAATACCTGTTTATTGTTAAGTTACAGCATCCGTGTGGTTATTGAAAAACAGCATACTCTCAGAATCACGGATCTAACAGTGGCGACGAGTGTCGATTCGAATCTACCTGCAACTCTGCATTTCCCTTCGAGGATTTGCTCCGGGAGGGTGGTGTAACAAAAAAAACAAAAAAAAGTCGAGGCCAGGAACACGGGCGTCGACCACGAACAACCGCCCAGTCGTCCAGCAGAGAGTGAACATCGCAGGGGAGGCTGTGGAGAGCCGGGCTTGGTTCCCCAGCCACGACGATCAGCAAGAGACTGACGACAGGTCCAGCGCAGAACCATCCCGGACAGCGGCGGCTGGAGCTGACCGACGGCAGAGAGAAAGCCGAGCAGCGTCGACGGGGTAAGACAGAGGGTGAAGCGCACAGGGCGCAGCCGGGGGATGAAAACCGAGCGGCGTCGAGGAAAAAAACCCAAAACAAACCGGAGAGAGAGAGGGTAAAGCAACAGCCGGGTTCAGGACCGAACGGCGTCGAGAAAAAAAAATAAAAAAAGAACGCACAGAGCACAGCCAGGGCTCAAGGGCTGAACAGTGTCTGCGGGAAGAAGAAGGGAGAGCGTGGGAGACGCCATTGAGCCGCGGAGAAGAAGGAAGAGCGCAGGAGACGCTATTTTTAAAAGCCGCAGCAGAGAAGAAGGGCGAGCACGGGAAGGAAGGAAAGCATGGGAGACGCCATTTTGTGCCAGCAGAGAAGAAGGGGAAGTGCGGGAGATGCCATTTTTGACAGTTAAATCACACCCAGGGATGCCGAAGAGTGGCAGTATCTCTACGTTCGACAATGAAGTCAAAGATTGGGCGACATATGTGGAACATATTGAGGTGTTCTGCAGGGCGAATGAAGTGCCAGATGCTAGTAAAGCACTGGTTTTGTTAAATTCCATGGGTGCAAAAACTTATGGGTTACTGCGAAATCTAATAGCCCCAGAGAAGCCGGTGAACAAGAATTTCGAAAGCATAGTAGAAATCCTACAGGACCACTTAAACCCCACACCGCTGCTGATAGCAGAACAATTTAAGTTCCATAAAAGGAACCAACACAAAGACGAAAGCAATGCTGAGTACCTAACGGAACTGCGCAAGCTATCGAAACACTGCCAGTTTGGAGCGGGTCTAGCAGATACGTTAAGGGACAAGTTTGTGTGTGGGCTACAAAGTGAAGGAACCCAGAAACGGCTTCTATCAGAAAAGGATCTTACGCTGGACAAGGCTTTCAGTATGGCAGTATCACACGAAGCAGCCGCAAGGGGAGCTGCAGAGATACAACGGAGACCACAAGAATATGGCACCAATGAAATGTCCTATGGAACAGGGAAGTGCTATCGCTGCGGCAGAACAACACATGACCAGAAGGATTGTTGGTTCAAGGACCAAGTGTGCAGACAGTGTGGAAAAGCAGGACACAAAGCAAGAGTCTGCAGGTCTGGGAAGAAAACCAACAGTAAGAAATCTCCACAGGAGAAGTACAAAAAGGTACACCAGGTGATGGACAGTGGTTCAGACGAACAGAAAAGTGACACAGACTCCGGAAGCAAGGAGCTGGGTTGTCTGAAACTACATAAGATAACCAAAATGGAGGATCACCAGACTATCTGGGTTACACTCAAGATAGACGGAGTCCAAGTGAAAATGGAATTGGACACAGGATCAACCCTAACAGTCATAAACCAAAGGGACTACAAGCGGCTATTTTCACATATACCCTTGAAAGCTACAGAGATTGTCTTGAAGACGTATACGGGGCAAAAAGTATACCCCAAAGGAAAAATAAGGGTGAAAGTGATATATAAAGGCCAGGAAATACCTAAAATGGATATATATGTATTGCCAGATGGAGGACCACCACTGCTAGGACGTGAATGGATCCGGAAGATACAATTAGATGGGCATTCCATACAGGCACTGAAGGTTGAGGCCAAAAAGGATGACGACGTCACACCTGGACGACTGTCAAAAATGCTAACTGACACAAAAGAAGTGTTCCAGGAGGGACTAGGAACACTAAAAGGCATAACAGCAACGATTAAAATAGAGGAAAATGCAAGCCCAAAGTTTCTTAAGGCCAGACCAGTGCCTTATGCGATCAGACCAGCTGTCGAAGCAGAGCTGGAAGGGTTGGAACGTTGAGGAGTACTGTCCAAAGTGGACTGGAGCGAGTGGGCTACACCCATCGTTCCTGTAATGAAGAGGTCGTTGAGTAATACGCCTGGGGAACCAAAGAAGGTCCGCATCTGTGGGGATTTTAAGGTGACAGTGAACCCAGTCCTTCACACGGTACAATATCCGCTTCCACGAATTGAGGATATTTTCACCTCCCTATCTGGAGGTAAACGCTTCACCAAAATTGATCTAGCCCAGGCGTACAAATGGAGGTAGAAGAAGCTTCGAAACAATACCTTACGATTAACACTCATAAAGGTCTCTATCAATACAACCGGCTGGTGTTCGGGGTAGCCTCAGCTTCGGCTATCTGGCAAAGGGCAATGGATCAAGTCCTGCAAGGGATTCCAGGGACCCAGTGTTATTTGGACGACATCTTGGTCATGGGCGAAAATGACAGTGATCACCTCGCCAACTTGGAGAAGGTGCTCACCAGATTAAAGGAGTATGGGCTACGAGCTAATTGCCACAAGTGCGAGTTTTTCCAGAAACAGATCTCGTATTGTGGCCACGTCATCGATGAAGAGGGGTTACATAAGTCCCCTGAAAAGATTGAGGCAGTAGTGAAGGCTCCAGCACCGGAAAATGTGTCACAACTGAGGTCGTTCCTCGGGCTGGTAAACTACTACCACAAGTTCCTACCAAATTTGTCCACGGTATTACACCCACTGAACACCCTACTGCAAACAGGGGTACCATGGAAGTGGGATGACGAACGTAGACGAGCTTTCCAGAAGTGTAAAGAATTGATCACATCAAAAGAGGTGTTGGCCCATTTCAACCCAGCGCTACCAATTCGTTTGGCATGTGATGCATCACCCTATGGTATTGGAGCGGTGCTGTCGCACAAATTCCCAGACGGGTTGGAGAGGCCAGTAGCCTTTGCGTCTCGGTCACTAACCTCAGCCGAGCGCAACTACGCCCAGATTGACAGGGAGGCCCTCAGCCTAGTATGGGGAGTAAAAAAATTCAACCACTATCTGCATGGGCAGAAGTTCACCTTGCTGACTGACCACCAACCACTTGTCTCCATCTTTAATCCTAAGAAGGGCGTTCCAGTGATGACTGCACAGCGGTTACAAAGATGGTCCCTGTTTCTAGGGGCGAATCAATATGAAATAGAATATAAAGGCACGAAACAGCATGGGAACGCTGATGGGCTATCGCGCCTGCCACTGCCTACTGTGGAGGAAGCACCAGCAGTGGACCCTATTGAGATATTTTATTCGTCAATAATTGAACGATTGCCAGTAACGAACGCGGATATAGAGAAGGAGACCCGCAATGATCCGACGCTGTCTCGGGTATATGATTTGACGGTGAGGGGATGGCCAACACATGGCAACTCACTGTTGCCAACATTCTCATCCAGACGAGAACAGCTGTCAGTATGCCAGGGGACAGTGATGTGTGGATCTAGAGTGGTGATTCCACCCAAGTTAAGGGAGAGAGTGCTAAATGAGCTACATGAAGGTCATCTGGGGGGAGTGAAAATTAAAAGCCTTGCTAGGGCTTATGTGTGGTGGCCGGGAATTGATCAACAAATCGAAGACCTAACTAAGAGCTGCTTAGGATGCCAGAAGGTCCAAAATGCACCACCACATGCCCCTCTACACCCATGGGAGTGGCCCTCCTCTCCATGGCAACGGGTGCATATTGATTTCGCTGGTCCATTCATGGACTCAATGTTCTTAATAGCAGTGGATGCTCATTCAAAGTGGCCTGAGGTGATAAAAATGTCCTCAATCACTACAGAGAAAACGATTGCAGTCCTGCGGACCATATTTGCCAGAAACGGTTTGCCAGAGCAGATTTGCTCTGATAATGGACCACAGTTTATGTCCAAAGAGTGTCAAAAATTTTTGAGAAGGAATGGGGTAAGGCATTACACATCCGCCCCGTATCATCCAGCCACAAATGGATTGGCTGAGAGGTTCGTACAAACCTTTAAGAAGGCGATAAAGGCCATGTGCGATGATGAAATTCCACTACAGCATAAGATGGACAATTTCTTATTAGCCTACCGAAACGCAACACATGCAGTTACCAACCAGACCCCGGCCATGATGTTCTTTAACCGAAGGTTGAGATCTCGTCTGGACTTGCTCAGACCAAATGTGCGAAGAAATGTTGAGGACAAACAATTCCAGCACATCAATGAGAAGCCGACAAGGAGCTTCAATGTAGGACAACCAGTCTTGGCCCGTGACTATCGAACAGAGAAATGGCAACCCGGAACGATATGCACAAGGCAGGGGCCATTAATTCACACAGTGGATGTCGGGGAGAACATTGTGAGACGCCACGTCGATCAGATCTTAGCGTCACAGGAACGCGTCAACCCCATGTCTCGAGTACCTGGGAATGAACCCGACATACCGGTAGCATCTACCTCAGAACCAGTAGCAGTGGAACCCGATGAACTACCCGATGAAAAGGGGTCAGAATCGCCTCTGCACCAAGAGCAAGAACCTCAGGAAAGGCGCTATCCCAAAAGGGTCAGGGAGCCGCCCCAAAGACTGAATCTATAAATGGACTATTGTTGTTTAATGTACATGTTAAAGTGTTAATTGTTATTTGAATATTAGGGGTACTACTAATCTAAAAGGGGAGGAATTGTAGTGTATGTGCCTTTAAGACAGAACTACTTTTATAGCTCCTGTATACTGTAGTACCGGCAGTGACCACACCTGTATATAAGCCTTGCGCATGCCTCTGTACCCCCAGTCTTGAGACTACCCTCCTCCAGTAAATACCTGTTTATTGTTAAGTTACAGCATCCGTGTGGTTATTGAAAAACAGCATACTCTCAGAATCATGGATCTAACATATTTGGAAAGGTATTTGGCCACAAAATTCGGCTCCATCGCACCCGGTTTTACAGTGCTACGGGCACCGTTCTGAGTCCAAAATGGCGTCCGCACCGCACGCTTCTGGTGCGGGTCGCACCACACCGCATTTTGTTGAGGTTTTTAGCGTGGGTGCAGGGAGCGTGTGCTGGAAGTATGTCATGTAGGCAGATCATAACGTCGGTCAGCGTGTAATTTTTGACCCCAACTCTCTAGCTAATGGCTTCTCTCAAACACACACAGCTGAACATGCGTTCAGCAGCAGGAAAGTACCCTCACCAGCGCTATTTAAAGGGATCATCAACTGCTTTCAAGTTAGTTGCTGATTGATTTCTATTGGCTCTTGGTGAGCTGTAGAAGTGTTTGGTGGTTTGTTATCTTACTTGAAGTTGCTGAAGTGTCCAGGGAGTGGTGTGGCAGGTTACTTCAAGGCTTCTGCTCAGACCAGTTGCTCCCAGGCATGGGTGCAGTCGTTTGTATCCCCCTTGGCCTGCAGCATGACAGGGAGAATGAGCAGAGGTGACACAGAGGAGGACAAGCTGCTCGATGAGGGAGGAGGAGGAGGGGGAGAAGGGCTCTCAGCTGGAGGCCATATCCACCCAGGGTCTTCAGGGAGCAAATCTCCTACCTCAACCTCAGTGAAGAACAGTGTATGCGACATCTCCGCTTCACTAAGGAGGTGCTCATTGAAATTTGCCACCTGTTGCAGGCAGAAATGTAACCCCAGAGCAGGGCCAGGAGGGCATTGCCAGTGGCTGTGTGATGCGCTATCAATTACTCATAAAAGACTGAGAGTTAGAAGAGTAACTAAAGGCTTTTATTAACAACAGAATGGAGGTCTGCCTCGCGTGGTCGACCGGTCCAGGATACAAAGGGCTGGGGAGCAGTCACCTTTATACTAGGACCTGTGGGAGGAGTCAGCCGAGGCATGTCCAGGCATGTACACAGTGGAATACAAACAGGACAAACAGGAATACAAACAGTGGTTTACCACATTCACCCCTTGTTTAAAATTGAGTCCGGCGGGGTGAAGTGTATTAAAAGTTAGTGTATTGGAGTCTCTCCGGAGGTCTTGTCTGCCGCTGTGATCGGCGTGGTGACGGCAGGGGTAGTGAAGCTTCCGGCGTCGAGTCCAGCGTAGGCTGTGGCACAGGCGTGTCGTCCTCGTAGATGTCGAGCGGGTCGCGGGGCCCAGGCCTGCCATCTGCTGGGGCTGGATATCGGATCGTGGGGGGGGGGTGGTAGTGGGTAGTGGGTTACTGCGGCCCCCAAGGGTGCAAGGTCTCTTATGGAGACTGTGTCCTCCCGCCCGTCCGGGTATGCGATGTAAGCATACTGGGGGTTGGCGTGGAGGAGGTCGACCCTCTCGACCAGGGGGTCCGTTTTATGGGTCCTCACGTGTCTTCTCAGTAGGACCGGCCCTGGGGACGTCAGCCATGGCGGTAGCGATGTCCCCGATGTGGACTTCCTTGGGAAGACAAACATTTTCTCATGAGGGGTGGCGTTAGTGGCAGTGCAGAGCAGTGACCGAATAGAGTGGAGCGCATCGGGGAGCACATCCTGCCAGCGGGAGGTTGGAAGGCCCCTAGACTTTAAGGCTAGCAGGACGGCCTTCCAAACTGTCGCATTTTCTCTTTCCACCTGTCCGTTCCCCCGGGGGTTGTAACTGGTGGTCCTGCTTGTGGCAATACCCCTAGTTAGCAGGTACTGACGGAGTTCGTCGCTCATAAACGATGAGCCCCGGTCGCTATGGATATAGCTGGGGAAGCCGAACAGGGTGAAGAGGTTGTTCAGACATTTAATGACCGTGGCACTGGTCATGTCCGGGCAGGGGAAGGCAAACGGGAAACGGGAGAACTCATCAATAATATTGAGGAAGTACACATTGCGGTCGGAGGAGGGGAGAGGCCCTTTAAAATCAACGCTCAGGCGCTCGAAGGGGCGAGTGGCTTTTATCAGGTGGGCCCTGTCTGGTCTAGAAAAGTGCGGTTTGCACTCAGCGCAGACTTGGCAGTTCCTGGTCATGGTCCTGACCTCCTCAATAGAGTAAGGCAGGTTGCGGGCCTTGATGAGGTGGAAGAACCTGGTGACCCCCGGGTGGCAGAGGTCATTGTGGAGGGCCCGCAGTCTATCGATCTGCGCGCTGGCGCAGGTGCCACGCGATAGCGCATCCGGGGGTTCATTTAGCTTCCCGGGCCGGTACAAGATCTCGTAGTTGTAGGTGGAAAGTTCGATTCTCCACCTCAAGATCTTGTCATTTTTGATTTTGCCCCTCTGCTTGTTGTTAAACATATAAGCAACTGAACGCTGGTCAGTGAGCAGGGTAAATCGTTTTCCGGCCAGGTAGTGCCTCCAATGACGCACAGCCTCCACAATCGCCTGGGCCTCCTTCTCAACAGCGGAGTGTCTGGTCTCCGGGCCTTGGAGGGTTCGTGAAAAGAAGGCCACGGGTCTCCCCGCCTGATTGAGGGTAGCGGCCAGGGCAAAGTCGGACGCGTCGCTTTCCACCTGGAAGGGGATGGATTCGTCCACTGTGTGCATGGTGGCTTTGGCAATGTCCTCCTTGATACGGTGGAAGGCTAAGCGGGCCTCTGCCGTCAAGGGAAAAGAGGTGGACTTGATCAGCGGACGGGCCTTGTCCGCATAGTAGGGGACCCACTGGGCGTAATAGGAGAAAAACCCTAGGCACCTCTTCAGGGCCTTGAGGCAGTGGGGCAGTGGAAGTTCCATAAGGGGACGCATCCGGTCGGGGTCGGGGCCGATGACTCCGTGTTCCACAACACAGCCAAGGATGGCGAGGCGGTTTGTGCGGAATATGCACTTCTCATTGTTATATGTCAGGTTTAGGAGTTGGGCGGTGCGGAGGAATTTTTCGAGGTTTGCGTCATGGTCCTGCAAGTCACGGCCGCAGATGGTCACATTGTCCAGATATGGGAAAGTGGCCTGCAACGCATTTTGATCTACCATCCGGTCCATCTCCCTTTGGAAGACGGAGACCCCGTTGGTGATGCCAAAGGGAACCCTAAGGAAGTGATAGAGGCGGCCGTTTGCCTCAAAGGCAGTGTACTGGCGGTCCTCAGGGCGGATTGGGAGCTGGTGGTACGCTGATTTCAGGTCAATGGTCGAGAAGACGCGGTACTGCGCGATCTGGTTGACCATATCAGCTATACGGGGGAGTGGGTAGGCGTCCAGCAGGGTGTAGCGATTTATTGTCTGGCTGTAGTCGATGACCAGGCGCTGCTTCTCGCCGGTCTTAATGACCACAACCTGGGCTCGCCAGGGGCTGGTGCTGCCCTCAATAATCCCTTCTTTCAGGAGCCGCTCCACTTCGGTTTTAATGAAAACCCTGTCCCCGGCACTGTATCGCCTGCTCTTTGTGGCGATGGGCTTACAGTCGGGGGTGAGGTTAGCAAACAGTGGTGGGGGGGTGACTCTGAGTGTGGAGAGGTTGCACCTGGTGCGCGGCGGGCAATTTGGAAGCTGCTGGCTGCGGACTGTGAGTGGGGGTAGGGGTCCACCGTACGCCATCGTAACACTTTTAAGGTGGCACTGAAAATCTAACCCCAGCAGAACGGCGGCGCAGAGGTCAGGCAGGACCAGAAGTTTAAAATGATCGTACACGGTCCCGTCTACTACGAGTGTCACCACGCAGTAGCCGCCGATGTCCGCCGACTGGGACTCGGAGGCCATAGAAATCCGCTGTTGTGCAGGCAGGACTGGGAGAGAGCAACGCCGCACCGTGTCGGGGTGGATGAAGCTCTCCGTGCTCCCAGAGTCAAAAAGGCAGATTGTATCGTGACCATTTACCTTAATGTCCATTGTGGAACTGGCCAGTTGGTGCGGTCTCGCTTGGTCCAGTGTAACGGATGCCAGCGTAGGGGTCGGTGTGTCGCTGCGGGTATCAGATGAGGCGGTGTCGGGGGCCTGCTGCGTCCCGGCTGTCGTCCAAGATGGCGGCGTCCATGATCCCCATGTGGCTGGAGGCGTCCAAAATGGCTGCTGTACCGGTGATTCGCACATGGCCGGGGAGGTCCAAGATGGCGGCCCGCATGGCCCACACGTGGCGCTGCTGGGGTTTGGGGTGGCTTTGGCCCTGCAGACGCTAGCGTAGTGTCCCTTCTTCCCGCAGCCCGAGCAGATCGCGTTTTTCGCCGGGCAGCGCGCTCTGGGGTGTTTTGCCTGGCCACAGAAGTAGCATTTCTGGCCTTGGGGCACTGCTGTCTGGCCTTGGGACACTGCTGCGGTAGTTGGGCCGTTGTTGGGGTGTGGCTGGGGTGGCACGGCGCTATGAGGCGGTCCTACCGTGTCCCAGGCTGTCATTCCCCGCGGCGTCCACAGTGCAGAGGAGTAGGCATCCATGCCCTGGTAGGCTGCATCCAACGATAGTGCGAGTTCAGAGGCCTTGTTGAGGTCGAGGTTACTCTGCTCCAACAGTCGCTGTCGGGTGTAATTGGATCTGTGGCCCGCTACAAAAGCGTCCCGGATAAGTTCCTCTGTGTACACGGCGGCCTTTACATCCTTACAACCACAGGCCCGGCCAAGCACAGACAGTGCCTGAAGGTATTCCACGGTCGATTCCCCAGGTTGTTGTTTACGACTCCCCAGGAGGTGCCTGGCGTACACTTCGTTCACTGGGCGCGTGTACTGGTCCTTGAGGAGCTTGATAGCGTCCGCGTACGAGGTCGCGTCTTGGATGACCGAGTACACTCGGTGGTTCACTTTGGAGGTCAGGACATCCAGTTTGTCCTCGTCCGATTTGATTGCTTCGGAGGCGGTCAGGAATTTTTCGAAACACTTAAGCCAGTGAGTAAACTTGGTGGATGAGTCCGCCTCCTGATGATCTAAGTCCAGGCATGCTGGTGTGAGGATCTTCTCCATTATAAAAATGTTGTTAATAAAATTGATGCGCTATCAATTACTCATAAAAGACTGAGAGTTAGAAGAGTAACTAAAGGCTTTTATTAACAACAGAATGGAGGTCTGCCTCGCGTGGTTGACCGGTCCAGGATACAAAGGGCTGGGGAGCAGTCACCTTTATACTAGGACCTGTGGAAGGAGTCAGCCGAGGCACGTCCAGGCATGTACACAGTGGAATACAAACAGGACAAACAGGAATACAGGCATGGGTGCAGTCGTTTGTATCCCCCTTGGCCTGCAGCATGACAGGGAGAATGAGCAGAGGTGACACAGAGGAGGACAAGCTGCTCGATGAGGGAGGAGGAGGAGGGGGAGAAGGGCTCTCAGCTGGAGGCCATATCCACCCAGGTTCTTCAGGGAGCAAATCTCCTACATCAACCTCAGTGAAGAACAGTGTATGCGACATCTCCGCTTCACTAAGGAGGTGCTCATTGAAATTTGCCACCTGTTGCAGGCAGAAATGTAACCCCAGAGCAGGGCCAGGAGGGCATTGCCAGTGGCTGTGAAGGTGAGAGCGGCCATGAGTTTTTATGTGCTGGGCTCCTTCCAGGCTGGAGCAGGTGATATTTTCAGCATCGTTCAGTTTGCCGTGCACTGTTGCATAAGAGAGGTCACTGAGGCTCTGCATGCAAAAAGAGGTGAATACATTTCATTCTCTCCTGCCAGAGAAAAGCAGGCGCAAGCCAAGCACACGTGGGCAGCATACGTACAAAGAAAGCCAAGCACACGTGGGCAACATACGTACAAAGAAAGCCAAGCACACGTGGGCAGCATACGTACAAAGAAAGCCAAGCACACGTGGGCAGCATGCGTACAAAGAAAGCCAAGCACACGTGGGCAACATACGTACAAAGAAAGCCAAGCACACGTGGGCAGCATACGTACAAAGAAAGCCAAGCACACGTGGGCAGCATGCGTACAAAGAAAGCCAAGCAAACGTGGGCAGCATGCGTACAAAGAAAGCCAAGCACACGTGGGCAGCATGCGTACAAAGAAAGCCAAGCACACGTGGGCAGCATGCGTACAAAGAAAGCCAAGCACACGTGGGCAGCATGCGTACAAAGAAAGCCAAGCACACGTGGGCAGCATGCGTACAAAGAAAGCCAAGCACACGTGGGCAGCATGCGTACAAAGAAAGCCAAGCACACGTGGGCAGCATGCGTACAAAGAAAGCCAAGCACACGTGGGCAGCATGCGTACAAAGAAAGCCAAGCACACGTGGGCAGCATGCGTACAAAGAAAGCCATGCTGCCACACAGCATGTGATTGAGCAGACCGCTGGGGTGCTTAAACAACACTTCTGCTGCCTGGACCGCTCTGAAGGAAGCCGGCAGAACTCGCCAGAGCGCGGTGAAGAGCTGAGGAGGAAGAGGAGGAGGAGGAAGAGGAGAAGGAGGAAGAGGAGAAGGAGGAGGAAGGGAGCAGGCAACCAACACAGCCCCTTTCTGGCCAGGCTGTCAGCGATTGACTCATCCAACTGTGATACCAGTGAAAGCCACCACAAAACAAACACTTCAAGCCAAATTTATAAATCGTACCATCCAATATTACATCAAAAAAATCAACTAATCCCCCTTGTGAATTTCCTTAGTGCCGTGTGCCTTTGTCTGTCCTAGTGCTCCTACGCAGTGCTACCCCACTAGCTGCAGCATGGCTGGTGGAAGGCTGCTGACATTTAGTCGGGGAGACTGCAGATGGCCTTGGAGGACGATGTTGAGAAGCCCTTGGTCTAGAAGGCTCAGCTTCAGACTGCACCATCTCATCATGGGTGGCAGCAGTCCAGGCTGGCTGGCTGACAGGCTAAAACAAAGGCACTGGCGGAGTGGCAGTGGTGGGAGGACAAAAGTTGCCAACCTGAGAGAGGACAACAGGTTCATGCTCCATGGAGCCACTGCCACTCTCCTGGAGCAGCCCCTCAGCAGTCCTAGTAATCTGTTGGAGGACAGATTGGTGGACTGCTGTGACACCCTGTAAGGCCCTTTCAACACTGGTAATCGCAGCCACGATGGCAGCAGTCTGAGCTTGTATGACAGAAGTCTGAGCTTCCACTGCAGCACCCAGATGTTGGGTGGCATCTGCTTGTGCTGCAATGGAAGCTGAGCCATCGGCCATCGAACTCTGCATCATGGTTGGGTCCACAAGTACGCTAATGGAGTTGCCCGTCACTTCCATGCTGGAAAGGATGGGCTCCAAGCTCCGAGCAAAGCCCTGTGCAAGGTTGGTGCCGGACTCCTCCATGCTCCTTGACATTGCACTCAGAATTTCTGGCAGGCTTTCCAATGCACCAAGCATTACATTGTGTATGGACATCAGCCTTCTTCTGTAGGCCACCCCATCGAAGTCCTCATCTGAGTCCTCTGTAGCCGAAACCACGTGTGACCTCGCCTTCTGGCGATTTGGTACTTGTGCTACTCTTTCCCCCTGCCCTGGCTGCAGGCCACTCATGCCCGGTATCCCGCGACTAAGCTATCCTCTAAAGTACCCGGAGTGTCAGTATCTGAGCTGGTGGCTGCGAGTGTGAAATCAAGTGATGGTGCTGTGTCTTCATCATCAGTGCCTTCTTGCTCTTGCAGTTCCTGCTCCTCCACTGCCTGGCCAGGTTGTAGTTCATGGGTATCTGAAAAGAGAAAGGCACAAGGGTAGGATTGTGGTGAGGGGAGGGGGTAAAGCAGAAGGTGCATGCTTACACCATCTGCAACTTATAAATCAGAAGAGATTGTGGGATGAGGGGGAAGTGTGATGTGAGAAGGAGGATTAGGTCTGAGGATACCATCATCATGGACTGTTTCAGCCCTGGAGCTGGCCACGGGCTCAGCGATTGGCCACTCCAATAATCTCCAGCACCGTCTCCTTAATGGGGGTTAGGTTATGCAGGGGTGCTGCTCTCCCTGCAGGTCGCCCCTGCTGCCTCCGGTTATGAGCCATCTTGACCTGCAAGAGATAGGGAGGTGTGTCAGTGAGTGTGGTGCGGTGTGTTTGGGTGATGTGCCTGTCATGTTGAATAGCTGGCAATGTGTGCAAGCTGTGAGATGTGGATGTGAGGCTTACAGCAGTGCTAAGTGTGTGAGGGTGAGGTGAAGCTATTAATGTGAAGTATGAATCGTGATTGATGAAAATTATTGGTAGGTGAGTGAAGGCGGTTGGTGCATTGAGCAGTGTCTGAGTCTAATGGTTCAGTTGTAAGGATTTGGCATTTGAAGATGAATTCACTGACCTTGACCACTTGTGTGAGGTCAGTAAACTTGCAGCCCTGCATCCAGGTCCTCGGGGCTACAATACTGGCATTGACCTTGACGGCTATCTGCTTCCAATGCCTTCTCAGAGTTTGTCTGGAGAGCCTCCTGTGGATACAGGACCTCTCTCCTCCTGTCCACCTCTTGCACCAAGGCCTCCAGTGCTGTGTCAGGGAATGTTGGAGCCCGATCCAGCCCTGTTGAGACATCAGTGCGTCTTCTTCTGTCTCACACTCTCTTCCCCAGCCACTTCCAGCACCTGCCACAGCCAGACAACACCTCCTCTTTAAGAGGTGCAGGCTGCCTTTAAGTAGTGCAGGCTAGCTTCAAGTGGTGCTAGCCTCGCATGAACTCGGGTCCCCAGCTGAGGCGTGCAGCCACTCAGCAGCGTGTTCAGCACAGGGCTGCACGCTGTAGGCGTTTTTTTTACAGTCTTTTAACCCAGGTCCTGCCGTGGTCGCCAAGAGATATAGATGGTTTTTTACACACTTTTAACCCAGATCCTGCCACTGGTCGCCAAGAGATGTAAACAGTTTCTGATCCTAGCCCAATTGCTGGAGGGACGGTTCGAATCGCCCCTGCCTTACGAAAGTTCTATACCCGGGAATTATTATTCAGAGTGTAAATGAAATAAGTCACGGACAGGAATGCTTTGGTGAAAAATCAAACTTGTATTTATTTGGTCTAACATACACTGGCTAAAACATGCACTAGTAAATGAAATTACAATCCCTGTGGAGAATAAAATCCAGATTACAATCAACATAGATACAGTACAAAACTGGAGACTATAACAAGCAGTAATTCCCTTATTGCTATGGTGGATGCTAATTCCACCCCTACCAATGAATTACCCAGTCGCATAAACCCCTTTCGCCTGGCTGAACCAAACAAAGCTCCCCCCCTCGGAATAGCCCAAAAGCTTCACTTCTGAGAGACTATGTTTACCCCAGTTTCAATCGCTCTGCTCGTCGGCTTCTCTGGTACTTCTTGTCTTGTTGGAGCAGGAGCGAGAGAGAGAGAGTGGTGGAAATGTCTTTATAGTAGTCTGCCTGCCTTTTCCTGCCAATCTTTAAAATCCATTTGCTTCTGAGCACTCCGGTGCTTAATCTGTGATGAGTCATCCTCGGACCCGTGCATGTTGGATTAATGGCCCTAAGTCTGGGACATGTCTTTCGGTCTTTGTGTTGGGAAAACTGGCTCCCTTCTGGCTGGGTGAGGCCAGTGGGTTCATTGTTCTGCTTCTCTTCTGAGATGGAGGTGAGAAGTGCTTTGCATATTAGAGTGGCTTTTCTAATCAGGTTCAATGGCCCCCTTCCTTTTTCCAGGACTGTCGGGTGAACCCATACACGATGGACAGTTCTTTTGTCATAGCCAACTGCCATGTGTTCTCTGGAGCTTTAACAAACCAGTCTTTCACTTATCTGCACAGAGTGATCCCATAACAGGGAAAATACCCTCAGAAAAATCCCAGAAAGTCCACAAAAATTTTCCCGACTGAGTCCATTCTTCAGAGACTTTGTGATCTCTTCAACGCTACTAATATTTAAATTAGCAGGCAGCACGAAGTTTGCGTGCTGCCTGCATCGGAAAGAACAGGCAAGGGTTAATCGCTCAGCCCCGTACCCGTTTTCAGGCCTTGTCCAATTTCTAGGCCTTTATCTTTATCATCAAACTCGTTGCTAGTTCAGCATGGAGCTATTCACTCAGTAAGCCTGAGGCACAGTAACACTTGCTTGGATGGACGCAGCTGCAACAATATTCAAGATGCTTGTCACCATCCAGCACAAAGCAGTCCGCTTGGTCAGCACCTTATCCACTAGCTTAAACATTAATCGCTCCACGACTGGAGTTCTGTGGCTGCAGTATGTACAAACCACAAATCCACTGCAGCAAGTGGCCAAGGCTTTTTCGGCCACACCTCCCAAACCCCCAACCTCCATCACCTAGAACAACAAGGACAGCTGGTGAATAGGAACATCAACTCCTCCAAGTTCCCCTCCAAGTCACACACCATCCTAACTTGGACATAAAGCGCTGTTCCCTCATCGTCGCTAGGTCCAAATCTTGGAACTCCCTACCTAACAACACTGTGGGAGCAAATTTACCACACAGACTTCAGTGGTTTAAGAAGAAGGCCCACCAACACCTTCCCAGAGCTGCCAGCCTTGCAAAGGTGAGCACCTCAGACAATGCAGCACTGCACTGGCGTCACTCCAAATTATAAGCATGCTTTCCCTGAACTGCGATTCAATTCCACAAACATTAAAGAAAGAAAGAGACATTGGAAACACATAAAAAACTTGGCAGGATCTCTATTAATTACCTCTGTCACCTGGTATAATTGAATGAAAAAGTTGGAATATAACACTGTTCTTATCTGTCACTAACATGAGAATCCAATCCTTTGTTTTCATGTGTAAAACTGCATTCTTGCCACGAAATGTATTGCAAGCACAATTGTGGCACATTCAGTGCAGAATAACACTGAGCCTATGATGCCACTTCCACCTCTGCAAGTCCATGTGGTTGATGTCAGTTTCAATGCCTGCTACATTCATAGTATTCTCCAAGGTCTCAGCATATTGACCAAATTTCTGGCTTGAAGTCAGAGCCATGGCACAAAACTTAATTCTGAGACCTCATTCCCAGTAATTCTGAGATCCGACTCCCAGTAATTCTGAGACCCCACTCCCACTAATTCTGAGACCCCATTCCCAGTAGTTCTGAGACCCCATTCCCAGTAGTTCTGAGACCCCATTCCCAGTAATTCTGAGACCTCATTCCCAGTAATTCTGAGACCCCATTCCCAGTAATTCTGAGACCCCATTCCCTGCAATTCTGATACTTCACTTCCAGTAATTCTGAGACCCCATTCCAGGTAATTCTGAGACCCCAATCCCAGTAATTCTGAGACCCCATTCCCAGTAATTCTGAGACCTCACTCCCAGTAATTCTGAGACACCATTCCAGGTAATTCTGAGACCACATTCCCAGGAATTCTGAGACCCCATTCCCAGTAATTCTGAGACCCCATTCCCAGTAATTCTGAGACCCCATTCCCAGTAATTCTGAGAACGCATTCCCAGTAATACTGAGACCCCATTCCCAGTAATTCTGAGAACTCACTCCCAGTAATTATGAGACACCATTCCAGGTAATTCTGAGACCACATTCCCAGTAATTCTGAGACCCCATTCCAGGTAATTCTGAGACCCCATTCCCAGTAATTCTGAGACCCCATTCCGAGTAATTCTGAGACCCAATTCCCAGTAATTCTGATCCCCACTCCAGGTAATTCTGAGACCCCATTCCCATTAACTCTGAGACCCCTTTCCCAGTAGTTCTGAGACCGAATTCCCAGTAATTCTGAGACCCCAATCCAGGTAATTCTGAGACCCCATTCCCAGTAATTCTGAGACCTCACTCCCAGTAATTCTGAGACCCCGTTCCAATTAATTCTGAGACACCATTCCAGGTAATTCTGAGACCACATTCCCAGTAATTCTGAGACCCCATTCCCAGTAATTCTGAGACCCCATTCCCAGTAATTCTGACCGCATTCCTAGAAATTCTGAGACCACATTCCCAGTAATTCTGAGACCTCATTCCCTGTAATTCTAATAATTTACTTCCAGTAATTCTGAGACCCCATTCCAGGTAACTCTGAGACCCCATTTCCAGTAATTCTGAGACCCCATTCCCAGTAATTCTGAGACCCCATTCCCTGTAATTCTGAGACTCCATTCCAGGTAATTCTGAGTCCTCACTCCCAGTAATTCTGAGGCCCCATTCCCAGTAATTCTGAGACCTCATTCCCAGTAATTCTGAGACCCCATTCCAGGTAATTCTGAGACCCCATTCCCAGTAAATCTGTGACCTCATTCCCAGAAATTCTGAGACCCCATTCCCAGTAATTCTGAGACCCCATTCCCAGTAATTCTGAGACCCCACTCCCAGTAATTCTGAGACCCGATTCCCAGAAATCCTGAGACCACATTCCCAGTAATTGTGATACCTCATTCCCAGTAATTCTGAGACCCCATTCCCAGTAATTCTGAGACACCATTCCCAGTAATTCTGAGATCCCATTCCCAGTAACTCTTAGAGGCCATTTCCATTAACACGGAGACCCCATTCCCAGTAGTTCTAAGACCCTAATCCCAGTAATTCTGAGACTCCAATCCAGGTAATTCTGAGACCCCATTTCCAGTTATTCTGAGACGTCATTCACAGTAATTCTGAGACCCCATTCCCAGTAATTCTGACCCCATTCCGAGTAATTCTGAGACCTCATTCCCAGTAATTCTGAGACCCCACTCCCAGTAATTCTGAGACACCATACCAGGTAATTCTGAGACCTCATTCCCAGTAATTCTGAGACCCCACTCCCAGTAATTCTGAGAACCCATTCCAGGTAATTCTGAGACCGCATTCCCAGTAATTCTGAGACCCCATTCCGAGTAATTCTCAGACCCCATTCCCAGTAATTCTGAGACCTCACTCCCAGTAATTCTGAGACACCATTCCAGGTAATTCTGAGACCACATTCCCAGTAATTCTGAGGCCCCATTCCAGGTAATTCTGAGACCCCATTCCCAGTAATTCTGAGACCACATTCCCAGTAATTCTGAGACCACATTCGCAGTAATTCTGAGATCCCATTCCCAGTAACTCTTAGAACCCATTCCCAGTAATTCTGAGACTCCATTCCCATTATCTCTGAGACGCCATTCCCAGTAGTACTGAGACCCCAATCCCAGTAATTCTGAGACTCCAATCCAGGTAATTCTGAGACCCCATTCCCAGTAATTCTGAGGCCTCATTCCCAGTAATTCTAAGACCCCATTCCCAGTAATTCTGACCCCATTCCTAGTAATTCTGAGACCTCATTCCCAGTAATTCTGAGACCGCACACCCAGTAATTCTGAGAACCCATTCCCAGTAATACTGAGACCCAATTCCCAGTAATTCTGAGGCCTCACTCCCAGTAATCCTGAGACACAATTCCAGGTAATTCTGAGACCTCATTCCCAGTAATTCTGAGACTCAACTCCCAGTAATTCTGAGAACCCATTCCAGGTAATTCTGAGACCCCATTCCCAGTAATTCTGAGACACCATTCCGAGTAATTCTGAGATCCCATTCCCAGTAATTCTGAGCCCCACTCCAGGTATTTCTGAGACCCTATTCCCAGTCATTCTGAGATCCCATTCCCAGTAATTCTAAGAACCCATTCCCAGTAATTCTGAGTCCCCATTCCCATTAACTCTGAGACCCCATTCCCAGCAATTCTGAGACCCTATTCCCAGTAATTCTGAGACCCCAATCCAGGTAATACTGAGACCCCATTCCCAGTAATTCCGAGACCTCATTCCCAGTAATTCTGAGACCCCATTCCCAGTAATTCTGAGCCACCCACTCCAGGTCATTCTGAGACCCCTTTCCCAGTAATTCTGAGACCCCATTCCCAGATATACTGAGACCTCACTCCCAGTAATTCTGAGTCCTCACTCCCAGTAATTCTGAGACCCCATTCCCAGCAATTCTGAGACCCCATTCCCAGTAAATCTGAGGCCCCACTCCCCGTAATTCTGAGAACCCATTCCCAGTAATTCTGAGACCCCATTCCCAGTAATTCTGAGAACTCACTCCCAGTAATTCTGAGACACCATTCCAGGTAATTCTGAGACCACATTCCCAGTAATTCTGAGACCCCATTCCCAGTAATTCTGAGACCCCATTCCCAGTAATTCTGAGACTCCATTCCCAGTAATTCTGAGACCCCATTCCAGGTAATTCTGAGACCCCATTCCCAGTAATTCTGGGACCCCATTCACAGTAATTCTGAGACCCCATTCCAGGTAATTCTGAGACCACATTCCCAGTAATTCTGAGACCCCATTCCGAGTAATTCTGAGACCCCATTCCCAGTAATTCTGAGACCTCACTCCCAGTAATTCTGAGACACCGTTCCAGGTAATTCTGAGACCTCATTCCCAGTAATTCTGAGACCCCGCTCCCAGTAATTCTGAGAACCCATTCCAGGTAATTCTGAGACCGCATTCCCAGTAATTCTGAGACCCTATTCCGAGTAATTCTTAGACCCCATTCCCAGTAATTCTGAGACACCGTTCCCAGTAATTCTGAGATCCCATTCCCAGTAACTCTTAGAGGCCATTTCCATTAACACGGAGACCCTAATCCCAGTAATTCTGAGACTCCAATCCAGGTAATTCTGAGACCCCATTTCCAGTTATTCTGAGACGTCATTCACAGTAATTCTGAGACCCCATTCCCAGTAATTCTGATCCCATTCCTAGTAATTCTGAGACCTCATTCCCAGTAATTCTGAGACCCCACTCCCAGTAATTCTGTTAACCCATTCCCAGTAATACTGAGACCCCATGCCCAGTAATTCTGAGACCACATTCCCAGTAATTCTGAGACCACATTCGCAGTAATTCTGAGATCCCATTCCCAGTAACTCTGAGAACCCATTCCCAGTAATTCTGAGACTCCATTCCCATTATCTCTGAGACCCCATTCCCAGTAGTACTGAGACCCCAATCCCAGTAATTCTGAGACTCCAATCCAGGTAATTCTGAGACCACGTTCCCAGTAATTCTGAGACCTCATTCCCAGTAATTCTAAGACCCCATTCCCAGTAATTCTGACCCCATTCCTAGTAATTCTGAGACCTCATTCCCAGTAATTCTGAGACCCCACACCCTGTAATTCTGAGAACCCACTCCCAGTAATACTGAGACCCCATTCCCAGTAATTCTGAGGCCTCACTCCCAGTAATTCTGAGACACAATTCCAGGTAATTCTGAGACCTCATTCCCAGTAATTCTGAGACTCCACTCCCAGTAATTCTGAGAACCCATTCCAGGTAATTCTGAGACCCCATTCCCAGTAATTCTGAGACCCAATTCTGAGTAATTCTGAGATCCCATTCCCAGTAATTCTGAGCCCCACTCCAGGTAATTCTGAGACCCCATTCCCAGTAATTCTGAGATCCCATTCCCAGTAATTCTTAGAACCCATTACCAGTAATTCTGAGTCCCCATTCCCATTAACTCTGAGACCCCATTCCCAGCAATTCTGAGACCCTATTCCCAGTAATTCTGAGACCCCAATCCAGGTAATACTGAGACCCCATTCCCAGTAATTCTGAGACCTCATTCCCAGTAATTCTGAGACCCCATTCCCAGTAATTCTGAGCCACCCACTCAAGGTCATTCTGAGACCCCTTTCCCAGTAATTCTGAGACCCCATTCCCAGTTATACTGAGACCTCACTTCCAGTAATTCTGAGTCCTCACTCCCAGTAATTCTGAGACCCCATTCCCAGCAATTCTGAGACCCCATTCCCAGTAAATCTGAGGCCCCACTCCCCGTAATTCTGAGAACCCATTCCCAGTAATTCTGAGACCCCATTCCCAGTAATTCTGAGACCCCATTCCAGGTAATTCTGAGACCCCAAACCCAGTAATTCTGGGACCCCATTGACAGTAATTCTGAGACCCCATTCCAGGAAATTCTGAGACCACATTCCCAGTAATTCTGAGACCCCATTCCAAGTAATTCTGAGACCCCATTCCCAGTAATTCTGAGATCTCACTCCCAGTAATTCTGAGACACCGTTCCAGGTAATTCTGAGACCTCATTCCCAGTAATTCTGAGACAACGCTCCCAGTAATCCTGAGAACCCATTCCAGGTAATTCTGAGACAGCATTCCCAGTAATTCTGAGACCCTATTCCGAGTAATTCTTAGACCCCATTCCCAGTAATTCTGAGCCCCACTCCAGGTAATTCTGAGACCCCATTCCCATTAATTCTGAGACCCCATTCCCAGTAGTTCTGAGACCGTATTCCCAGTAATTCTGAGACCCCAATCCAGATAATTCTGAGACCCCATTCCCAGTAATTCTGAAACCTCACTCCCAGTAATTCTGAGACCCCATTCCAATTAATTCTGAGACACCATTCACGGTAATTCTGAGACCACATTCCCAGTAATTCTGAGACCCCATTCCCAGGAATTCTGAGACCCCATTCCCAGTAATTCTGACCGCATTCCTAGTAATTCTGAGACCACATTCCCAGTAGTTCTGAGACCCCATTCCAGGTAATTCTGAGATACCATTCCCAGTAATTCTGAGCCCCACTCCAGGTAATTCTGAGACCCCATTCCCAGTAATTCTGAGATCCCATTCCCAGTAATTCTTAGAACCCATTCCCAGTAATTCTGAGTCCCCATTCCCATTAACTCTGAGACCCCATTCCCAGCAATTCTGAGACCCTATTCCCAGTAATTCTGAGACCCCAATCCAGGTAATACTGAGACCCCATTCCCAGTAATTCTGAGACCTCATTCCCAGTAATTCTGAGACCCCATTCCCAGTAATTCTGAGCCACCCACTCCAGGTCATTCTGAGACCCCTTTCCCAGTAATTCTGAGACCCCATTCCCAGTTATACAGAGACCTCACTCCCAGTAATTCTGAGTCCTCACTCCCAGTAATTCTGAGACCCCATTCCCAGCAATTCTGAGACCCCATTCCCAGTAAATCTGAGGCCCCACTCCCCGTAATTCTGAGAACCCATTCCCAGTAATTCTGAGACCCCATTCCCAGTAATTCTGAGACCCCATTCCAGGTAATTCTGAGACCACATTCCCAGTAATTCTGAGACACCGTTCCAGGTAATTCTGAGACCTCATTCCCAGTAATCCTGAGACCCCGCTCCCAGTAATTCTGAGAACCCATTCCAGGTAATTCTGAGACCGCATTCCCAGTAATTCTGAGACCCTATTCCGAGTATTTCTTAGGCCCCATTCCCAGTAATTCTGAGCCCCACTCCAGGTAATTCTGAGACCCCATTCCCATTAACTCTGAGACCCCATTCCCAGTAGTTCTGAGACCGTATTCCCAGTAATTCTGAGACCCCAATCCAGGTAATTCTGAGACCCCATTCCCAGTAATTCTGAGACCTCACTCCCAGTAATTCTGAGACCCCATTCCAATTAATTCTGAGACACCATTCCAGGTAATTCTGAGACCACATTCCCAGTAATTCTGAGACCCCATTCCCAGTAATTCTGAGACCCAATTCCCAGTAATTCTGACCGCATTCCTAGTAATTCTGAGCCCACATTCCCAGTAGTTCTGAGACCCCATTCCCAGTAATTCTGGGACCCCACTCCCTGTAATTCTAATAATTTACTTCCAGTAATTCTGAGACCCCATTCCAGGTAACTCTGAGGCCCCATTCCCAGTAATTCTGAGACCCCATTCCCCACAATTCTGATACATCACTTCCAGTAATTCTGAGACCCCATTCCAGGTAATTCTGAGATCCCATTCCCAGTAATTCTGAGCCCCACTCCAGGCAATTCTGAGACCCCATTCCCAGTAATTCTGCGATCCCATTCCCAGTAATTCTTAGAACCCATTCCCAGTAATTCTGAGTCCCCATTCCCATTAACTCTGAGATCCCATTCCCAGCAATTCTGAGACCCTATTCCCAGTAATTCTGAGACCCCAATCCAGGTAGTACTGAGACCCCATTCCCAGTAATTCTGAGACCTCATTCCCAGTAATTCTGAGACCCCATTCCCAGTAATTCTGAGCCACCCACTCCAGGTCATTCTGAGACCCCTTTCCCAGTAATTCTGAGACCCCATTCCCAGTTATACTGAGACCTCATTCCCAGTAATTCTGAGACCCCATTCCCAGTAATTCTGAGCCACCCTCTCCAGGTCATTCTGAGACCCCTTTCCCAGTAATTCTGAGACCCCATTCCCAGTTATACTGAGACCTCACTCCCAGTAATTCTGAGTCCTCACTCCCAGTAATTCTGAGACCTCATTCCCAGCAATTCTGAGACCCCATTCCCAGTAAATCTGAGGCCAAACTCCCCGTAATTCTGAGAACCCATTCCCAGTAATTCTGAGACCCCATTCCCAGTAATTCTGAGAACTCACTCCCAGTAATTCTGAGACACCATTCCAGGTAATTCTGAGACCACAGTCCCAGTAATTCTGAGACCCCATTCCCAGTAATTCTGAGACCCCATTCCCAGTAATTCTGAGACTCCATTCCCAGTAATTCTGAGACCCCATTCCAGGTAATTCTGAGACCCCATTCCCAGTAATTCTGAGACCCCATTCCCAGTAATTCTGAGACCTCACTCCCAGTAATTCTGAGACCCCATTCCAATTAATTCTGAGACCTCACTCCCAGTAATTCTGAGACCCCATTCCAATTAATTCTGAGACACCATTCCAGGTAATTCTGAGACCACATTCCCAGTAATTCTGAGACCCCATTCCCAGTAATTCTGAGACCCCATTCCCAGTAATTCTGAGACCCCATTCCCAGTAATTCTGAGACCCCATTCCCAGTAATTCTGAGACTCCATTCCCAGTAATTCTGAGACCCCATTCCAGGTAATTCTGAGACCCCATTCCCAGTAATTCTGAGACCCCATTCCCAGTAATTCTGAGACCCCAATCCAGGTAATTCTGAGACCCCATTCCCAGTAATTCTGAGACCTCACTCCCAGTAATTCTGAGACCCCATTCCAATTAATTCTGAGACACCATTCCAGGTAATTCTGAGACCACATTCCCAGTAATTCTGAGACCCCATTCCCAGTAATTCTGAGACCCAATTCCCAGTAATTCTGACCGCATTCCTAGTAATTCTGAGCCCACATTCCCAGTAGTTCTGAGACCCCATTCCCAGTAATTCTGGGACCCCACTCCCTGTAATTCTAATAATTTACTTCCAGTAATTCTGAGACCCCATTCCAGGTAACTCTGAGGCCCCATTCCCAGTAATTCTGAGACCCCATTCCCCACAATTCTGATACATCACTTCCAGTAATTCTGAGACCCCATTCCAGGTAATTCTGAGATCCCATTCCCAGTAATTCTGAGCCCCACTCCAGGCAATTCTGAGACCCCATTCCCAGTAATTCTGCGATCCCATTCCCAGTAATTCTTAGAACCCATTCCCAGTAATTCTGAGTCCCCATTCCCATTAACTCTGAGATCCCATTCCCAGCAATTCTGAGACCCTATTCCCAGTAATTCTGAGACCCCAATCCAGGTAGTACTGAGACCCCATTCCCAGTAATTCTGAGACCTCATTCCCAGTAATTCTGAGACCCCATTCCCAGTAATTCTGAGCCACCCACTCCAGGTCATTCTGAGACCCCTTTCCCAGTAATTCTGAGACCCCATTCCCAGTTATACTGAGACCTCATTCCCAGTAATTCTGAGACCCCATTCCCAGTAATTCTGAGCCACCCTCTCCAGGTCATTCTGAGACCCCTTTCCCAGTAATTCTGAGACCCCATTCCCAGTTATACTGAGACCTCACTCCCAGTAATTCTGAGTCCTCACTCCCAGTAATTCTGAGACCTCATTCCCAGCAATTCTGAGACCCCATTCCCAGTAAATCTGAGGCCAAACTCCCCGTAATTCTGAGAACCCATTCCCAGTAATTCTGAGACCCCATTCCCAGTAATTCTGAGAACTCACTCCCAGTAATTCTGAGACACCATTCCAGGTAATTCTGAGACCACAGTCCCAGTAATTCTGAGACCCCATTCCCAGTAATTCTGAGACCCCATTCCCAGTAATTCTGAGACTCCATTCCCAGTAATTCTGAGACCCCATTCCAGGTAATTCTGAGACCCCATTCCCAGTAATTCTGGGACCCCATTCCCAGTAATTCTGAGACCCCATTCCAGGTAATTCTGAGACCCCATTCCCAGTAATTCTGAGACCTCACTCCCAGTAATTCTGAGACACCGTTCCAGGTAATTCTGAGACCTCATTCCCAGTAATTCTGAGACCCCGCTCCCAGTAATTCTGAGAACCCATTCCAGGTAATTCTGAGACTGCATTCGCAGTAATTCTGAGACCCCATTCCGAGTAATTCTTAGACCCCATTCCCAGTAATTCTGAGCCCCATTCCAGGTAATTCTGAGACCCCATTCCCATTAACTCTGAGACCCCATTCCCAGTAGTTCTGAGACCGTATTCCCAGTAATCCTGAGACCTCAATCCAGGTAATTCTGAGACCCCATTCCCAGTTATACAGAGACCTCACTCCCAGTAATTCTGAGTCCTCACTCCCAGTAATTCTGAGACCCCATTCCCAGCAATTCTGAGACCCCATTCCCAGTAAATCTGAGGCCCCACTCCCCGTAATTCTGAGAACCCATTCCCAGTAATTCTGAGACCCCATTCCCAGTAATTCTGAGACCCCATTCCAGGTAATTCTGAGACCACATTCCCAGTAATTCTGAGACACCGTTCCAGGTAATTCTGAGACCTCATTCCCAGTAATCCTGAGACCCCGCTCCCAGTAATTCTGAGAACCCATTCCAGGTAATTCTGAGACCGCATTCCCAGTAATTCTGAGACCCTATTCCGAGTATTTCTTAGGCCCCATTCCCAGTAATTCTGAGCCCCACTCCAGGTAATTCTGAGACCCCATTCCCATTAACTCTGAGACCCCATTCCCAGTAGTTCTGAGACCGTATTCCCAGTAATTCTGAGACCCCAATCCAGGTAATTCTGAGACCCCATTCCCAGTAATTCTGAGACCTCACTCCCAGTAATTCTGAGACCCCATTCCAATTAATTCTGAGACACCATTCCAGGTAATTCTGAGACCACATTCCCAGTAATTCTGAGACCCCATTCCCAGTAATTCTGAGACCCAATTCCCAGTAATTCTGACCGCATTCCTAGTAATTCTGAGCCCACATTCCCAGTAGTTCTGAGACCCCATTCCCAGTAATTCTGGGACCCCACTCCCTGTAATTCTAATAATTTACTTCCAGTAATTCTGAGACCCCATTCCAGGTAACTCTGAGGCCCCATTCCCAGTAATTCTGAGACCCCATTCCCCACAATTCTGATACATCACTTCCAGTAATTCTGAGACCCCATTCCAGGTAATTCTGAGATCCCATTCCCAGTAATTCTGAGCCCCACTCCAGGCAATTCTGAGACCCCATTCCCAGTAATTCTGCGATCCCATTCCCAGTAATTCTTAGAACCCATTCCCAGTAATTCTGAGTCCCCATTCCCATTAACTCTGAGATCCCATTCCCAGCAATTCTGAGACCCTATTCCCAGTAATTCTGAGACCCCAATCCAGGTAGTACTGAGACCCCATTCCCAGTAATTCTGAGACCTCATTCCCAGTAATTCTGAGACCCCATTCCCAGTAATTCTGAGCCACCCACTCCAGGTCATTCTGAGACCCCTTTCCCAGTAATTCTGAGACCCCATTCCCAGTTATACTGAGACCTCATTCCCAGTAATTCTGAGACCCCATTCCCAGTAATTCTGAGCCACCCTCTCCAGGTCATTCTGAGACCCCTTTCCCAGTAATTCTGAGACCCCATTCCCAGTTATACTGAGACCTCACTCCCAGTAATTCTGAGTCCTCACTCCCAGTAATTCTGAGACCTCATTCCCAGCAATTCTGAGACCCCATTCCCAGTAAATCTGAGGCCAAACTCCCCGTAATTCTGAGAACCCATTCCCAGTAATTCTGAGACCCCATTCCCAGTAATTCTGAGAACTCACTCCCAGTAATTCTGAGACACCATTCCAGGTAATTCTGAGACCACAGTCCCAGTAATTCTGAGACCCCATTCCCAGTAATTCTGAGACCCCATTCCCAGTAATTCTGAGACTCCATTCCCAGTAATTCTGAGACCCCATTCCAGGTAATTCTGAGACCCCATTCCCAGTAATTCTGGGACCCCATTCCCAGTAATTCTGAGACCCCATTCCAGGTAATTCTGAGACCCCATTCCCAGTAATTCTGAGACCTCACTCCCAGTAATTCTGAGACACCGTTCCAGGTAATTCTGAGACCTCATTCCCAGTAATTCTGAGACCCCGCTCCCAGTAATTCTGAGAACCCATTCCAGGTAATTCTGAGACTGCATTCGCAGTAATTCTGAGACCCCATTCCGAGTAATTCTTAGACCCCATTCCCAGTAATTCTGAGCCCCATTCCAGGTAATTCTGAGACCCCATTCCCATTAACTCTGAGACCCCATTCCCAGTAGTTCTGAGACCGTATTCCCAGTAATCCTGAGACCTCAATCCAGGTAATTCTGAGACCCCATTCCCAGTAATTCTGAGGCCTCACTCCCAGTAATTCTGAGACCCCATTCCAATTAATTCTGAGACACCATTCCAGGTAATTCTCAGGCCACATTCCCAGTAATTCTGAGACCCCATTCACAGTAATTCTGAGACCCCATTCCCAGTAATTCTGACCGCATTCCTAGTAATTCTGAGACCACATTCCCAGTAATTCTGAGACCCCATTCCCAGTAATTCTGGGAACCCATTCCCTGTAATTCTAATAATTTACTTCCAGTAATTCTGAGAGCCCATTCCAGGTAACTCTGAGACCCCATTCCCAGTAATTCTGTGACCCCATTCCCCACAATTCTGATACTTCACTTCCAGTAATTCTGAGACCCCATTCCAGGTAATTCTGAGACCCCATTCCCAGTAATTCTGAGACCCCATTCCCTGTAATTCTGAGACCCCATTCCAGGTAATTCTGAGTCCTCACTCCCAGTAATTCTGAGACCCCATTCCCAGTAATTCTGAGACCTCATTCCCAGTAATTCTGAGACCCCATTCCAGGTAATTCTGAGACCCCATTCCCAGTAAATCTGTGACCTCATTCCCAGTAATTCTGAGACCCCATTCCCAGTAATTCTGAGACCCCATTCCCAGAAATTCTGAGACCCCATTCCCAGTAATTCTGAGACACCATCCCAGTAATTCTGAGACCCCACTCCCAGTAATTCTGAGACCACATTCCCAGAAATTCTGAGACCACATTCCCAGTAATTGTGATACCTCATTCCAGGTAATTCTGAGACCCCATTCCCAGTAATTCTGCGACCCCATTCCCAGTAATTCTGAGACCCCATTCCCAGTAATTCTGAGTGCCTATTCCCAGTAATTCTGAGACCCCATTCCCAGTAATTCTGAGACCCCATTCCCAGTAATTCTGAGACCCCAATCCCAGTAATTCTGAGACCCCATTCCCAGTAATTCTGAGTGCCTATTCCCAGTAATTCTGAGACCTCATTCCCAGTAATTATGAGACCCCATTCCCCGCAATTCTGATACTTCACTTCCAGTAAGTCTGAGATCCCATTCCAGGTAATTTTGAGACCCCATTCCCTGTAATTCTGAGACCCCATTCCCAGTAATTCTGAGACCTCACTCCCAGTAATTCTGAGACACAATTCCAGGTAATTCTGAGACCACATTCCCAGTAATTCTGAGAACCGATTCCCAGCAATTCTGATACACCATTCCCAGTAATTCTGAGACCCTAGTCGCAGTAATTCTGACCCCATTCCTAGTAATTCTGAGACCTAATTCCCAGTAATTCTGAGACCCCACTCCCAGTAATTCTGGGAACCCATTCCCAGTAATACTGAGACCCCATTCCCAGTAATTCTGAGACATCACTCCCAGTAATTCTGAGACACCATTCCAGGTAATTCTGAGACCACATTCCCAGTAATACTGAGACCCCATTCCAGGTAATTCTGAGACCCCATTCCAAGTAATTCTGAGATCCCATTCCCAGTAGCTCTTAGAACCCATTTCCATTAACATTGAGACCCCATTCCCAGTAGTTCTAAGACCCTAATCCCAGTAATTCTGAGACTCCAATCCAGGTAATTCTGAGACCCCATTTCCAGCTATTCTGAGACATCAATCACAGTAATTCTGAGACCCCATTCCCAGTAATTCTGACTCCATTCCTAGTAATTCTGAGACCTCGTTCCCAGTAATTCTAAGACCCCACTCCCAGTAATTCTGTTAACCCATTCCCAGTAATACTGAGACCCCATTCCCAGTAATTCTGAGACCTCACTCCCAGTAATTCTGAGACACCATACCAGGTAATTCTGAGACTTCATTCCCAGTAATTCTGAGACCCCACTCCCAGTAATTCTGAGAACCCATTCCAGGTAATTCTGAGACCCCATTCCCAGTAATTCCGAGACCCCATTCCGAGTAATTCTGAGACCCCATTCCCAGTAATTCTGAGACCTCACTCCCAGTAATTCTGAGACACCATTCCAGGTAATTCTGAGAAAACATTCCCAGTAATTCTGAGGCCCCATTCCAGGTAATTATGAGACCCCTTTCCCAGAATTCTGAGACCCCATTCCCAGTAATTCTGAGACCACATTCGCAGTAATTCTGAGATCCCATTCCCAGTAAATCTTAGAACCCATTCCCAGTAATTCTGAGACTCCATTCCCATTATCTCTGAGACCCCATTCCCAGTAGTGCTGAGACCCTAATCCCAGTAATTCTGAGACTCCAATCCAGGTAATTCTGAGACCCCATTCCCAGTAATTCTGAGACCTCATTCCTAGTAATTCTAAGACCCTATTCCCAGTAATTCTGACCTCAATCCTAGTAATTCTGAGACCTCATTCCCAGTAATTCTCAGACTCCACTCCCAGTAATTCTGAGAACCCATTCCAGGTAATTCTGAGACCCCATTCCCAGTAATTCTGAGACCCCATTCCGAGAAATTCTGAGATCCCATTCCGAGTAATTCTGGGCCCCACTCCAGGTAATTTTGAGACCCCATTCCCAGTAATTCTGAGATCCCATTCCAAGTAATTCTTAGAACCCATTCCCAGTAATTCTGAGACCCCATTCCCATTAACTCTGAGACCCCATTCCCAGCAATTCTGAGACCCTATTCCCAGTAATTCTGAGACCTCATTCCCAGTAATTCTGAGACCCCACACCCAGTAATTCTGAGAACCCATTCCAGGTAATTCTGAGACCCCATTCCCAGTAATTCTGAGACCCCATTCCGAGTAATTCTGAGACCCCATTCCCAGTAATTCTGAGACCTCACTCCCAGTAATTCTGAGACACCATTCCAGATAATTTGAGACCCCTTTCCCAGAATTCTGAGACCCCATTCCCAGTAATTCTGAGACCACATTCGCAGTAATTCTGAGATCCCATTCCCAGTAACTCTTAGAACCCATTCCCAGTAATTCTGAGACTCCATTCCCATTATCTCTGAGACCCCATTCCCAGTAGTGCTGAGACCCTAATCCCAGTAATTCTGAGACTCCAATCCAGGTAATTCTGAGACCCCATTGCCAGTAATTCTGAGACCTCATTCCTAGTAATTCTAAGACCCTATTCTCAGTAATTCTGACCTCAATCCTAGTAATTCTGAGACCTCATTCCCAGTAATTCTCAGACTCTACTCCCAGTAATTCTGAGAACCCATTCCAGGTAATTCTGAGACCCCATTCCCAGTAATTCTGAGACCCCATTCCGAGAAATTCTGAGATCCCATTCCCAGTAATTCTGGGCCCCACTCCAGGTAATTTTGAGACCCCATTCCCAGTAATTCTGAGATCCCATTCCCAGTAATTCTTAGAACCCATTCCCAGTAATTCTGAGACCCCATTCCCATTAACTCTGAGACCTAATTTCCCAGCAATTCTGAGACCCTATTCCCAGTAATTCTGAGACCCCAATCCAGGTAATACTGAGACCCCATTCCCAGTAATTCTGAGACCTCATTCCCAGTAATTCTGAGACCCCATTCCCAGTAATTATGAGCCACCCACTCCAGGTCATTCTGAGACCCCTTTCCCAGTAATTCTGAGACCCCATTCCCAGTTATACTGAGACCTCACTCCCAGTAATTCTGAGTCCTCACTCCCAGTAATTCTGAGACCCCATTCCCAGCAATTCTGAGACCCCATTCCCAGTAAACCTGAGGCCCCACTCCCAGTAATTCTGAGAACCCATTCCCAGTAATTCTGAGACCCCATTCCCATTAATCCTGAGAACTCACTCCCAGTAATTCTGAGAGAACATTCCAGGTAATTCTGAGACCACATTCCCAGTAATTCTGAGACCCCATTCCCAGTAATTCTGAGACCCCATTCCCAGTAATTCTGAGACTCCATTCCCAGTAATTCTGAGACTCCATTCCAGGTAATTCTGAGACCCCATTCCCAGTAATTCTGAGACCCCATTCCCAGTAATTCTGAGACCCCATTCCAGGTAATTCTCAGACCACATTCCCAGTAATTCTGAGACCCCATTTCGAGTAATTCTGAGACCCAATTCCCAGTAATTCTGAGACCTCACTCCCAGTAATTCTGAGACACCGTTCCAGGTAATTCTGAGACCTCATTCCCAGTAATTCTGAGACCCCGCTCCCAGTAATTCTGAGAACCCATTCCAGGTAATTCTGAGACCGCATTCCCAGTAATTCTGAGACCCCATTCCGAGTAATTCTTAGACCCTATTTCCAGTAATTCTGAGCCCCATTCCAGGTAATTCTGAGACCCCATTCCCGGTAATTCTGAGATCCCATTCCCAGTAATACTTAGAACCCATTCCCAGTAATTCTGACACCGCATTCCCATTAACTCTGAGTCCCCATTCCCAGTAGTTCTGAGACCCTATACCCAGTAATTCTGAGACCACAATCCAGGTAATTCTGAGACCGCTTTCCCAGTCATTCTGAGACCTCATTCCCAGTAATTCTGAGACCCCATTCCCAGTAATTCTGAGCCATCCACTCCAGGATATTCTGAGACCCCTTTCCCAGTAATTCTGAGACCCCATTCCCAGTTATTCTGAGATCTCACTCCCAGTAATTCTGAGTCCTCACTCCCAGTAATTCTGAGACCCCATTCCCAGTAATTCTGAGACCCCATTCCCAGTAATTCTGAGACCCCACTCCAAGTAATTCTGAGAACCCGTTCCCAGTAATTCTGAGACTCCATTCCAGGTAATTCTGAGACCCCATTCCCAGTAATTCTGAGACCCCATTCCCAGTAATTCTGAGACCCCATTCCCAGTAATTCTGTGATCCCATTCCAGATAATTCTGAGACACCGTTCCCAGTAATTCTGAGACCCCGTTCCCAGTAATTCTGAGACACCATTCCAGGTAATTCTGAGACCCCATTCCCAGTAATTCTGAGACTCCATTCCCAGTAATTCTGAGACCCCATTCCCAGTAATTCTGAGACCCCATTCCCAGTAATTCTGAGTGCCTATTCCCAGTAATTCTGAGACCCCATTCCCAGTAATTCTGAGACCCCATTCCCAGTAATTCTGAGACCCCACTCCCAGTAATTCTGAGACCCCATTCCCAGAAATTCTAAGACCACATTCCCAGTAATTGTGATACATCATTCACAGTAATTCTGAGACCCCATTCCCAGTAATTCTGAGACCCCATTCCCAGTAATTCTGAGACCCCATTCCCAGTATTTCTGAGTGCCTATTCCGAGTAATTCTGAGACCCCATTCCAAGTAATTCTGAGACCCCATTCCCAGTAATTCTGAGACCCCATTCCCAGTACTTCTGAGTGCCTATTCCCAGTAATTCTGAGACCTCATTCCCAGTAACTCTGAGACCCCATTCCCAGTCATTCTGAGACCTCACTCCCAGTAATTCTGAGACACCATTCCAGGTAATTCTGAGACCACATTCCCAGTAATTCTGAGACCCCATTCCAGGTAATTCTGAGACCCCATTCCCAGTAATTCTGAGACCCCATACCAAGTAATACCGAGACCCCATTCGCAGGAATTCTGAGCCCCACTCCAGGTAATTCTGAGACCGCATTCCCAGAAACTCTGAGACCCCATTCAAGCTAATTCTGAGACCCCATTTCCAGTAATTCTGATATCCCATTCCCAGAAACTCTTAGCACCCATTTCCATTAACACTGAGACCCCATTCCCAGGAGTTCTAAGACCCTAATCCCAGTAATTCTGAGACTCCAATGCAGGTAATTCTGAGACCCCATTTCCAGTTATTCTGAGATGACATTCATAGTAATTCTGAGACCCCATTCCCAGTAATTCTGACCCCATTCCAAGTAATTCTGAGACCTCATTCCCAGTAATTCTGAGACCCCACTCCCAGTAATTCTGTTAATCCATTCCCAGTAATACTGAGAACCCATTCCCAGTAATTCTGAGACCTCACTCCCAGTAATTCTGAGACACCATACCAGGTAATTCTGAGACCTCATTCCCAGTAATTCTGAGACCCCACTCCCAGTAATTCTGAGAACCCATTCCAGGTAATTCTGAGACCCTATTCCCAGTAATTCTGAGACCCCATTCCGAGTAATTCTGAGACCCCATTCCAGGTAATTCTGAGACCCCATTCCCAGTAATTCTGAGACCCCATTCCCAGTAATTCTGAGACCACATTCGCAGTAATTCTGAGATCCCATTCCCAGTAAATCTTAGAACCCATTCCCAGTAATTGTGAGACTCCATTCCCATTAACTCTGAGACCAAATTCCCAGTAGTACTGAGACCCTAATCCCAGTAATTCTGAGACTCCAATCCAGGTAATTGTGAGATCCCATTCCCAGTAATTCTGAGACCTCATTCCCAGTAATTCTAAGACCCCATTCCCAGTAATTCTGACCCCATTCCTAGTAATTCTGAGACCCCATTCCCAGTAATTCTGAGACTCCATTCCCAGTAATTCTGAGACTCCATTCCAGGTAATTCTGAGACCCCATTCCCAGTAATTCTGAGACCCCATTCCCAGTAATTCTGAGACCCCATTCCAGGTAATTCTCAGACCACATTCCCAGTAATTCTGAGACCCCATTCCGAGTAATTCTGAGACCCAATTCCCAGTAATTCTGAGACCTCACTCCCAGTAATTCTGAGACACCGTTCCAGGTAATTCTGAGACCTCATTCCCAGTAATTCTGAGACCCCGCTCCCAGTAATTCTGAGAACCCATTCCAGGTAATTCTGAGACCGCATTCCCAGTAATTCTGAGACCCCATTCCGAGTAATTCTTAGACCCCATTCCCAGTAATTCTGAGCCCCATTCCAGGTAATTCTGAGACCCCATTCCCGGTAATTCTGAGATCCCATTCCCAGTAATACTTAGAACCCATTCCCAGTAATTCTGACACCGCATTCCCATTAATTCTGAGTCCCCATTCCCAGTAGTTCTGAGACCCTATACCCAGTAATTCTGAGACCACAATCCAGGTAATTCTGAGACCCCATTCCCAGTCATTCTGAGACCTCATTCCCAGTAATTCTGAGACCCCATTCCCAGTAATTCTGAGCCATCCACTCCAGGATATTCTGAGACCCCTTTCCCAGTAATTCTGAGACCCCATTCCCAGTTATTCTGCGATCTCACTCCCAGTAATTCTGAGTCCTCACTCCCAGTAATTCTGAGACCCCATTCCCAGTAATTCTGAGACCCCATTCCCAGTAATTCTGAGACCCCACTCCAAGTAATTCTGAGAACCCGTTCCCAGTAATTCTGAGACCCCATTCCCAGTAATTCTGAGACCCCATTCCCAGTAATTCTGAGACCACATTCCCAGTAATTCTGTGATCCCATTCCAGATAATTCTGAGACACCGTTCCCAGTAATTCTGAGACCCCGTTCCCAGTAATTCTGAGACACCATTCCAGGTAATTCTGAGACCCCATTCCCAGTAATTCTGAGACCCCAGTCCCAGAAATTCTGAGACCCCATTCCCAGTAATTCTGAGAACCGACTCCCAGTAATTCTGAGACCCCATTCCCAGAAATTCTGAGACCACATTCCCAGTAATTGTGATACATCATTCCCAGTAATTCTGAGACTCCATTCCCAGTAATTCTGAGACCCCATTCCCAGTAATTCTGAGACCCCATTCCCAGTAATTCTGAGTGCCTATTCCCAGTAATTCTGAGACCCCATTCCCAGTAATTCTGAGACCCCATTCCCAGTAATTCTGAGACCCCACTCCCAGTAATTCTGAGACCCCATTCCCAGAAATTCTAAGACCACATTCCCAGTAATTGTGATACATCATTCACAGTAATTCTGAGACCCCATTCCCAGTAATTCTGAGACCCCATTCCCAGTATTTCTGAGTGCCTATTCCGAGTAATTCTGAGACCCCATTCCAAGTAATTCTGAGACCCCATTCCCAGTAATTCTGAGACCCCATTCCCAGTACTTCTGAGTGCCTATTCCAGTAATTCTGAGACACCATTCCAGGTAATTCTGAGACCACATTCCCAGTAATTCTGAGACCCCATTCCAGGTAATTCTGAGACCCCATTCCCAGTAATTCTGAGACCCCATTCCCAGTAATTCTGAGACCCCCATTCCCAGTAATTCTGAGACCCCATTCCCAGTAATTCTGAGACCCCACTCCAAGTAATACTGAGAACCCGTTCCCAGTAATTCTGAGACCCCATTCCCAGCAATTCTGAGACCCCATTCCCAGTAATTCTGAGACCCCCATTCCCAGTAATTCTGTGATCCCATTCCAGATAATTCTGAGACACCGTTCCCAGTAATTCTGAGACCCCGTTCCCAGTAATTCTGAGACACCATTCCAGGTAATTCTGAGACCCCATTCCCAGTAATTCTGAGACTCCATTCCCAGTAATTCTGAGACCCCATTCCCAGTTATTCTTGAGACCCCATTCCCAGTAATTCTGAGTGCCTATTCCCAGTAATTCTGAGACCCCATTCCCAGTAATTCTGAGACCCCATTCCCAGTAATTCTGAGACCCCACTCCCAGTAATTCTGAGACCCCATTCCCAGAAATTCTAAGACCACATTCTCAGTAATTGTGATACATCATTCCCAGTAATTCTGAGACCCCATTCCCAGTAATTCTGAGACCCCATTCCCAGTAATTCTGAGACCCCATTCCCAGTATTTCTGAGTGCCTATTCCGAGTAATTCTGAGACCCCATTCCAAGTAATTCTGAGACCCCATTCCCAGTAATTCTGAGACCCCATTCCCAGTACTTCTGAGTGCCTATTCCCAGTAATTCTGAGAGCTCATTCCCAGTAACTCTGAGACCCCATTCCCAGTCATTCTGAGACCTCACTCCCAGTAATTCTGAGACCCCATTCCAGGTAATTCTGAGACCCCATTCCCAGTAATTCTGAGACCCCATACCAAGTAATACCGAGACCCCATTCGCAGGAATTCTGAGCCCCACTCCAGGTAATTCTGAGACCGCATTCCCAGAAACTCTGAGACCCCATTCAAGCTAATTCTGAGACCCCATTTCCAGTAATTCTGAGATCCCATTCCCAGTAACTCTTAGCACCCATTTCCATTAACACTGCGACCCCATTCCCAGGAGTTCTAAGACCCTAATCCCAGTAATTCTGAGACTCCAATGCAGGTAATTCTGAGACCCCATTTCCAGTTATTCTGAGACGTCATTCACAGTAATTCTGAGACCCCATTCCCAGTAATTCTGACCCCATTCCTAATAATTCTGAGACCTCATTCCCAGTAATTCTGAGACCCCACTCCCAGTAATTCTGTTAATCCATTCCAGGTAATACTGAGACCCCATTCCCAGTAATTCTGAGACCTCACTCCCAGTAATTCTGAGACACCATACCAGGTAATTCTGAGACCTCATTCCCAGTAATTCTGAGACCCCACTCCCAGTAATTCTGAGAACCCATTCCAGGTAATTCTGAGACCCCATTCCCAGGAATTCTGAGACCCCATTCCGAGTAATTCTGAGACCCCATTCCAGGTAATTCTGAGACCCCATTCCCAGTAATTCTGATACCCCATTCCCAGTAATTCTGAGACCACATTCGCAGTAATTCTGAGATCCCATTCCCAGTAAATCTTAGAACCCATTCCCAGTAATTCTGAGACTCCATTCCCATTAACTCTGAGACCAAATTCCCAGTAGTACTGAGACCCTAATCCCAGTAATTCTGAGACTCCAATCCAGGTAATTGTGAGATCCCATTCCCAGTAATTCTGAGACCTCATTCCCAGTAATTCTAAGACCCCATTCCCAGTAATTCTGACCCCATTCCTAGTAATTCTGAGATCTCATTCCCAGTAATTCTGAGACCCCACACCCAGTAATTCTGAGAACCCATTCCCAGTAACACTGAGACCCCATTCCCAGTAATTCTGAGACCTCATTCCCAGTAATTCTGAGACCCAATTCCAAGTAATTCTGAGACCTCATTCCCAGTAATTCTGAGACTCCACTCCCAGTAATTCTGAGAACCCATTCCAGGTAATTCTGAGACCCCATTCCCAGTAATTCTGAGACCACATTCCGAGAAATTCTGAGATCCTATTCCCAGTAATTCTGAGCCCCACTCCAGGTAACTCTGAGACCCCATTCCCAGTAATTCTGAGATTCCATTCCCAGTAATTCTTAGAACCCATTCCCAGTAATTCTGAGACCCCATTCCCATTAACTCTGAGACCCCATTCCCAGCAATTCTGAGACCCTATTCCCAATAATTCTGAGACCCCAATCCAGGTAATAATGAGACCCCATTCCCAGTAATTCTGAGACCTCATTCCCAGTAATTCTGAGACCCCATTCCCAGTAATTCTGAGCCACCCACTCCAGGTCATTCTGAGACACATTTCCCAGTAATTCTGAGACCTCACTCCCAGTAATTCTGAGTCCTCACTCCCAGTAATTCTGAGACCCCATTCCCAGCAATTCTGAGACCCCATTCCCAGTAAATCTGAGGCCCCACTCGCAGTAATTCTGAGAACCCATTCCCAGTAATTCTGAGACCCCATTCCCAGTAATTCTGAGAACGCACTCCCAGTAATTCTGAGACACCATTCCAGGTAATTCTGAGACCACATTCCCAGTAATTCTGAGACCCCATTCCCAGTAATTCTGAGACCCCATTCCCAGTAATTCTGAGACTCCATTCCCAGTAATTCTGGGATCCCATTCCAGGTAATTCTGAGACCCCATTCCCAGTAATTCTGAGACCCCATTCCCAGTAACTCTGAGACCCCATGCCAGGTAATTCTGAGACCACATTCCCAGTAATTCTGAGACTCCATTCTGAGTAATTCTGAGACCCCATTCCCAGTAATTCTGAGACCTCACTCACAGTAATTCTGAGACACCGTTCCAGGTAATTCTGAGACCTCATTCCCAGTAATTCTGAGACCCCGCTCCCAGTAATTCTGAGAACACATTCCAGGTAATTCTGAGACCGCATTCCCAGTAATTCTGAGACCCCATTCCGAGTAATTCTTAGACCCCATTCCCAGTAATTCTGAGCCCCACTCCAGGTAATTCTGAGACCCCATTCCCAGTAACTCTGAGACCCCATTCCAGGTAATTCTGAGACCCCATTCCCGGTAATTCTGAGATCCCATTTCCAGTAATACTTAGAACCCATTCCCAGTAATTCTGACACCGCATTCCCAGTAATTCTGACACCCCACTCCAAGTAATTCTGAGACCCCATTCCCAGTAATTCTGAGACCCCATTCCCAGTAATTCTGAGACTCCATTCCCAGTAATTCTGGGATCCCATTCCAGGTAATTCTGAGACCCCATTCCCAGTAATTCTGAGACCCCATTCCCAGTAACTCTGAGACCCCATGCCAGGTAATTCTGAGACCACATTCCCAGTAATTCTGAGACTCCATTCTGAGTAATTCTGAGACCCCATTCCCAGTAATTCTGAGACCTCACTCACAGTAATTCTGAGACACCGTTCCAGGTAATTCTGAGACCTCATTCCCAGTAATTCTGAGACCCCGCTCCCAGTAATTCTGAGAACACATTCCAGGTAATTCTGAGACCGCATTCCCAGTAATTCTGAGACCCCATTCCGAGTAATTCTTAGACCCCATTCCCAGTTATTCTGAGACCTCACTCCCAGTAATTCTGAGTCCTCACTCCCAGTAATTCTGAGACCCCATTCCCAGTAATTCTGAGACCCCATTCCCAGTAATTCTGACACCCCACTCCAAGTAATTCTGAGAACCTATTCCCAGTAATTCTGAGACCCCATTCCCAGTAATTCTGAGCCATCACTCCCAGTAATTCTGATACACCATTCCAGGTAATTCTGAAACCACATTCCCAGTAATTCTGAGACCCCATTCCCAGTAATTCTGAGACCTCATTCCCAGTAATTCTGAGACTCCATTCCCAGTAATTCTGAGACCCAATTCCAGGTAATTCTGAGACCCCATTCCCAGTAATTCTGAGACCCCATTCCCAGTAATTCTGTGATCCCATTCCAGGTAATTCTGAGAGCCCGTTCCCAGTAATTCTGAGACCCCATTCCAGGTAATTCTGAGACCCCATTCCCAGTAATTCTGAGAACCCATTCCCAGAAATTCTGAGACCCCATTCCCAGTAATTCTGAGACCCCACTCCCAGTAATTCTGAGACCCCATTCCCAGAAATTCTGAGACCACATTCCCAGTAATTGTGATACCTCATTCCCAGTAATTCTGAGACCCCATTCCCAGTAATTCTGAGACCCCATTCCCAGTAATTCTGAGACCCCATTCCCAGTAATTCTGAGTGCCTATTCCCAGTAATTCTGAGACCCCATTCCCAGTACTTCTGAGTGCCTATTCCCAGTAATTCTGAGACCTCATTCCCAGTAATTGTGATACTTCACTTCCAGTAAGTCTGAGATCCCATTCCAGGTAATTCTGAGACCCCATTCCCAGTAATTCTGAGACCCCATTCCCAGTAATTCTGAGACCTCACTCCCAGTAATTCTGAGACACCATTCCAGGTAATTCTGAGACCACATTCCCAGTAATTCTGAGACCCCATTCCCAGTAATTCTGATACCCCATTCCCAGTAATTCTGAGACCCTAGTCCCAGTAATCCTGACCCCATTCCTAGTAATTCTGAGACCTAATTCCCAGTAATTCTGAGACCCCACTCCCAGTAATTCTGAGAACCCATTCCCAGTAATAATGAGACCCCATTCCAAGTAATTCCGAGACCACATTCGCAGAAATTCTGAGCCCCACTCCAGGTAATTCTGAGACCGCATTCCCAGTAACTCTGAGACCCCATTCCAGGTAATTCTGAGACCCCATTTCCAGTTATTCTGAGACGTCATCCCCAGTAATTCTGAGACCCCATTCCCAGTAATTCTGACCCCATTCCTAGTAATTCTGAGACCTCATTCCCAGTAATTCTGAGACCCCACTCCCAGTAATTCTGAGAACCCATTCCCAGTAATAATGAGACCCCATTCCCAGTAATTCTGAGACCTCACTCCCAGTAATTCTGAAACCCCATTCCAGGTAATTCTGAGACCCCATTCCCAATAATTCTGAGACCCCATTCCAAGTAATTCCGAGACCACATACGCAGAAATTCTGAGCCCCACTCCAGGTAATTCTGAGACCGCATTCCCAGTAACTCTGAGACCCCATTCCAGGTAATTCTGAGACCCCATTTCCAGTTATTCTGAGACGTCATCCCAGTAATTCTGAGACCCCATTCCCAGTAATTCTGACCCCATTCCTAGTAATTCTGAGACCTCATTCCCAGTAATTCTGAGACCCCACTCCCAGTAATTCTGTTAACCCATTCCCAGTAATACTGAGACCCCATTCCCAGTAATTCTGTGACCTCACTCCCAGTAATTCTGAGACACCTAACCAGGTAATTCTGAGACCTCATTGCCAGTAATTCTGAGACCCCACAACCAGGAATTCTGAGAACCCATTCCAGGTAATTCTGAGACCCCATTCCCAGTAATTCTGAGACCCCATTCCGAGTAATTCTGAGATCCCATTCCCAGTAATTCTGAGACCTCACTCCCATTAATTCTGAGACAACATTCTAGGTAATTCTGAGACCACATTCCCAGTAATTCTGAGACCGCATTCCAGGTAATTCTGAGATCCCATTCCCAGTAATTCTGAGACCCTATTCCCAGTAATTCTGAGACCACATTCGCAGTAACTCTGAGCCCCATTCCAGGTAATTCCGAGACTTCATTCCCATTAACTCTGAGACCCCATTCCCAGTAGTACTGAGACCCTAATCCCAGTAATTCAGAGACACCAAGCCTTGTAATTCTGAGACCCCATTCCCAGTAATTCTGAGACCTCATTCCCAGTAATTCTGAGACCCAATTCCCAGTAATTCTGACCCCATTCCTAGTAATTCTGAGACCTCATTCCCAGTAATTCTGAGAACACACACACAGTAATTCTGAGAACCCATTCCCTGTAATACTGAGACCCCATTCCCAGTAATTCTGAGAGCTCACTCCCAGTAATTCTGAGACACCATTCCAGGTAATTCTGAGACCTCATTCCCAGTAATTCTGAGACCCCATTCCGAGTAATTCTGAGACCCCATTCCCAGTAATTCTGAGCCCCACTCCAGGTAATTCTGAGACCCCATTCCCAGTAATTCTGAGACCCCATTCCCATTAACTCTGAGACCCCATTCCCAGTAGTTCTGAGACCCTATTCCCAGTAATTCTGAGACCCCAATCCAGGTAATTCTGAGACCCCATTCCCAGTAATTCTGAGACATCATTCCCAGTAATTCTGAGATCCCATTCCCAGTAATTCTGAGCCACCCACTCCAGGGAATTCTGAGACCCCTTTCTCAGTAATTCTGAGACCCCATTCCCAGTAATTCTGAGACCTCACTCACAGTAATTCTGAGACCCCATTCCCAGAAATTCTGAGACCCCATTCCCAGAAATTGTGACACCTCATTCCCAGTAATTCTGAGACCCCATTCCCAGTAATTCTGAGACCCCATTCCCAGTAATTCTGATTGCCTATTCCCAGTAATTCTGAGACCCCATTCCCAGTAATTCTGAGACCCCATTCCCAGTAATTCTGAGACCCCAATCCCAGTAATTCTGAGACCCCATTCTCAGCACTTCTGAATGCCTATTCCCAGTAATTCTGAGACCTCATTCCCAGTAATTCTGAGACCCCATTCCCAGTCATTCTGAGACCCCATTCCCTGCAATTCTGATACTTCACTTCCAGTAAGTCTGAGATCCCATTCCAGGTAATTCTGAGACCCCCTTCCCAGTAATTCTGAGACCCCATTCCCAGTAATTCTGAGACCTCACTCCCAGTAATTCTGAGACCCCATTCCAGGTAATTCTGAGACCACATTCCCAGTAATTCTGAGACCCCATTCCCAGTAATAATGAGACCCCATTCCAAGTAATTCCGAGACCACATTCGCAGAAATTCTGAGCCCCACTCCAGGTAATTCTGAGACCGCATTCCCAGTAACTCTGAGACCCCATTCCAGGTAATTCTGAGACCCCATTTCCAGTTATTCTGAGACGTCATCCCCAGTAATTCTGAGACCCCATTCCCAGTAATTCTGACCCCATTCCTAGTAATTCTGAGACCTCATTCCCAGTAATTCTGAGACCCCACTCCCAGTAATTCTGAGAACCCATTCCCAGTAATAATGAGACCCCATTCCCAGTAATTCTGAGACCTCACTCCCAGTAATTCTGAAACCCCATTCCAGGTAATTCTGAGACCCCATTCCCAGTAATTCTGAGACCCCATTCCAAGTAATTCCGAGACCACATTCGCAGAAATTCTGAGCCCCACTCCAGGTAATTCTGAGACCGCATTCCCAGTAACTCTGAGACCCCATTCCAGGTAATTCTGAGACCCCATTTCCAGTTATTCTGAGACGTCATCCCCAGTAATTCTGAGACCCCATTCCCAGTAATTCTGACCCCATTCCTAGTAATTCTGAGACCTCATTCCAGTAATTCTGAGACCCCACTCCCAGTAATTCTGTTAACCCATTCCAGTAATACTGAGACCCCATTCCCAGTAATTCTGTGACCTCACTCCCAGTAATTCTGAGACACCTAACCAGGTAATTCTGAGACCTCATTGCCAGTAATTCTGAGACCCCACACCCAGGAATTCTGAGAACCCATTCCAGGTAATTCTGAGACCCCATTCCCAGTAATTCTGAGACCCCATTCCGAGTAATTCTGAGATCCCATTCCCAGTAATTCTGAGACCTCACTCCCATTAATTCTGAGACAACATTCTAGGTAATTCTGAGACCACATTCCCAGTAATTCTGAGACCGCATTCCAGGTAATTCTGAGACCCCATCCCCAGTAATTCTGAGACCCCATTCCCAGTAATTCTGACCCCATTCCTAGTAATTCTGAGACCTCATTCCCAGTAATTCTGAGACCCCACTCCCAGTAATTCTGTTAACCCATTCCCAGTAATACTGAGACCCCATTCCCAGTAATTCTGTGACCTCACTCCCAGTAATTCTGAGACACCTAACCAGGTAATTCTGAGACCTCATTGCCAGTAATTCTGAGACCCCACACCCAGGAATTCTGAGAACCCATTCCAGGTAATTCTGAGACCCCATTCCCAGTAATTCTGAGACCCCATTCCGAGTAATTCTGAGATCCCATTCCCAGTAATTCTGAGACCTCACTCCCATTAATTCTGAGACAACATTCTAGGTAATTCTGAGACCACATTCCCAGTAATTCTGAGACCGCATTCCAGGTAATTCTGAGACCCCATTCCCAGTAATTCTGAGACCCTATTCCCAGTAATTCTGAGACCACATTCGCAGTAACTCTGAGCCCCATTCCAGGTAATTCCGAGACTTCCTTCCCATTAACTCTGAGACCCCATTCCCAGTAGTACTGAGACCCTAATCCCAGTAATTCAGAGACACCAAGCCTTGTAATTCTGAGACCCCATTCCCAGTAATTCTGAGACCTCATTCCCAGTAATTCTGAGACCCAATTCCCAGTAATTCTGACCCCATTCCTAGTAATTCTGAGACCTCATTCCCAGTAATTCTGAGAACACACACACAGTAATTCTGAGAACCCATTCCCTGTAATACTGAGACCCCATTCCCAGTAATTCTGAGAGCTCACTCCCAGTAATTCTGAGACACCATTCCAGGTAATTCTGAGACCTCATTCCCAGTAATTCTGAGACTCCACTCCCTGTAATTCTGAGAACCCATTCCAGGTAATTCTGAGACCTCATTCCCAGTAATTCTGAGACCCCATTCCGAGTAATTCTGAGACCCCATTCCCAGTAATTCTGAGCCCCACTCCAGGTAATTCTGAGACCCCATTCCCAGTAATTCTGAGACCCCATTCCCATTAACTCTGAGACCCCATTCCCAGTAGTTCTGAGACCCTATTCCCAGTAATTCTGAGACCCCAATCCAGGTAATTCTGAGACCCCATTCCCAGTAATTCTGAGACATCATTCCCAGTAATTCTGAGATCCCATTCCCAGTAATTCTGAGCCACCCACTCCAGGGAATTCTGAGACCCCTTTCTCAGTAATTCTGAGACCCCATTCCCAGTAATTCTGAGACCTCACTCCCAGTAATTCTGAGACCCCATTCCCAGAAATTCTGAGACCCCATTCCCAGAAATTGTGACACCTCATTCCCAGTAATTCTGAGACCCCATTCCCAGTAATTCTGAGACCCCATTCCCAGTAATTCTGATTGCCTATTCCCAGTAATTCTGAGACCCCATTCCCAGTAATTCTGAGACCCCATTCCCAGTAATTCTGAGACCCCAATCCCAGTAATTCTGAGACCCCATTCTCAGCACTTCTGAATGCCTATTCCCAGTAATTCTGAGACCTCATTCCCAGTAATTCTGAGACCCCATTCCCAGTCATTCTGAGACCCCATTCCCTGCAATTCTGATACTTCACTTCCAGTAAGTCTGAGATCCCATTCCAGGTAATTCTGAGACCCCCTTCCCAGTAATTCTGAGACCCCACTCCCAGTAATTCTGAGACCCCATTCCCAGAAATTCTGAGACCACATTCCCAGTAATTGTGATACCTCATTCCCAGTAATTCTGAGACCCCATTCCCAGTAATTCTGAGACCCCATTCCCAGTAATTCTGAGACCCCATTCCCAGTAATTCTGAGTGCCTATTCCCAGTAATTCTGAGACCCCATTCCCAGTACTTCTGAGTGCCTATTCCCAGTAATTCTGAGACCTCATTCCCAATAATTGTGATACTTCACTTCCAGTAAGTCTGAGATCCCATTCCAGGTAATTCTGAGACCCCATTCCCAGTAATTCTGAGACCCCATTCCCAGTAATTCTGAGACCTCACTCCCAGTATTTCTGAGACACCATTCCAGGTAATTCTGAGACCACATTCCCAGTAATTCTGAGACCCCATTCCCAGTAATTCTGATACCCCATTCCCAGTAATTCTGAGAACCAATTCCCAGTAATAATGAGACCCCATTCCAAGTAATTCCGAGACCACATTCGCAGAAATTCTGAGCCCCACTCCAGGTAATTCTGAGACCGCATTCCCAGTAACTCTGAGACCCCATTCCAGGTAATTCTGAGACCCCATTTCCAGTTATTCTGAGACGTCATCCCCAGTAATTCTGAGACCCCATTCCCAGTAATTCTGACCCCATTCCTAGTAATTCTGAGACCTCATTCCCAGTAATTCTGAGACCCCACTCCCAGTAATTCTGAGAACCCATTCCCAGTAATAATGAGACCCCATTCCCAGTAATTCTGAGACCTCACTCCCAGTAATTCTGAAACCCCATTCCAGGTAATTCTGAGACCCCATTCCCAGTAATTCTGAGACCCCATTCCAAGTAATTCCGAGACCACATTCGCAGAAATTCTGAGCCCCACTCCAGGTAATTCTGAGACCGCATTCCCAGTAACTCTGAGACCCCATTCCAGGTAATTCTGAGACCCCATTTCCAGTTATTCTGAGACGTCATCCCCAGTAATTCTGAGACCCCATTCCCAGTAATTCTGACCCCATTCCTAGTAATTCTGAGACCTCATTCCCAGTAATTCTGAGACCCCACTCCCAGTAATTCTGTTAACCCATTCCCAGTAATACTGAGACCCCATTCCCAGTAATTCTGTGACCTCACTCCCAGTAATTCTGAGACACCTAACCAGGTAATTCTGAGACCTCATTGCCAGTAATTCTGAGACCCCACACCCAGGAATTCTGAGAACCCATTCCAGGTAATTCTGAGACCCCATTCCCAGTAATTCTGAGACCCCATTCCGAGTAATTCTGAGATCCCATTCCCAGTAATTCTGAGACCTCACTCCCATTAATTCTGAGACAACATTCTAGGTAATTCTGAGACCACATTCCCAGTAATTCTGAGACCGCATTCCAGGTAATTCTGAGATCCCATTCCCAGTAATTCTGAGACCCTATTCCCAGTAATTCTGAGACCACATTCGCAGTAACTCTGAGCCCCATTCCAGGTAATTCCGAGACTTCATTCCCATTAACTCTGAGACCCCATTCCCAGTAGTACTGAGACCCTAATCCCAGTAATTCAGAGACACCAAGCCTTGTAATTCTGAGACCCCATTCCCAGTAATTCTGAGACCTCATTCCCAGTAATTCTGAGACCCAATTCCCAGTAATTCTGACCCCATTCCTAGTAATTCTGAGACCTCATTCCCAGTAATTCTGAGAACACACACACAGTAATTCTGAGAACCCATTCCCTGTAATACTGAGACCCCATTCCCAGTAATTCTGAGAGCTCACTCCCAGTAATTCTGAGACACCATTCCAGGTAATTCTGAGACCTCATTCCCAGTAATTCTGAGACCCCATTCCGAGTAATTCTGAGACCCCATTCCCAGTAATTCTGAGCCCCACTCCAGGTAATTCTGAGACCCCATTCCCAGTAATTCTGAGACCCCATTCCCATTAACTCTGAGACCCCATTCCCAGTAGTTCTGACACCCTATTCCCAGTAATTCTGAGACCCCAATCCAGGTAATTCTGAGACCCCATTCCCAGTAATTCTGAGACATCATTCCCAGTAATTCTGAGATCCCATTCCCAGTAATTCTGAGCCACCCACTCCAGGGAATTCTGAGACCCCTTTCTCAGTAATTCTGAGACCCCATTCCCAGTAATTCTGAGACCTCACTCACAGTAATTCTGAGACCCCATTCCCAGAAATTCTGAGACCCCATTCCCAGAAATTGTGACACCTCATTCCCAGTAATTCTGAGACCCCATTCCCAGTAATTCTGAGACCCCATTCCCAGTAATTCTGATTGCCTATTCCCAGTAATTCTGAGACCCCATTCCCAGTAATTCTGAGACCCCATTCCCAGTAATTCTGAGACCCCAATCCCAGTAATTCTGAGACCCCATTCTCAGCACTTCTGAATGCCTATTCCCAGTAATTCTGAGACCTCATTCCCAGTAATTCTGAGACCCCATTCCCAGTCATTCTGAGACCCCATTCCCTGCAATTCTGATACTTCACTTCCAGTAAGTCTGAGATCCCATTCCAGGTAATTCTGAGACCCCCTTCCCAGTAATTCTGAGACCCCATTCCCAGTAATTCTGAGACCTCACTCCCAGTAATTCTGAGACCCCATTCCAGGTAATTCTGAGACCACATTCCCAGTAATTCTGAGACCCCATTCCCAGTAATAATGAGACCCCATTCCAAGTAATTCCGAGACCACATTCGCAGAAATTCTGAGCCCCACTCCAGGTAATTCTGAGACCGCATTCCCAGTAACTCTGAGACCCCATTCCAGGTAATTCTGAGACCCCATTTCCAGTTATTCTGAGACGTCATCCCCAGTAATTCTGAGACCCCATTCCCAGTAATTCTGACCCCATTCCTAGTAATTCTGAGACCTCATTCCCAGTAATTCTGAGACCCCACTCCCAGTAATTCTGAGAACCCATTCCCAGTAATAATGAGACCCCATTCCCAGTAATTCTGAGACCTCACTCCCAGTAATTCTGAAACCCCATTCCAGGTAATTCTGAGACCCCATTCCCAGTAATTCTGAGACCCCATTCCAAGTAATTCCGAGACCACATTCGCAGAAATTCTGAGCCCCACTCCAGGTAATTCTGAGACCGCATTCCCAGTAACTCTGAGACCCCATTCCAGGTAATTCTGAGACCCCATTTCCAGTTATTCTGAGACGTCATCCCCAGTAATTCTGAGACCCCATTCCCAGTAATTCTGACCCCATTCCTAGTAATTCTGAGACCTCATTCCAGTAATTCTGAGACCCCACTCCCAGTAATTCTGTTAACCCATTCCCAGTAATACTGAGACCCCATTCCCAGTAATTCTGTGACCTCACTCCCAGTAATTCTGAGACACCTAACCAGGTAATTCTGAGACCTCATTGCCAGTAATTCTGAGACCCCACACCCAGGAATTCTGAGAACCCATTCCAGGTAATTCTGAGACCCCATTCCCAGTAATTCTGAGACCCCATTCCGAGTAATTCTGAGATCCCATTCCCAGTAATTCTGAGACCTCACTCCCATTAATTCTGAGACAACATTCTAGGTAATTCTGAGACCACATTCCCAGTAATTCTGAGACCGCATTCCAGGTAATTCTGAGACCCCATTCCCAGTAATTCTGAGACCCTATTCCCAGTAATTCTGAGACCACATTCGCAGTAACTCTGAGCCCCATTCCAGGTAATTCCGAGACTTCCTTCCCATTAACTCTGAGACCCCATTCCCAGTAGTACTGAGACCCTAATCCCAGTAATTCAGAGACACCAAGCCTTGTAATTCTGAGACCCCATTCCCAGTAATTCTGAGACCTCATTCCCAGTAATTCTGAGACCCAATTCCCAGTAATTCTGACCCCATTCCTAGTAATTCTGAGACCTCATTCCCAGTAATTCTGAGAACACACACACAGTAATTCTGAGAACCCATTCCCTGTAATACTGAGACCCCATTCCCAGTAATTCTGAGAGCTCACTCCCAGTAATTCTGAGACACCATTCCAGGTAATTCTGAGACCTCATTCCCAGTAATTTTGAGACTCCACTCCCTGTAATTCTGAGAACCCATTCCAGGTAATTCTGAGACCTCATTCCCAGTAATTCTGAGACCCCATTCCGAGTAATTCTGAGACCCCATTCCCAGTAATTCTGAGCCCCACTCCAGGTAATTCTGAGACCCCATTCCCAGTAATTCTGAGACCCCATTCCCATTAACTCTGAGACCCCATTCCCAGTAGTTCTGAGACCCTATTCCCAGTAATTCTGAGACCCCAATCCAGGTAATTCTGAGACCCCATTCCCAGTAATTCTGAGACATCATTCCCAGTAATTCTGAGATCCCATTCCCAGTAATTCTGAGCCACCCACTCCAGGGAATTCTGAGACCCCTTTCTCAGTAATTCTGAGACCCCATTCCCAGTAATTCTGAGACCTCACTCCCAGTAATTCTGAGACCCCATTCCCAGAAATTCTGAGACCCCATTCCCAGAAATTGTGACACCTCATTCCCAGTAATTCTGAGACCCCATTCCCAGTAATTCTGAGACCCCATTCCCAGTAATTCTGATTGCCTATTCCCAGTAATTCTGAGACCCCATTCCCAGTAATTCAGAGACCCCATTCCCAGTAATTCTGAGACCCCAATCCCAGTAATTCTGAGACCCCATTCTCAGCACTTCTGAATGCCTATTCCCAGTAATTCTGAGACCTCATTCCCAGTAATTCTGAGACCCCATTCCCAGTCATTCTGAGACCCCATTCCCTGCAATTCTGATACTTCACTTCCAGTAAGTCTGAGATCCCATTCCAGGTAATTCTGAGACCCCCTTCCCAGTAATTCTGAGACCCCATTCCCAGTAATTCTGAGACCTCACTCCCAGTAATTCTGAGACACCATTCCAGGTAATTCTGAGACCACATTCCCAGTAATTCTGAGACCCCATTCCCAGTGATTCTGATACCATATTCCCAGTAATTCTGAGACCCTAGTCCCAGTAATCCTGACCCCATTCCTAGTAATTCTGAGACATAATTCCCAGTAATTCTGAGACCCCACTCCCAGTAATTCTGAGAACCCATTCCCAGGAATACTGAGACCCCATTCCCAGTAATTCTGAGACCCCATTCCCAGTAATTCTGACCCCATTCCTAGTAATTCTGAGACCTCATTCCCAGTAATTGTGAGACCCCACTCCCAGTAATTCTGTTAACCCATTCCCAGTAATACTGAGACCCCATTCCCAGTAATTCTGAGACCTCACTCCCAGTAATTCTGAGACACCATACCAGGTAATTCTGAGACCTCATTGCCAGTAATTCTGAGACCCCACTCCCAGTAATTCTGAGAACCCATTCCAGGTAATTCTGAGACCCCATTCCCAGTAATTCTGAGACCCCATTCTGAGTAATTCTGAGACCCCATTCCCAGTAATTCCGAGACCCCATTCCCAGTCATTCTGAGACCCCATTCCCCGCAATTCTGATACTTCACTTCCAGTAAGTCTGAGATCCCATTCCAGGTAATTCTGAGACCCCATTCCCAGTAATTCTGAGACCCCATTCCCAGTAATTCTGAGACCTCACTCCCAGTAATTCTGAGACACCATTCCATGTAATTCTGAGACCACATTCCCAGTAATTCTGAGACCCCATTCCCGGTAATTCTGATACCCCATTTATCAGTAATTCTGAGACCCTAGTCCCAGTAATCCTGACCCCATTCCTAGTAATTCTGCGACCTAATTCCCAGTAATTCTGAGACCCCACTCCCAGTAATTCTGAGAACCCATTCCCAGTAACACTGAGACCCCATTCCCAGTAATTCTGAGACCTCACTCCCAGTAATTCTGAGACACCATTCCAGGTAATTCTGAGACCACATTCCCAGTAAGTCTGAGACCCCATTCCAGGTAATTCTGAGACCCCATTCCCAGTAATTCTGAGACCCCATTCCAAGTAATTCCGAGACCCCATTCCCAGTAATTCTGAGCCCCACTCCAGGTAATTCTGAGACCGCATTCCCAGTAACTCTGAGACCCCATTCCAGGTAATTCTGAGACCCCATTTCCAGTAACTCTGAGATCCCATTCCCAGTAACTCTTAGAACCCATTCCCATTAACTCTGAGACCCCATTCCCAGTAGTTCTAAGACAGTAATCCCAGTAATTCTGAGACTCCAATCCAGGTATTTCTGAGACCCCATTTACAGTTATTCTGAGACGTCATCCCCAGTAATTCTGAGACCCCATTCCCAGTAATTCTGACCCCATTCCTAGTAATTCTGAGACCTCATTCCCAGTAATTCTGAGACCCCACTCCCAGTAATTCTGTTAACCCATTCCCAGTAATACTGAGACCCCATTCCCAGTAATTCTGGGACCTCACTCCCAGTAATTCTGAGACACCTAACCAGGTAATTCTGAGACCTCATTGCCAGTAATTCTGAGACCCCACACCCAGGAATTCTGAGAACCCATTCCAGGTACTTCTGAGACCCCATTCCCAGTAATTCTGAGACCCCATTCCGAGTAATTCTGAGACCCCATTCCCAGTAATTCTGAGACCTCACTCCCATTAATTCTGAGACACCATTCTAGGTAATTCTGAGACCACATTCCCAGTAATTCTGAGACCGCATTCCAGGCAATTCTGAGACCCCATTCCCAGTAATTCTGAGACCTCATTCCCAGTAATTCTGAGACCACACTCGCAGTAATTCTGAGCCCCATTCCAGGTAATTCTGAGACCCCATTCCCAGTAACTCAGGGACCCCATTCCAGGTAATTCTGAGACTTCATTCCCATTAACTCTGAGACCCCATTCCCAGTAGTACTGAGACCCTAATCCCAGTAATTCTGAGACTCCAATCCAGGTAATTCTGAGACCCCATTCCCAGTAATTCTGAGACCTCATTCTCAGTAATTCTGAGACCCCATTTCCAGTAATTCTGACCCCATTCCTAGTAATTCTGAGACCTCACTCCCAGTAATTCTGAGAACCCATTCCCTGTAATACTGAGACCCCATTCCCAGTAATTCTGAGAGCTCACTCCCAGTAATTCTGAGACACCATTCCAGGTAATTCTGAGAACCCATTCCAGGTAATTCTGAGACCCCATTCCCAGTAATTCTGATACCCCATTCCGAGTAATTCTGAGACCCCATTCCCAGTAATTCTGAGCCCCACTCCAGGTAATTCTGAGACCCCATTCCCAGTAATTCTGTGACCCAATTCCCATTAACTCTGAGACCCCATTCCCAGTAGTTCTGAGACCATATTCCCAGTAATTCTGAGACCCCAATCCAGGTATTTCTGAGACCCCATTCCCAGTAATTCTGAGACATCATTCCCAGTAATTCTGAGATCCCATTCACAGTAATTCTGAGCCCCATTCCAGGTAATTCTGAGACCCCATTCCCGGTAATTCTGAGATCCCATTCCCAGTAATACTTAGAACCCATTCCCAGTAATTCTGACACCGCATTCCCATTAACTCTGAGTCCCCATTCCCAGTAGTTCTGAGACCCTATACCCCGCAATTCTGAGACCACAATCCAGGTAATTCTGAGACCCCATTCCCAGTAATTCTGAGACCTCATTCCCAGTAATTCTGAGACCCCATTCCCAGTAATTCTGAGCCATCCGCTCCAGGATATTCTGAGACCCCTTTCCCAGTAATTCTGAGACCCCATTCCCAGTTATTCTGAGATCTCACTCCCAGTAATTCTGAGTCCTCATTCCCAGTAATTCTGAGACCCCATTCCCAGTAATTCTGAGACCCCATTCCCAGTAATTCTGAGACCCCACTCCAAGTAATTTGAGAACCCGTTCCCAGTAATTCTGAGACCCCATTCCCAGTAATTCTGAGACCCCATTCCCAGTAATTCTGAGACCCCATTCCCAGTAATTCTGTGATCCCATTCCAGATAATTCTGAGACACCGTTCCCAGTAATTCTGAGACCCCGTTCCCAGCAATTCTGAGACACCATTCCAGGTAATTCTGAGACCCCATTCCCAGTAATTCTGAGACCCCATTCCCAGTAATTCTGAGTGCCTATTCCCAGTAATTCTGAGACCCCATTCCCAGTAATTCTGAGACCCCATTCCCAGTAATTCTGAGACCCCACTCCCAGTAATTCTGAGACCCCATTCCCAGAAATTCTAAGACCACATTCCCAGTAATTGTGATACATCATTCCCAGTAATTCTGAGATCCCATTCCCAGTAATTCTGAGACCCCATTCCCAGTAATTCTGAGACCCCATTCCCAGTATTTCTGAGTGCCTATTCCGAGTAATTCTCAGACCCCATTCCAAGTAATTCTGAGACCCCATTCCCAGTAATTCTGAGACCCCATTCCCAGTACTTCTGAGTGCCTATTCCCAGTAATTCTGAGACCTCATTCCCAGTAACTCTGAGACCCCATTCCCAGTCATTCTGAGACCTCACTCCCAGTAATTCTGAGACACCATTCCAGGTAATTCTGAGACCACATTCCCATTAATTCTGAGACCCCATTCCAGGTAATTCTGAGACCCCATTCCCAGTAATTCTGAGACCCCATACCAAGTAATACCGAGACCCCATTCGCAGGAATTCTGAGCCCCACTCCAGGTAATTCTGAGACCGCATTCCCAGAAACTCTGAGACCCCATTGAAGCTAATTCTGAGACCCCATTTCCAGTAATTCTGAGATCCCATTCCCAGTAACTCTTAGCACGCATTTCCATTAACACTGAGACCCCATTCCCAGGAGTTCTAAGACCCTAATCCCAGTAATTCTGAGACTCCAATGCAGGTAATTCTGAGACCCCATTTCCAGTTATTCTGAGATGTCATTCACAGTAATTCTGAGACCCCATTCCCAGTAATTCTGACCCCATTCCTAGTAATTCTGAGACCTCATTCCCAGTAATTCTGAGACCCCACTCCCAGTAATTCTGTTAACCCATTCCCAGTAATACTGAGACCCCATTCCCAGTAATTCTGAGAACTCACTCCCAGTAATTCTGAGACACCATACCAGGTAATTCTGAGACCTCATTCCCAGTAATTCTGAGACCCCACTCCCAGTAATTCTGAGAACCCATTCCAGGTAATTCTGAGACCCCATTCCCAGGAATTCTGAGACCCCATACCGAGTCATTCTGAGATCGCATTCCAGGTAATTCTGAGACCCCATTCCCAGTAATTCTGAGACCCCATTCCCAGTAATTCTGAGACCACATTCGCAGTAATTCTGAGATCCCATTCCCAGTAAATCTTAAAACCCATTCCCAATAATTCTGAGACTCCATTCCCATTAACTCTGAGACCAAATTCCCAGTAGTACTGAGACCCTAATCCCAGTAATTCTGAGACTCCAATCCAGGTAATTGTGAGATCCCATTCCCAGTAATTCTGAGATCCCATTCCCAGTAATTCTAAGACCCCATTCCCAGTAATTCTGACCCCATTCCTAGTAATTCTGAGATCTCATTCCCAGTAATTCTGAGACCCCGCACCCAGTAATTCTGAGAACCCATTCCCAGTAACACTGAGACCCCATTCCCAGTAATTCTGAGACCTCACTCCCAGTAATTCTGAGACACAATTCCAAGTAATTCTGAGACCTCATTCCCAGTAATTCTGATTGCCTATTCCCAGTAATTCTGAGACACCATTCCCAGTAATTCTGAGACCCCATTCCCAGTAATTCTGAGACCCCAATCCCAGTAATTCTGAGACCCCATTCTCAGCACTTCTGAATGCCTATTCCCAGTAATTCTGAGACCTCATTCCCAGTAATTCTGAGACCCCATTCCCAGTCATTCTGAGACCCCATTCCCTGCAATTCTGATACTTCACTTCCAGTAAGTCTGAGATCCCATTCCAGGTAATTCTGAGACCCCCTTCCCAGTAATTCCGAGACCCCATTCCCAGTAATTCTGAGACCCCATTCCCAGTAATTCTGAGACCCCATTCCCAGTAATTCTGAGACCCCATTCCCAGTAATTCTGTGATCCCATTCCAGATAATTCTGAGACACCGTTCCCAGCAATTCTGAGACACCATTCCAGGTAATTCTGAGACCCCATTCCCAGTAATTCTGAGACCCCAGTCCCAGAAATTCTGAGACCCCATTCCCAGTAATTCTGAGAACCCACTCCCAGTAATTCTGAGACCCCATTCCCAGAAATTCTGAGACCACATTCCCAGTAATTGTGATACATCATTCCCAGTAATTCTGAGACTCCATTCCCAGTAATTCTGAGACCCCATTCCCAGTAATTCTGAGACCCCATTCCCAGTAATTCTGAGTGCCTATTCCCAGTAATTCTGAGACCCCATTTCCAGTAATTCTGAGACCCCATTCCCAGTAATTCTGAGACCCCACTCCCAATAATTCTGAGACCCCATTCCCAGAAATTCTAAGACCACATTCCCAGTAATTGTGATACATCATTCCCAGTAATTCTGAGACCCCATTCCCAGTAATTCTGAGACCCCATTCCCAGTAATTCTGAGACCCCATTCCCAGTATTTCTGAGTGCCTATTCCGAGTAATTCTGAGACCCCATTCCAAGTAATTCTGAGACCCCATTCCCAGTACTTCTGAGTGCCTATTCCCAGTAATTCTGAGACCTCATTCCCAGTAACTCTGAGACCCCATTCCCAGTCATTCTGAGACCTCACTCCCAGTAATTCTGAGACACCATTCCAGGTAATTCTGAGACCCACATTCCCATTAATTCTGAGACCCCATTCCAGGTAATTCTGAGACCCCATTCCCAGTAATTCTGAGACCCCATACCAAGTAATACCGAGACCCCATTCGCAGGAATTCTGAGCCCCACTCCAGGTAATTCTGAGACCGCATTCCCAGAAACTCTGAGACCCCATTCAAGCTAATTCTGAGACCCCATTTCCAGTAATTCTGAGATCCCATTCCCAGTAACTCTTAGCACCCATTTCCATTAACACTGAGACCCCATTCCCAGGAGTTCTAAGACCCTAATCCCAGTAATTCTGAGACTCCAATGCAGGTAATTCTGAGACCCCATTTCCAGTTATTCTGAGATGTCATTCACAGTAATTCTGAGACCCCATTCCCAGTAATTCTGACCCCATTCCTAGTAATTCTGAGACCTCATTCCCAGTAATTCTGAGACCCCACTCCCAGTAATTCTGTTAACCCATTCCCAGTAATACTGAGACCCCATTCCCAGTAATTCTGAGACCTCACTCCCAGTAATTCTGAGACACCATACCAGGTAATTCTGAGACCTCATTCCCAGTAATTCTGAGACCCCACTCCCAGTAATTCTGAGAACCCATTCCAGGTAATTCTGAGACCCCATTCCCAGGAATTCTGAGACCCCATTCCGAGTCATTCTGAGATCGCATTCCAGGTAATTCTGAGACCCCATTCCCAGTAATTCTGAGACCCCATTCCCAGTAATTCTGAGACCACATTCGCAGTAATTCTGAGACCCCATTCCCATTAACTCTGAGACCAAATTCCCAGTAGTACTGAGACCCTAATCCCAGTAATTCTGAGACTCCAATCCAGGTAATTGTGAGATCCCATTCCCAGTAATTCTCAGACCTCATTCCCAGTAATTCTAAGACCCCATTCCCAGTAATCCTGACCCCATTCCTAGTAATTCTGAGATCTCATTCCCAGTAATTCTGAGACCCCACACCCAGTAATTCTGAGAACCCATTCCCAGTAACACTGAGACCCCATTCCCAGTAATTCTGAGACCTCACTCCCAGTAATTCTGAGACACAATTCCAAGTAATTCTGAGACCTCATTTCCAGTAATTCTGAGACTCCACTCCCAGTAATTCTGAGAACCCATTCCAGGTAATTCTGAGACCCCATTCCCAGTAATTCTGAGACCCCATTCCGAGTAATTCTGAGATCCTATTCCCAGTAATTCTGAGCCCCACTCCAGGTAACTCTGAGACCCCATTCCCAGTAATTCTGAGATCCCATTCCCAGTAATTCTTAGAACCCATTCCCAGTAATTCTAAGACCCCATTCCCATTAACTCTGAGACCCCATTCCCAGCAATTCTGAGACCCTATTCCCAATAATTCTGAGACCCCAATGCAGGTAATACTGAGACCCCATTCCCAGTAATTCTGCGACCTCATTCCCAGTAATTCTGAGACCCCATTCCCAGTAATTCTGAGCCACCCACTCCAGGTCATTCTGAGACACATTTCCCAGTAATTCTGAGACCCCATTCCCAGTTATACTGAGACCTCACTCCCAGTAATTCTGAGTCCACACTCCCAGTAATTCTGAGACCCCATTCCCAGCAATTCTGAGGCCCCATTCCCAGTAAATCTGAGGCCCCACTCCCAGTAATTCTGAGAACCCATTCCCAGTAATTCTGAGACCCCATTCCCAGTAATTCTGAGAACGCACTCCCAGTAATTCTGAGACACCATTCCAGGTAATTCTGAGACCACATTCCCAGTAATTCTGAGACCCCATTCCCAGTAATTCTGAGACCCCATTCCCAGTTATTCTGAGACTCCATTCCCAGTAATTCTGAGACCCCATTCCAGGTAATTCTGAGACCCCATTCCCAGTAATTCTGAGACCCCATTCCCAGTAACTCTGAGACTCCATGCCAGGTAATTCTGAGACCACATTCCCAGTAATTCTGAGACTCAATTCTGAGTAATTCTGAGACCCCATTCCCAGTAATTCTGAGACCTCACTCACAGTAATTCTGAGACACCGTTCCAGGTAATTCTGAGACCTCATTCCCAGTAATTCTGAGACCCCGCTCCCAGTAATTCTGAGAACACATTCCAGGTAATTCTGAGACCGCTTTCCCAGTAATTCTGAGACCCCATTCCGAGTAATTCTTAGACCCCATTCCCAGTAATTCTGAGCCCCACTCCAGGTAATTCTGAGACCCCATTCCCAGTAACTCTGAGACCCCATTCCAGGTAATTCTGAGACCCCATTCCCGGTAATTCTGAGATCCCATTTCCAGTAATACTTAGAACCCATTCCCAGTAATTCTGACACCGCATTCCCATTTACTCTGAGTCCCCATTCCCAGTAGTTCTGAGACCCTATTCCCAGTAATTCTGAGACCACAATCCAGGTAATTCTGAGACCCCATTCCCAGTAATTCTGAGACCTCATTCCCTGTAATTCTGAGACCCCATTCCCAGTAATTCTGAGCCACCCACTCCAGGGAATTCTGAGACCCCATTCCCAGTAATTCTGAGACCCCATTCCCAGTAATTCTGAGACCTCACTCCCAGTAATTCTGAGACACCATTCCAGGTAATTCTGAGACCACATTCCCAGTAATTCTGAGACCCCATTCCCAGTAATTCTGATACCCCATTCCCAGTAATTCTGAGACCCTAGTCCCAGTAATCCTGACCCCATTCCGAGTAATTCTGAGACCTAATTCCCAGTAATTCTGAGACCCCACTCCCAGTAATTCTGAGAACCCATTCCCAGTAATAATGAGACCCCATTCCAAGTAATTCCGAGACCACATTCGCAGAAATTCTGAGCTCCACTCCAGGTAATTCTGAGACCGCATTCCCAGTAACTCTGAGACCCCATTCCAGGTAATTCTGAGACCCCATTTCCAGTTATTCTGAGACGTCATCCCCAGTAATTCTGAGACCCCATTCCCAGTAATTCTGACCCCATTCCTAGTAATTCTGAGACCTCATTCCCAGTAATTCTGAGACCCCACTCCCAGTAATTCTGAGAACCCATTCCCAGTAATAATGAGACCCCATTCCCAGTAATTCTGAGACCTCACTCCCAGTAATTCTGAAACCCCATTCCAGGTACTTCTGAGACCCCATTCCCAGTAATTCTGAGACCCCATTCCAAGTAATTCCGAGACCACATTCGCAGAAATTCTGAGCCCCACTCCAGGTAATTCTGAGACCGCATTCCCAGTAACTCTGAGACCCCATTCCAGGTAATTCTGAGACCCCATTTCCAGTTATTCTGAGACGTCATCCCCAGTAATTCTGAGACCCCATTCCCAGTAATTCTGACCCCATTCCTAGTAATTCTGAGACCTCATTCCCAGTAATTCTGAGACCCCACTCCCAGTAATTCTGTTAACCCATTCCCAGTAATACTGAGACCCCATTCCCAGTAATTCTGTGACCTCCCAGTAATTCTGAGACACCTAACCAGGTAATTCTGAGACCTCATTGCCAGTAATTCTGAGACCCCACACCCAGGAATTCTGAGAACCCATTCCAGGTAATTCTGAGACCCCATTCCGAGTAATTCTGAGATCCCATTCCCAGTAATTCTGAGACCTCACTCCCATTAATTCTGAGACAACATTCTAGGTAATTCTGAGACCACATTCCCAGTAATTCTGAGACCGCATTCCAGGTAATTCTGAGACCCCATTCCCAGTAATTCTGAGACCCTATTCCCAGTAATTCTGAGACCACATTCGCAGTAACTCTGAGCCCCATTCCAGGTAATTCCGAGACTTCATTCCCATTAACTCTGAGACCCCATTCCCAGTAGTACTGAGACCCTAATCCCAGTAATTCAGAGACACCAAGCCTTGTAATTCTGAGACCCCATTCCCAGTAATTCTGAGACCTCATTCCCAGTAATTCTGAGACCCAATTCCCAGTAATCATGACCCCATTCCTAGTAATTCTGAGACCTCATTCCCAGTAATTCTGAGAACACACACACAGTAATTCTGAGAACCCATTCCCTGTAATACTGAGACCCCATTCCCAGTAATTCTGAGAGCTCACTCCCAGTAATTCTGAGACACCATTCCAGGTAATTCTGAGACCTCATTCCCAGTAATTCTGAGACTCCACTCCCTGTAATTCTGAGAACCCATTCCAGGTAATTCTGAGACCTCATTCCCAGTAATTCCGAGACCCCATTCCGAGTAATTCTGAGACCCCACTCCCAATAATTCTGAGACCCCATTCCCAGAAATTCTAAGACCACATTCCCAGTAATTGTGATACATCATTCCCAGTAATTCTGAGACCCCATTCCCAGTAATTCTGAGACCCCATTCCAAGTAATTCTGAGACCCCATTCCCAGTATTTCTGAGTGCCTATTCCGAGTAATTCTGAGACCTCATTCCCAGTAACTCTGAGACCCCATTCCCAGTCATTCTGAGACCTCACTCCCAGTAATTCTGAGACACCATTCCAGGTAATTCTGAGACCACATTCCCATTAATTCTGAGACCCCATTCCAGGTAATTCTGAGACCCCATTCCCAGTAATTCTGAGACCCCATACCAAGTAATACCGAGACCCCATTCGCAGGAATTCTGAGCCCCACTCCAGGTAATTCTGAGACCGCATTCCCAGAAACTCTGAGACCCCATTCAAGCTAATTCTGAGACCCCATTTCCAGTAATTCTGAGATCCCATTCCCAGTAACTCTTAGCACCCATTTCCATTAACACTGAGACCCCATTCCCAGGAGTTCTAAGACCCTAATCCCAGTAATTCTGAGACTCCAATGCAGGTAATTCTGAGACCCCATTTCCAGTTATTCTGAGATGTCATTCACAGTAATTCTGAGACCCCATTCCCAGTAATTCTGACCCCATTCCTAGTAATTCTGAGACCTCATTCCCAGTAATTCTGAGACCCCACTCCCAGTAATTCTGTTAACCCATTCCCAGTAATACTGAGACCCCATTCCCAGTAATTCTGAGACCTCACTCCCAGTAATTCTGAGACACCATACCAGGTAATTCTGAGACCTCATTCCCAGTAATTCTGAGACCCCACTCCCAGTAATTCTGAGAACCCATTCCAGGTAATTCTGAGACCCCATTCCCAGGAATTCTGAGACCCCATTCCGAGTCATTCTGAGATCGCATTCCAGGTAATTCTGAGACCCCATTCCCAGTAATTCTGAGACCCCATTCCCAGTAATTCTGAGACCACATTCGCAGTAATTCTGAGACCCCATTCCCATTAACTCTGAGACCAAATTCCCAGTAGTACTGAGACCCTAATCCCAGTAATTCTGAGACTCCAATCCAGGTAATTGTGAGATCCCATTCCCAGTAATTCTGAGACCTCATTCCCAGTAATTCTAAGACCCCATTCCCAGTAATTCTGACCCCATTCCTAGTAATTCTGAGATCTCATTCCCAGTAATTCTGAGACCCCACACCCAGTAATTCTGAGAACCCATTCCCAGTAACACTGAGACCCCATTCCCAGTAATTCTGAGACCTCACTCCCAGTAATTCTGAGACACAATTCCAAGTAATTCTGAGACCTCATTTCCAGTAATTCTGAGACTCCACTCCCAGTAATTCTGAGAACCCATTCCAGGTAATTCTGAGACCCCATTCCCAGTAATTCTGAGACCCCATTCCGAGTAATTCTGAGATCCTATTCCCAGTAATTCTGAGCCCCACTCCAGGTAACTCTGAGACCCCATTCCCAGTAATTCTGAGATCCCATTCCCAGTAATTCTTAGAACCCATTCCCAGTAATTCTGAGACCCCATTCCCATTAACTCTGAGACCCCATTCCCAGCAATTCTGAGACCCTATTCCCAATAATTCTGAGACCCCAATGCAGGTAATACTGAGACCCCATTCCCAGTAATTCTGCGACCTCATTCCCAGTAATTCTGAGACCCCATTCCCAGTAATTCTGAGCCACCCACTCCAGGTCATTCTGAGACACATTTCCCAGTAATTCTGAGACCCCATTCCCAGTTATACTGAGACCTCACTCCCAGTAATTCTGAGTCCACACTCCCAGTAATTCTGAGATCCCATTCCCAGCAATTCTGAGGCCCCATTCCCAGTAAATCTGAGGCCCCACTCCCAGTAATTCTGAGAACCCATTCCCAGTAATTCTGAGACCCCATTCCCAGTAATTCTGAGAACGCACTCCCAGTAATTCTGAGACACCATTCCAGGTAATTCTGAGACCACATTCCCAGTAATTCTGAGACCCCATTCCCAGTAATTCTGAGACCCCATTCCCAGTTATTCTGAGACTCCATTCCCAGTAATTCTGAGACCCCATTCCAGGTAATTCTGAGACCCCATTCCCAGTAATTCTGAGACCCCATTGCCAGTAACTCTGAGACTCCATGCCAGGTAATTCTGAGACCACATTCCCAGTAATTCTGAGACTCCATTCTGAGTAATTCTGAGACCCCATTCCCAGTAATTCTGAGACCTCACTCACAGTAATTCTGAGACACCGTTCCAGGTAATTCTGAGACCTCATTCCCAGTAATTCTGAGACCCCGCTCCCAGTAATTCTGAGAACACATTCCAGGTAATTCTGAGACCGCTTTCCCAGTAATTCTGAGATCCCATTCCCAGTAATTCTGAGACCTCACTCCCATTAATTCTGAGACAACATTCTAGGTAATTCTGAGACCACATTCCCAGTAATTCTGAGACCGCATTCCAGGTAATTCTGAGACCCCATTCCCAGTAATTCTGAGACCCTATTCCCAGTAATTCTGAGACCACATTCGCAGTAACTCTGAGCCCCATTCCAGGTAATTCCGAGACTTCATTCCCATTAACTCTGAGACCCCATTCCCAGTAGTACTGAGACCCTAATCCCAGTAATTCAGAGACACCAAGCCTTGTAATTCTGAGACCCCATTCCCAGTAATTCTGAGACCTCATTCCCAGTAATTCTGAGACCCAATTCCCAGTAATTCTGACCCCATTCCTAGTAATTCTGAGACCTCATTCCCAGTAATTCTGAGAACACACACACAGTAATTCTGAGAACCCATTCCCTGTAATACTGAGACCCCATTCCCAGTAATTCTGAGAGCTCACTCCCAGTAATTCTGAGACACCATTCCAGGTAATTCTGAGACCTCATTCCCAGTAATTCTGAGACTCCACTCCCTGTAATTCTGAGAACCCATTCCAGGTAATTCTGAGACCTCATTCCCAGTAATTCCGAGACCCCATTCCGAGTAATTCTGAGACCCCACTCCCAATAATTCTGAGACCCCATTCCCAGAAATTCTAAGACCACATTCCCAGTAATTGTGATACATCATTCCCAGTAATTCTGAGACCCCATTCCCAGTAATTCTGAGACCCCATTCCCAGTAATTCTGAGACCCCATTCCCAGTATTTCTGAGTGCCTATTCCGAGTAATTCTGAGACCCCATTCCAAGTAATTCTGAGACCCCATTCCCAGTACTTCTGAGTGCCTATTCCCAGTAATTCTGAGACCTCATTCCCAGTAACTCTGAGACCCCATTCCCAGTCATTCTGAGACCTCACTCCCAGTAATTCTGAGACACCATTCCAGGTAATTCTGAGACCACATTCCCATTAATTCTGAGACCCCATTCCAGGTAATTCTGAGACCCCATTCCCAGTAATTCTGAGACCCCATACCAAGTAATACCGAGACCCCATTCGCAGGAATTCTGAGCCCCACTCCAGGTAATTCTGAGACCGCATTCCCAGAAACTCTGAGACCCCATTCAAGCTAATTCTGAGACCCCATTTCCAGTAATTCTGAGATCCCATTCCCAGTAACTCTTAGCACCCATTTCCATTAACACTGAGACCCCATTCCCAGGAGTTCTAAGACCCTAATCCCAGTAATTCTGAGACTCCAATGCAGGTAATTCTGAGACCCCATTTCCAGTTATTCTGAGATGTCATTCACAGTAATTCTGAGACCCCATTCCCAGTAATTCTGACCCCATTCCTAGTAATTCTGAGACCTCATCCCAGTAATTCTGAGACCCCACTCCCAGTAATTCTGTTAACCCATTCCCAGTAATACTGAGACCCCATTCCCAGTAATTCTGAGACCTCACTCCCAGTAATTCTGAGACACCATACCAGGTAATTCTGAGACCTCATTCCCAGTAATTCTGAGACCCCACTCCCAGTAATTCTGAGAACCCATTCCAGGTAATTCTGAGACCCCATTCCCAGGAATTCTGAGACCCCATTCCGAGTCATTCTGAGATCGCATTCCAGGTAATTCTGAGACCCCATTCCCAGTAATTCTGAGACCCCATTCCCAGTAATTCTGAGACCACATTCGCAGTAATTCTGAGACCCCATTCCCATTAACTCTGAGACCAAATTCCCAGTAGTACTGAGACCCTAATCCCAGTAATTCTGAGACTCCAATCCAGGTAATTGTGAGATCCCATTCCCAGTAATTCTGAGACCTCATTCCCAGTAATTCTAAGACCCCATTCCCAGTAATTCTGACCCCATTCCTAGTAATTCTGAGATCTCATTCCCAGTAATTCTGAGACCCCACACCCAGTAATTCTGAGAACCCATTCCCAGTAACACTGAGACCCCATTCCCAGTAATTCTGAGACCTCACTCCCAGTAATTCTGAGACACAATTCCAAGTAATTCTGAGACCTCATTTCCAGTAATTCTGAGACTCCACTCCCAGTAATTCTGAGAACCCATTCCAGGTAATTCTGAGACCCCATTCCCAGTAATTCTGAGACCCCATTCCGAGTAATTCTGAGATCCTATTCCCAGTAATTCTGAGCCCCACTCCAGGTAACTCTGAGACCCCATTCCCAGTAATTCTGAGATCCCATTCCCAGTAATTCTTAGAACCCATTCCCAGTAATTCTGAGACCCCATTCCCATTAACTCTGAGACCCCATTCCGAGTAATTCTGAGATCCTATTCCCAGTAATTCTGAGCCCCACTCCAGGTAACTCTGAGACTCCACTCCCTGTAATTCTGAGAACCCATTCCAGGTAATTCTGAGACCTCATTCCCAGTAATTCTGAGACCCCATTCCGAGTAATTCTGAGACCCCATTCCCAGTAATTCTGAGCCCCACTCCAGGTAATTCTGAGACCCCATTCCCAGTAATTCTGAGACCCCATTCCCATTAACTCTGAGACCCCATTCCCAGTAGTTCTGAGACCCTATTCCCAGTAATTCTGAGACCCCAATCCAGGTAATTCTGAGACCCCATTCCCAGTAATTCTGAGACATCATTCCCAGTAATTCTGAGATCCCATTCCCAGTAATTCTGAGCCACCCACTCCAGGGAATTTTGAGACCCCTTTCTCAGTAATTCTGAGACCCCATTCCCAGTAATTCTGAGACCTCACTCCCAGTAATTCTGAGACCCCATTCCCAGAAATTCTGAGACCCCATTCCCAGAAATTGTGACACCTCATTCCCAGTAATTCTGAGACCCCATTCCCAGTAATTCTGAGACCCCATTCCCAGTAATTCTGATTGCCTATTCCCAGTAATTCTGAGACCCCATTCCCAGTAATTCTGAGACCCCATTCCCAGTAATTCTGAGACCCCAATCCCAGTAATTCTGAGACCCCATTCTCAGCACTTCTGAATGCCTATTCCCAGTAATTCTGAGACCTCATTCCCAGTAATTCTGAGACCCCATTCCCAGTCATTCTGAGACCCCATTCCCTGCAATTCTGATACTTCACTTCCAGTAAGTCTGAGATCCCATTCCAGGTAATTCTGAGACCCCCTTCCCAGTAATTCTGAGACCCCATTCCCAGTAATTCTGAGACCTCACTCCCAGTAATTCTGAGACACCATTCCAGGTAATTCTGAGACCACATTCCCAGTAATTCTGAGACCCCATTCCCAGTGATTCTGATACCCTATTCCCAGTAATTCTGAGACCCTAGTCCCAGTAATCCTGACCCCATTCCTAGTAATTCTGAGACATAATTCCCAGTAATTCTGAGATCCCATTCCCAGTAATTCTGAGCCCCATTCCAGGTAATTCTGAGACCCCGTTCCCGGTAATTCTGAGATCTCATTCCCAGTAATACTTAGAACCCATTCCCAGTAATTCTGACACCGCATTCCCATTAACTCTGAGTCCCCATTCCCAGTAGTTCTGAGACCCTATACCCAGCAATTCTGAGACCACAATCCAGGTAATTCTGAGACCCCATTCCCAGTCATTCTGAGACCTCATTCCCAGTAATTCTGAGACCCCATTCCCAGTAATTCTGAGCCATCCGCTCCAGGATATTCTGAGACCCCTTTCCCAGTAATTCTGAGACCCCATTCCCAGTTATTCTGAGATCTCACTCCCAGTAATTCTGAGTCCTCACTCCCAGTAATTCTGAGACCCCATTCCCAGTAATTCTGAGACCCCATTCCCAGAAATTCTGAGACCCCACTCCAAGTAATTTGAGAACCCGTTCCCAGTAATTCTGAGACCCCATTCCCAGTAATTCTGAGACCCCATTCCCAGTAATTCTGAGACCCCATTCCCAGTAATTCTGTGATCCCATTCCAGATAATTCTGAGACACCGTTCCCAGTAATTCTGAGACCCCGTTCCCAGCAATTCTGTGACACCATTCCAGGTAATTCTGAGACCCCATTCCCAGTAATTCTGAGACCCCAGTCCCAGAAATTCTGAGACCCCATTCCCAGTAATTCTGAGACCCCACTCCCAGTAATTCTGAGAACCCATTCCCAGTAATAATGAGACCCCATTCCCAGTAATTCTGAGACCTCACTCCCAGTAATTCTGAAACCCCATTCCAGGTAATTCTGAGACCCCATTCCCAGTAATTCTGAGACCCCATTCCAAGTAATTCCGAGACCACATTCGCAGAAATTCTGAGCCCCACTCCAGGTAATTCTGAGACCGCATTCCCAGTAACTCTGAGACCCCATTCCAGGTAATTCTGAGACCCCATTTCCAGTTATTCTGAGACGTCATCCCCAGTAATTCTGAGACCCCATTCCCAGTAATTCTGACCCCATTCCTAGTAATTCTGAGACCTCATTCCCAGTAATTCTGAGACCCCACTCCCAGTAATTCTGTTAACCCATTCCCAGTAATACTGAGACCCCATTCCCAGTAATTCTGTGACCTCCCAGTAATTCTGAGACACCTAACCAGGTAATTCTGAGACCTCATTGCCAGTAATTCTGAGACCCCACACCCAGGAATTCTGAGAACCCATTCCAGGTAATTCTGAGACCCCATTCCGAGTAATTCTGAGATCCCATTCCCAGTAATTCTGAGACCTCACTCCCATTAATTCTGAGACAACATTCTAGGTAATTCTGAGACCACATTCCCAGTAATTCTGAGACCGCATTCCAGGTAATTCTGAGACCCCATTCCCAGTAATTCTGAGACCCTATTCCCAGTAATTCTGAGACCACATTCGCAGTAACTCTGAGCCCCATTCCAGGTAATTCCGAGACTTCATTCCCATTAACTCTGAGACCCCATTCCCAGTAGTACTGAGACCCTAATCCCAGTAATTCAGAGACACCAAGCCTTGTAATTCTGAGACCCCATTCCCAGTAATTCTGAGACCTCATTCCCAGTAATTCTGAGACCCAATTCCCAGTAATTCTGACCCCATTCCTAGTAATTCTGAGACCTCATTCCCAGTAATTCTGAGAACACACACACAGTAATTCTGAGAACCCATTCCCTGTAATACTGAGACCCCATTCCCAGTAATTCTGAGAGCTCACTCCCAGTAATTCTGAGACACCATTCCAGGTAATTCTGAGACCTCATTCCCAGTAATTCTGAGACTCCACTCCCTGTAATTCTGAGAACCCATTCCAGGTAATTCTGAGACCTCATTCCCAGTAATTCTGAGACCCCATTCCGAGTAATTCTGAGACCCCACTCCCAATAATTCTGAGACCCCATTCCCAGAAATTCTAAGACCACATTCCCAGTAATTGTGATACATCATTCCCAGTAATTCTGAGACCCCATTCCCAGTAATTCTGAGACCCCATTCCCAGTAATTCTGAGACCCCATTCCCAGTATTTCTGAGTGCCTATTCCGAGTAATTCTGAGACCCCATTCCAAGTAATTCTGAGACCCCATTCCCAGTACTTCTGAGTGCCTATTCCCAGTAATTCTGAGACCTCATTCCCAGTAACTCTGAGACCCCATTCCCAGTCATTCTGAGACCTCACTCCCAGTAATTCTGAGACACCATTCCAGGTAATTCTGAGACCACATTCCCATTAATTCTGAGACCCCATTCCAGGTAATTCTGAGACCCCATTCCCAGTAATTCTGAGACCCCATACCAAGTAATACCGAGACCCCATTCGCAGGAGTTCTAAGACCCTAATCCCAGTAATTCTGAGACTCCAATGCAGGTAATTCTGAGACCCCATTTCCAGTTATTCTGAGATGTCATTCACAGTAATTCTGAGACCCCATTCCCAGTAATTCTGACCCCATTCCTAGTAATTCTGAGACCTCATTCCCAGTAATTCTGAGACCCCACTCCCAGTAATTCTGTTAACCCATTCCCAGTAATACTGAGACCCCATTCCCAGTAATTCTGAGACCTCACTCCCAGTAATTCTGAGACACCATACCAGGTAATTCTGAGACCTCATTCCCAGTAATTCTGAGACCCCACTCCCAGTAATTCTGAGAACCCATTCCAGGTAATTCTGAGACCCCATTCCCAGGAATTCTGAGACCCCATTCTGAGTCATTCTGAGATCGCATTCCAGGTAATTCTGAGACCCCATTCCCAGTAATTCTGAGACCCCATTCCCAGTAATTCTGAGACCACATTCACAGTAATTCTGAGACCCCATTCCCATTAACTCTGAGACCAAATTCCCAGTAGTACTGAGACCCTAATCCCAGTAATTCTGAGACTCCAATCCAGGTAATTGTGAGATCCCATTCCCAGTAATTCTGAGACCTCATTCCCAGTAATTCTAAGACCCCATTCCCAGTAATTCTGACCCCATTCCTAGTAATTCTGAGATCTCATTCCCAGTAATTCTGAGACCCCACACCCAGTAATTCTGAGAACCCATTCCCAGTAACACTGAGACCCCATTCCTAGTAATTCTGAGACCTCATTTCCAGTAATTCTGAGACTCCACTCCCAGTAATTCTGAGAACCCATTCCAGGTAATTCTGAGACCCCATTCCCAGTAATTCTGAGATCCTATTCCCAGTAATTCTGAGCCCCACTCCAGGTAACTCTGAGACCCCATTCCCAGTAATTCTGAGATCCCATTCCCAGTAATTCTTAGAACCCATTCCCAGTAATTCTGAGACCCCATTCCCATTAACTCTCAGACCCCATTCCCAGCAATTCTGAGACCCTATTCCCAATAATTCTGAGACCCCAATGCAGGTAATACTGAGACCCCATTCCCAGTAATTCTGCGACCTCATTCCCAGTAATTCTGAGACCCCATTCCCAGTAATTCTGAGCCACCCACTCCAGGTCATTCTGAGACACATTTCCCAGTAATTCTGAGACCCCATTCCCAGTTATACTGAGACCTCACTCCCAGTAATTCTGAGTCCACACTCCCAGTAATTCTGAGACCCCATTCCCAGCAATTCTGAGGCCCCATTCCCAGTAAATCTGAGGCCCCACTCCCAGTAATTCTGAGAACCCATTCCCAGTAATTCTGAGACCCCATTCCCAGTAATTCTGAGAACGCACTCCCAGTAATTCTGAGACACCATTCCAGGTAATTCTGAGACCACATTCCCAGTAATTCTGAGACCCCATTCCCAGTAATTCTGAGACCCCATTCCCAGTTATTCTGAGACTCCATTCCCAGTAATTCTGAGACCCCATTCCAGGTAATTCTGAGACCCCATTCCCAGTAATTCTGAGACCCCATTCCCAGTAACTCTGAGACTCCATGCCAGGTAATTCTGAGACCACATTCCCAGTAATTCTGAGACTCCATTCTGAGTAATTCTGAGACCCCATTCCCAGTAATTCTGAGACCTCATTCCCAGTAATTCTGAGACCCCGCTCCCAGTAATTCTGAGAACACATTCCAGGTAATTCTGAGACCGCTTTCCCAGTAATTCTGAGACCCCATTCCGAGTAATTCTTAGACCCCATTCCCAGTAATTCTGAGCCCCACTCCAGGTAATTCTGAGACCCCATTCCCAGTAACTCTGAGACCCCATTCCAGGTAATTCTGAGACCCCATTCCCGGTAATTCTGAGATCCCATTTCCAGTAATACTTAGAACCCATTCCCAGTAATTCTGACACCGCATTCCCATTTACTCTGAGTCCCCATTCCCAGTAGTTCTGAGACCCTATTCCCAGTAATTCTGAGACCACAATCCAGGTAATTCTGAGACCCCATTCCCAGTAATTCTGAGACCTCATTCCCTGTAATTCTGAGACCCCATTCCCAGTAATTCTGAGCCACCCACTCCAGGGAATTCTGAGACCCCATTCCCAGTAATTCTGAGACCCCATTCCCAGTAATTCTGAGAGCTCACTCCCAGTAATTCTGAGACACCATTCCAGGTAATTCTGAGACCACATTCCCAGTAATTCTGAGACCCCATTCCCAGTAATTCTGATACCCCATTCCCAGTAATTCTGAGACCCTAGTCCCAGTAATCCTGACCCCATTCCTAGTAATTCTGAGACCTAATTCCCAGTAATTCTGAGACCCCACTCCCAGTAATTCTGAGAACCCATTCCCAGTAATAATGAGACCCCATTCCAAGTAATTCCGAGACCACATTCGCAGAAATTCTGAGCTCCACTCCAGGTAATTCTGAGACCGCATTCCCAGTAACTCTGAGACCCCATTCCAGGTAATTCTGAGACCCCATTTCCAGTTATTCTGAGTCGTCATCCCCAGTAATTCTGAGACCCCATTCCCAGTAATTCTGACCCCATTCCTAGAAATTCTGAGACCTCATTCCCAGTAATTCTGAGACCCCACTCCCAGTAATTCTGAGAACCCATTCCCAGTAATAATGAGACCCCATTCCCAGCAATTCTGAGACCTCACTCCCAGTAATTCTGAAACCCCATTCCAGGTAATTCTGAGACCCCATTCCCAGTAATTCTGAGACCCCATTCCAAGTAATTCCGAGACCACATTCGCAGAAATTCTGAGCCCCACTCCAGGTAATTCTGAGACCGCATTCCCAGTAACTCTGAGACCCCATTCCAGGTAATTCTGAGACCCCATTTCCAGTTATTCTGAGACGTCATCCCCAGTAATTCTGAGACCCCATTCCCAGTAATTCTGACCCCATTCCTAGTAATTCTGAGACCTCATTCCCAGTAATTCTGAGACCCCACTCCCAGTAATTCTGTTAACCCATTCCCAGTAATACTGAGACCCCATTCCCAGTAATTCTGTGACCTCCCAGTAATTCTGAGACACCTAACCAGGTAATTCTGAGACCTCATTGCCAGTAATTCTGAGACCCCACACCCAGGAATTCTGAGAACCCATTCCAGGTAATTCTGAGACCCCATTCCGAGTAATTCTGAGATCCCATTCCCAGTAATTCTGAGACCTCACTCCCATTAATTCTGAGACAACATTCTAGGTAATTCTGAGACCACATTCCCAGTAATTCTGAGACCGCATTCCAGGTAATTCTGAGACCCCATTCCCAGTAATTCTGAGACCCTATTCCCAGTAATTCTGAGACCACATTCGCAGTAACTCTGAGCCCCATTCCAGGTAATTCCGAGACATCATTCCCATTAACTCTGAGACCCCATTCCCAGTAGTACTGAGACCCTAATCCCAGTAATTCAGAGACACCAAGCCTTGTAATTCTGAGACCCCATTCCCAGTAATTCTGAGACCTCATTCCCAGTAATTCTGAGACCCAATTCCCAGTAATTCTGACCCCATTCCTAGTAATTCTGAGACCTCATTCCCAGTAATTCTGAGAACACACACACAGTAATTCTGAGAACCCATTCCCTGTAATACTGAGACCCCATTCCCAGTAATTCTGAGAGCTCACTCCCAGTAATTCTGAGACACCATTCCAGGTAATTCTGAGACCTCATTCCCAGTAATTCTGAGACTCCACTCCCTGTAATTCTGAGAACCCATTCCAGGTAATTCTGAGACCTCATTCCCAGTAATTCTGAGACCCCATTCCGAGTAATTCTGAGACCCCATTCCCAGTAATTCTGAGCCCCACTCCAGGTAATTCTGAGACCCCATTCCCAGTAATTCTGAGACCCCATTCCCATTAACTCTGAGACCCCATTCCCAGTAGTTCTGAGACCCTATTCCCAGTAATTCTGAGACCCCAATCCAGGTAATTCTGAGACCCCATTCCCAGTAATTCTGAGACATCATTCCCAGTAATTCTGAGATCCCATTCCCAGTAATTCTGAGCCACCCACTCCAGGGAATTCTGAGACCCCTTTCTCAGTAATTCTGAGACCCCATTCCCAGTAATTCTGAGACCTCACTCCCAGTAATTCTGAGACCCCATTCCCAGAAATTCTGAGACCCCATTCCCAGAAATTGTGACACCTCATTCCCAGTAATTCTGAGACCCCATTCCCAGTAATTCTGAGACCCCATTCCCAGTAATTCTGATTGCCTATTCCCAGTAATTCTGAGACCCCATTCCCAGTAATTCTGAGACCCCATTCCCAGTAATTCTGAGACCCCATTCTCAGCACTTCTGAATGCCTATTCCCAGTAATTCTGAGACCTCATTCCCAGTAATTCTGAGACCCCATTCCCAGTCATTCTGAGACCCCATTCCCTGCAATTCTGATACTTCACTTCCAGTAAGTCTGAGATCCCATTCCAGGTAATTCTGAGACCCCCTTCCCAGTAATTCTGAGACCCCATTCCCAGTAATTCTGAGACCTCACTCCCAGTAATTCTGAGACACCATTCCAGGTAATTCTGAGACCACATTCCCAGTAATTCTGAGACCCCATTCCCAGTGATTCTGATACCCTATTCCCAGTAATTCTGAGACCCTAGTCCCAGTAATCCTGACCCCATTCCTAGTAATTCTGAGACATAATTCCCAGTAATTCTGAGACCCCACTCCCAGTAATTCTGAGAACCCATTCCCAGGAATACTGAGACCCCATTCCCAGTAATTCTGAGACCCCATTCCCAGTAATTCTGACCCCATTCCTAGTAATTCTGAGACCTCATTCCCAGTAATTGTGAGACCCCACTCCCAGTAATTCTGTTAACCCTTTCCCAGTAATACTGAGACCCCATTCCCAGTAATTCTGAGACCTCACTCCCAGTAATTCTGAGACACCATACCAGGTAATTCTGAGACCTCATTGCCAGTAATTCTGAGACCCCACTCCCAGTAATTCTGAGAACCCATTCCAGGTAATTCTGAGACCCCATTCCCAGTAATTCTGAGACCCCATTCTGAGTAATTCTGAGACCACATTCCCAGTAATTCCGAGACCCCATTCCCAGTCATTCTGAGACCCCATTCCCCGCAATTCTGATACTTCACTTCCAGTAAGTCTGAGATCCCATTCCAGGTAATTCTGAGACCCCATTCCCAGTAATTCTGAGACCCCATTCCCAGTAATTCTGAGACCTCACTCCCAGTAATTCTGAGACACCATTCCATGTAATTCTGAGACCACATTCCCAGTAATTCTGAGACCCCATTCCCGGTAATTCTGATACCCCATTTATCAGTAATTCTGAGACCCTAGTCCCAGTAATCCTGACCCCATTCCTAGTAATTCTGCGACCTAATTCCCAGTAATTCTGAGACCCCACTCCCAGTAATTCTGAGAACCCATTCCCAGTAACACTGAGACCCCATCCCAGTAATTCTGAGACCTCACTCCCAGTAATTCTGAGACACCATTCCAGGTAATTCTGAGACCACATTCCCAGTAAGTCTGAGACCCCATTCCAGGTAATTCTGAGACCCCATTCCCAGTAATTCTGAGACCCCATTCCAAGTAATTCCGAGACCCCATTCGCAGTAATTCTGAGCCCCACTCCAGGTAATTCTGAGACCGCATTCCCAGTAACTCTGAGACCCCATTCCAGGTAATTCTGAGACCCCATTTCCAGTAACTCTGAGATCCCATTCCCAGTAACTCTTAGAACCCATTCCCATTAACTCTGAGACCCCATTCCCAGTAGTTCTAAGACAGTAATCCCAGTAATTCTGAGACTCCAATCCAGGTATTTCTGAGACCCCATTTCCAGTTATTCTGAGACGTCATCCCCAGTAATTCTGAGACCCCATTCCCAGTAATTCTGACCCCATTCCTAGTAATTCTGAGACCTCATTCCCAGTAATTCTGAGACCCCACTCCCAGTAATTCTGTTAACCCATTCCCAGTAATACTGAGACCCCATTCCCAGTAATTCTGGGACCTCACTCCCAGTAATTCTGAGACACCTAACCAGGTAATTCTGAGACCTCATTGCCAGTAATTCTGAGACTCCACTCCCAGTAATTCTGAGAACCCATTCCAGGTACTTCTGAGACCCCATTCCCAGTAATTCTGAGACCCCATTCCGAGTAATTCTGAGACCCCATTCCCAGTAATTCTGAGACCTCACTCCCATTAATTCTGAGACACCATTCTAGGTAATTCTGAGACCACATTCCCAGTAATTCTGAGACCGCATTCCAGGCAATTCTGAGACCCCATTCCCAGTAATTCTGAGACCTCATTCCCAGTAATTCTGAGACCACACTCGCAGTAATTCTGAGCCCCATTCCAGGTAATTCTGAGACCCCATTCCCAGTAACTCAGAGACCCCATTCCAGGTAATTCTGAGACTTCATTCCCATTAACTCTGAGACCCCATTCCCAGTAGTACTGAGACCCTAATCCCAGTAATTCTGAGACTCCAATCCAGGTAATTCTGAGACCCCATTCCCAGTAATTCTGAGACCTCATTCCCAGTAATTCTGAGACCCCATTTCCAGTAATTCTGACCCCATTCCTAGTAATTCTGAGACCTCACTCCCAGTAATTCTGAGAACCCATTCCCTGTAATACTGAGACCCCATTCCCAGTAATTCTGAGAGCTCACTCCCAGTAATTCTGAGACACCATTCCAGGTAATTCTGAGAACCCATTCCAGGTAATTCTGAGACCCCATTCCCAGTAATTCTGAGACCCCATTCCGAGTAATTCTGAGACCCCATTCTCTGTAATTCTGAGCCCCACTCCAGGTAATTCTGAGACCCCATTCCCAGTAATTCTGAGACCCAATTCCCATTAACTCTGAGACCCCATTCCCAGTAGTTCTGAGACCATATTTCCAGTAATTCTGAGACCCCAATCCAGGTATTTCTGAGACCCCATTCCCAGTAATTCTGAGACATCATTCCCAGTAATTCTGAGATCCCATTCCCAGTAATTCTGAGCCCCATTCCAGGTAATTCTGAGACCCCATTCCCGGTAATTCTGAGATCCCATTCCCAGTAATACTTAGAACCCATTCCCAGTAATTCTGACACCGCATTCCCATTAACTCTGAGTCCCCATTCCCAGTAGTTCTGAGACCCTATACCCAGCAATTCTGAGACCACAATCCAGGTAATTCTGAGACCCCATTCCCAGTCGTTCTGAGACCTCATTCCCAGTAATTCTGAGACCCCATTCCCAGTAATTCTGAGCCATCCGCTCCAGGATATTCTGAGACCCCTTTCCCAGTAATTCTGAGACCCCATTCCCAGTTATTCTGAGATCTCACTCCCAGTAATTCTGAGTCCTCACTCCCAGTAATTCTGAGACCCCATTCCCAGTAATTCTGAGACCCCATTCCCAGTAATTCTGAGACCCCACTCCAAGTAATTTGAGAACCCGTTCCCAGTAATTCTGAGACCCCATTCCCAGTAATTCTGAGACCCCATTCCCAGTAATTCTGAGACCCCATTCCCAGTAATTCTGTGATCCCATTCCAGATAATTCTGAGACACCGTTCCCAGTAATTTTGAGACCCCGTTCCCAGCAATTCTGAGACACCATTCCAGGTAATTCTGAGACCCCATTCCCAGTAATTCTGAGACCCCAGTCCCAGAAATTCTGAGACCCCATTCCCAGTAATTCTGAGAACCCACTCCCAGTAATTCTGAGACCCCATTCCCAGAAATTCTGAGACCACATTCCCAGTAATTGTGATACATCATTCCCAGTAATTCTGAGACTCCATTCCCAGTAATTCTGAGACCCCATTCCCAGTAATTCTGAGACCCCATTCCCAGTAATTCTGAGTGCCTATTCCCAGTAATTCTGAGACCCCATTCCCAGTAATTCTGAGACCCCATTCCCAGTAATTCTGAGACCCCACTCCCAGTAATTCTGAGACCCCATTCCCAGAAATTCTAAGACCACATTCTCAGTAATTGTGATACATCATTCCCAGTAATTCTGAGACCCCATTCCCAGTAATTCTGAGACCCCATTCCCAGTAATTCTGAGACCCCATTCCCAGTATTTCTGAGTGCCTATTCCGAGTAATTCTGAGACCCCATTCCAAGTAATTCTGAGACCCCATTCCCAGTAATTCTGAGACCCCATTCCCAGTACTTCTGAGTGCCTATTCCCAGTAATTCTGAGACCTCATTCCCAGTAACTCTGAGACCCCATTCCCAGTCATTCTGAGACCTCACTCCCAGTAATTCTGAGACACCATTCCAGGTAATTCTGAGACCACATTCCCATTAATTTTGAGACCCCATTCCAGGTAATTCTGAGACCCCATTCCCAGTAATTCTGAGACCCCATACCAAGTAATACCGAGACCCCATTCGCAGGAATTCTGAGCCCCACTCCAGGTAATTCTGAGACCGCATTCCCAGAAACTCTGAGACCCCATTCAAGCTAATTCTGAGACCCCATTTCCAGTAATTCTGAGATCCCATTCCCAGTAACGCTTAGCACCCATTTCCATTAACACTGAGACCCCATTCCCAGGAGTTCTAAGACCCTAATCCCAGTAATTCTGAGACTCCAATGCAGGTAATTCTGAGACCCCATTTCCAGTTATTCTGAGATGTCATTCCCAGTAATTCTGAGACCCCATTCCCAGTAATTCTGACCCCATTCCTTGTAATTCTGAGACCTCATTCCCAGTAATGCTGAGACCCCACTCCCAGTAATTCTGTTAACCCATTCCCAGTAATACTGAGACCCCATTCCCAGTAATTCTGAGACCTCACTCTCAGTAATTCTGAGACACCATACCAGGTAATTCTGAGACCTCATTCCCAGTAATTCTGAGACCCCACTCCCAGTAATTCTGAGAACCCATTCCAGGTAATTCTGAGACCCCATTCCCAGGAATTCTGAGACCCCATTCCGAGTCATTCTGAGATCCCATTCCAGGTAATTCTGAGACCCCATTCCGAGTCATTCTGAGACCCCATTCCCAGTAATTCTGAGACCCCATTCCCAGTAATTCTGAGACCACATTCGCAGTAATTCTGAGATCCCATTCCCAGTAAATCTTAGAACCCATTCCCAGTAATTCTGAGACTCCATTCCCATTAACTCTGAGACCAAATTCCCAGTAGTACTGAGACCCTAATCCCAGTAATTCTGAGACTCCAATCCAGGTAATTGTGAGATCCCATTCCCAGTAATTCTGAGACCCTAATCCCAGTAATTCTAAGACCCCATTCCCAGTAATTCTGACCCCATTCCTAGTAATTCTGAGATCTCATTCCCAGTAATTCTGAGACCCCACACCCAGTAATTCTGAGAACCCATTCCCAGTAACACTGAGACCCCATTCCCAGTAATTCTGAGACCTCACTCCCAGTAATTCTGAGACACAATTCCAAGTAATTCTGAGACCTCATTCCCAGTAATTCTGAGACTCCACTCCCAGTAATTCTGAGAACCCATTCCAGGTAATTCTGAGACCCCATTCCCAGTAATTCTGAGACCCCATTCCGAGTAATTCTGAGATCCTATTCCCAGTAATTCTGAGCCCCACTCCAGGTAACTCTGAGACCCCATTCCCAGTAATTCTGAGATCCCATTCCCAGTAATTCTTAGAACCCATTCCCAGTAATTCTGAGACCCCATTCCCATTAACTCTGAGACCCCATTCCCAGCAATTCTGAGACCCTATTCCCAATAATTCTGAGACCCCAATGCAGGTAATACTGAGACCCCATTCCCAGTAATTCTGCGACCTCATTCCCAGTAATTCTGAGACCCCATTCCCAGTAATTCTGAGCCACCCACTCCAGGTCATTCTGAGACACATTTCCCAGTAATTCTGAGACCCCATTCCCAGTTATACTGAGACCTCACTCCCAGTAATTCTGAGTCCTCACTCCCAGTAATTCTGAGACCCCATTCCCAGCAATTCTGAGGCCCCATTCCCAGTAAATCTGAGGCCCCACTCCCAGTAATTCTGAGAACCCATTCCCAGTAATTCTGAGACCCCATTCCCAGTAATTCTGAGAACGCACTCCCAGTAATTCTGAGACACCATTCCAGGTAATTCTGAGACCACATTCCCAGTAATTCTGAGACCCCATTCCCAGTAATTCTGAGACCCCATTCCCAGTTATTCTGAGACTCCATTCCCAGTAATTCTGAGACCCCATTCCAGGTAATTCTGAGACCCCATTCCCAGTAATTCTGAGACCCCATTCCCAGTAACCCTGAGACCCCATGCCAGGTAATTCTGAGACCACATTCCCAGTAATTCTGAGACTCCATTCTGAGTAATTCTGAGACCCCATTCCCAGTAATTCTGAGACCTCACTCACAGTAATTCTGAGACACCGTTCCAGGTAATTCTGAGACCTCATTCCCAGTAATTCTGAGACCCCGCTCCCAGTAATTCTGAGAACACATTCCAGGTAATTCTGAGACCGCTTTCCCAGTAATTCTGAGACCCCATTCCGAGTAATTCTTAGACCCCATTCCCAGTTATACTGAGACCTCACTCCCAGTAATTCTGAGTCCTCACTCCCAGTAATTCTGACCCCATTCCTAGTAATTCTGAGCCCCACTCCAGGTAATTCTGAGACCCCATTCCCAGTAACTCTGAGACCCCATTCCAGGTAATTCTGAGACCCCATTCCCGGTAATTCTGAGATCCCATTTCCAGTAATACTTAGAACCCATTCCCAGTAATTCTGACACCGCATTCCCATTAACTCTGAGTCCCCATTCCCAGTAGTTCTGAGACCCTATTCCCAGTAATTCTGAGACCACAATCCAGGTAATTCTGAGACCCCATTCCCAGTAATTCTGAGACCTCATTCCCTGTAATTCTGAGACCCCATTCCCAGTAATTCTGAGCCACCCACTCCAGGGAATTCTGAGACCCCATTCCCAGTAATTCTGAGATCCCATTCCCAGTAATTCTGAGACCCCACTCCAAGTAATTCTGAGAACCCATTCCCAGTAATTCTGAGACCCCATTCCCAGTAATTCTGAGCCATCACTCCCAGTAATTCTGAGACACCATTCCAGGTAATTCTGAAACCACATTCCCAGTAATTCTGAGACCCCATTCCCAGTAATTCTGAGACCTCACTCCCAGTAATTCTGAGACTCCATTCCCAGTAATTCTGAGACCCAATTCCAGATAATTCTGAGACCCCATTCCCAGTAATTCTGAGACCCCATTCCCAGTAATTCTGTGATCCCATTCCAGGTAATTCTGAGAGCCCGTTCCCAGTAATTCTGAGACCCCTTCCCAGGTAATTCTGAGACCCCATTCCCAGCAATTCCGAGAATCCATTCCCAGAAATTCTGAGACCCCATTCCCAGTAATTCTGAGACCCCACTCCCAGTAATTCTGAGACCCCATTCCCAGAAATTCTGAGACAACATTCCCAGTAATTGTGATACCTCATTCCCAGTAATTCTGAGACCCCATTCCCAGTAATTCTGAGACCCCATTCCCAGTAATTCTGAGACCCCATTCCCAGTAATTCTGAGTGCCTATTCCCAGTAATTCTGAGACCCCATTCCCAGTACTTCTGAGTGCCTATTCCCAGTAATTCTGAGACCTCATTCCCAGTAATTGTGATACTTCACTTCCAGTAAGTCTGAGATCCCATTCCAGGTAATTCTGAGACCCCATTCCCAGTAATTCCGAGACCTCATTCCCAGTAATTCTGAGACCTCACTCCCAGTAATTCTGAGACACAATTCCAGGTAATTCTGAGACCACATTCCCAGTAATTCTGAGACCCCATTCCCAGTAATTCTGATACCCCATTCCCAGTAATTCTGAGACCCTAGCCCCAGTAATCCTGACCCCATTCCTAGTAATTCTGAGACCTCACTCCCAGTAATTCTGAAACCCCATTCCAGGTAATTCTGAGACCCCATTCCCAGTAATTCTGAGACCCCATTCCAAGTAATACTGAGACCCCATTCCCAGTAATTCTGAGACCTCACTCCCAATAATTCTGAGACACCATTCCAGGTAATTCTGAGACCACATTCCCAGTAATTCTGAAACCCCATTCCAGGTAATTATGAGACCCCATTCCCAGTAATTCTGAGACCCCATTCCAAGTAATTCCGAGACCACATTCGCAGAAATTCTGAGCCACACTCCAGGTAATTCTGAGACCGCATTCCCAGTAACTCTGAGACCCCATTCCAGGTAATTCTGAGACCCCATTTCCAGTTATTCTGAGACGTCATCCCCAGTAATTCTGAGACCCCATTCCCAGTAATTCTGACCCCATTCCTAGTAATTCTGAGACCTCATTCCCAGTAATTCTGAGACCCCACTCCCAGTAATTCTGTTAACCCATTCCCAGTAATACTGAGACCCCATTCCCAGTAATTCTGTGACCTCACTCCCAGTAATTCTGAGACACCTAACCAGGTAATTCTGAGACCTCATTGCCAGTAATTCTGAGACCCCACACCCAGGAATTCTGAGAACCCATTCCAGGTAATTCTGAGACCCCATTCCCAGTAATTCTGAGACCCCATTCCGAGTAATTCTGAGACCCCATTTCCAGTAATTCTGAGACCTCACTCCCATTAATTCTGAGACACCATTCTAGGTAATTCTGAGACCCCATTCCCAGTAATTCTGAGACCCCATTCTGAGTAATTCTGAGACCACATTCCCAGTAATTCCGAGACCCCATTCCCAGTCATTCTGAGACCCCATTCCCCGCAATTCTGATACTTCACTTCCAGTAAGTCTGAGATCCCATTCCAGGTAATTCTGAGACCCCATTCCCAGTAATTCTGAGACCCCATTCCCAGTAATTCTGAGACCTCACTCCCAGTAATTCTGAGACACCATTCCATGTAATTCTGAGACCACATTCCCAGTAATTCTGAGACCCCATTCCCGGTAATTCTGATACCCCATTTATCAGTAATTCTGAGACCCTAGTCCCAGTAATCCTGACCCCATTCCTAGTAATTCTGCGACCTAATTCCCAGTAATTCTGAGACCCCACTCCCAGTAATTCTGAGAACCCATTCCCAGTAACACTGAGACCCCATCCCAGTAATTCTGAGACCTCACTCCCAGTAATTCTGAGACACCATTCCAGGTAATTCTGAGACCACATTCCCAGTAAGTCTGAGACCCCATTCCAGGTAATTCTGAGACCCCATTCCCAGTAATTCTGAGACCCCATTCCAAGTAATTCCGAGACCCCATTCGCAGTAATTCTGAGCCCCACTCCAGGTAATTCTGAGACCGCATTCCCAGTAACTCTGAGACCCCATTCCAGGTAATTCTGAGACCCCATTTCCAGTAACTCTGAGATCCCATTCCCAGTAACTCTTAGAACCCATTCCCATTAACTCTGAGACCCCATTCCCAGTAGTTCTAAGACAGTAATCCCAGTAATTCTGAGACTCCAATCCAGGTATTTCTGAGACCCCATTTCCAGTTATTCTGAGACGTCATCCCCAGTAATTCTGAGACCCCATTCCCAGTAATTCTGACCCCATTCCTAGTAATTCTGAGACCTCATTCCCAGTAATTCTGAGACCCCACTCCCAGTAATTCTGTTAACCCATTCCCAGTAATACTGAGACCCCATTCCCAGTAATTCTGGGACCTCACTCCCAGTAATTCTGAGACACCTAACCAGGTAATTCTGAGACCTCATTGCCAGTAATTCTGAGACTCCACTCCCAGTAATTCTGAGAACCCATTCCAGGTACTTCTGAGACCCCATTCCCAGTAATTCTGAGACCCCATTCCGAGTAATTCTGAGACCCCATTCCCAGTAATTCTGAGACCTCACTCCCATTAATTCTGAGACACCATTCTAGGTAATTCTGAGACCACATTCCCAGTAATTCTGAGACCGCATTCCAGGCAATTCTGAGACCCCATTCCCAGTAATTCTGAGACCTCATTCCCAGTAATTCTGAGACCACACTCGCAGTAATTCTGAGCCCCATTCCAGGTAATTCTGAGACCCCATTCCCAGTAACTCAGAGACCCCATTCCAGGTAATTCTGAGACTTCATTCCCATTAACTCTGAGACCCCATTCCCAGTAGTACTGAGACCCTAATCCCAGTAATTCTGAGACTCCAATCCAGGTAATTCTGAGACCCCATTCCCAGTAATTCTGAGACCTCATTCCCAGTAATTCTGAGACCCCATTTCCAGTAATTCTGACCCCATTCCTAGTAATTCTGAGACCTCACTCCCAGTAATTCTGAGAACCCATTCCCTGTAATACTGAGACCCCATTCCCAGTAATTCTGAGAGCTCACTCCCAGTAATTCTGAGACACCATTCCAGGTAATTCTGAGAACCCATTCCAGGTAATTCTGAGACCCCATTCCCAGTAATTCTGAGACCCCATTCCGAGTAATTCTGAGACCCCATTCTCTGTAATTCTGAGCCCCACTCCAGGTAATTCTGAGACCCCATTCCCAGTAATTCTGAGACCCAATTCCCATTAACTCTGAGACCCCATTCCCAGTAGTTCTGAGACCATATTTCCAGTAATTCTGAGACCCCAATCCAGGTATTTCTGAGACCCCATTCCCAGTAATTCTGAGACATCATTCCCAGTAATTCTGAGATCCCATTCCCAGTAATTCTGAGCCCCATTCCAGGTAATTCTGAGACCCCATTCCCGGTAATTCTGAGATCCCATTCCCAGTAATACTTAGAACCCATTCCCAGTAATTCTGACACCGCATTCCCATTAACTCTGAGTCCCCATTCCCAGTAGTTCTGAGACCCTATACCCAGCAATTCTGAGACCACAATCCAGGTAATTCTGAGACCCCATTCCCAGTCGTTCTGAGACCTCATTCCCAGTAATTCTGAGACCCCATTCCCAGTAATTCTGAGCCATCCGCTCCAGGATATTCTGAGACCCCTTTCCCAGTAATTCTGAGACCCCATTCCCAGTTATTCTGAGATCTCACTCCCAGTAATTCTGAGTCCTCACTCCCAGTAATTCTGAGACCCCATTCCCAGTAATTCTGAGACCCCATTCCCAGTAATTCTGAGACCCCACTCCAAGTAATTTGAGAACCCGTTCCCAGTAATTCTGAGACCCCATTCCCAGTAATTCTGAGACCCCATTCCCAGTAATTCTGAGACCCCATTCCCAGTAATTCTGTGATCCCATTCCAGATAATTCTGAGACACCGTTCCCAGTAATTTTGAGACCCCGTTCCCAGCAATTCTGAGACACCATTCCAGGTAATTCTGAGACCCCATTCCCAGTAATTCTGAGACCCCAGTCCCAGAAATTCTGAGACCCCATTCCCAGTAATTCTGAGAACCCACTCCCAGTAATTCTGAGACCCCATTCCCAGAAATTCTGAGACCACATTCCCAGTAATTGTGATACATCATTCCCAGTAATTCTGAGACTCCATTCCCAGTAATTCTGAGACCCCATTCCCAGTAATTCTGAGACCCCATTCCCAGTAATTCTGAGTGCCTATTCCCAGTAATTCTGAGACCCCATTCCCAGTAATTCTGAGACCCCATTCCCAGTAATTCTGAGACCCCACTCCCAGTAATTCTGAGACCCCATTCCCAGAAATTCTAAGACCACATTCTCAGTAATTGTGATACATCATTCCCAGTAATTCTGAGACCCCATTCCCAGTAATTCTGAGACCCCATTCCCAGTAATTCTGAGACCCCATTCCCAGTATTTCTGAGTGCCTATTCCGAGTAATTCTGAGACCCCATTCCAAGTAATTCTGAGACCCCATTCCCAGTAATTCTGAGACCCCATTCCCAGTACTTCTGAGTGCCTATTCCCAGTAATTCTGAGACCTCATTCCCAGTAACTCTGAGACCCCATTCCCAGTCATTCTGAGACCTCACTCCCAGTAATTCTGAGACACCATTCCAGGTAATTCTGAGACCACATTCCCATTAATTTTGAGACCCCATTCCAGGTAATTCTGAGACCCCATTCCCAGTAATTCTGAGACCCCATACCAAGTAATACCGAGACCCCATTCGCAGGAATTCTGAGCCCCACTCCAGGTAATTCTGAGACCGCATTCCCAGAAACTCTGAGACCCCATTCAAGCTAATTCTGAGACCCCATTTCCAGTAATTCTGAGATCCCATTCCCAGTAACGCTTAGCACCCATTTCCATTAACACTGAGACCCCATTCCCAGGAGTTCTAAGACCCTAATCCCAGTAATTCTGAGACTCCAATGCAGGTAATTCTGAGACCCCATTTCCAGTTATTCTGAGATGTCATTCCCAGTAATTCTGAGACCCCATTCCCAGTAATTCTGACCCCATTCCTTGTAATTCTGAGACCTCATTCCCAGTAATGCTGAGACCCCACTCCCAGTAATTCTGTTAACCCATTCCCAGTAATACTGAGACCCCATTCCCAGTAATTCTGAGACCTCACTCTCAGTAATTCTGAGACACCATACCAGGTAATTCTGAGACCTCATTCCCAGTAATTCTGAGACCCCACTCCCAGTAATTCTGAGAACCCATTCCAGGTAATTCTGAGACCCCATTCCCAGGAATTCTGAGACCCCATTCCGAGTCATTCTGAGATCCCATTCCAGGTAATTCTGAGACCCCATTCCGAGTCATTCTGAGACCCCATTCCCAGTAATTCTGAGACCCCATTCCCAGTAATTCTGAGACCACATTCGCAGTAATTCTGAGATCCCATTCCCAGTAAATCTTAGAACCCATTCCCAGTAATTCTGAGACTCCATTCCCATTAACTCTGAGACCAAATTCCCAGTAGTACTGAGACCCTAATCCCAGTAATTCTGAGACTCCAATCCAGGTAATTGTGAGATCCCATTCCCAGTAATTCTGAGACCCTAATCCCAGTAATTCTAAGACCCCATTCCCAGTAATTCTGACCCCATTCCTAGTAATTCTGAGATCTCATTCCCAGTAATTCTGAGACCCCACACCCAGTAATTCTGAGAACCCATTCCCAGTAACACTGAGACCCCATTCCCAGTAATTCTGAGACCTCACTCCCAGTAATTCTGAGACACAATTCCAAGTAATTCTGAGACCTCATTCCCAGTAATTCTGAGACTCCACTCCCAGTAATTCTGAGAACCCATTCCAGGTAATTCTGAGACCCCATTCCCAGTAATTCTGAGACCCCATTCCGAGTAATTCTGAGATCCTATTCCCAGTAATTCTGAGCCCCACTCCAGGTAACTCTGAGACCCCATTCCCAGTAATTCTGAGATCCCATTCCCAGTAATTCTTAGAACCCATTCCCAGTAATTCTGAGACCCCATTCCCATTAACTCTGAGACCCCATTCCCAGCAATTCTGAGACCCTATTCCCAATAATTCTGAGACCCCAATGCAGGTAATACTGAGACCCCATTCCCAGTAATTCTGCGACCTCATTCCCAGTAATTCTGAGACCCCATTCCCAGTAATTCTGAGCCACCCACTCCAGGTCATTCTGAGACACATTTCCCAGTAATTCTGAGACCCCATTCCCAGTTATACTGAGACCTCACTCCCAGTAATTCTGAGTCCTCACTCCCAGTAATTCTGAGACCCCATTCCCAGCAATTCTGAGGCCCCATTCCCAGTAAATCTGAGGCCCCACTCCCAGTAATTCTGAGAACCCATTCCCAGTAATTCTGAGACCCCATTCCCAGTAATTCTGAGAACGCACTCCCAGTAATTCTGAGACACCATTCCAGGTAATTCTGAGACCACATTCCCAGTAATTCTGAGACCCCATTCCCAGTAATTCTGAGACCCCATTCCCAGTTATTCTGAGACTCCATTCCCAGTAATTCTGAGACCCCATTCCAGGTAATTCTGAGACCCCATTCCCAGTAATTCTGAGACCCCATTCCCAGTAACCCTGAGACCCCATGCCAGGTAATTCTGAGACCACATTCCCAGTAATTCTGAGACTCCATTCTGAGTAATTCTGAGACCCCATTCCCAGTAATTCTGAGACCTCACTCACAGTAATTCTGAGACACCGTTCCAGGTAATTCTGAGACCTCATTCCCAGTAATTCTGAGACCCCGCTCCCAGTAATTCTGAGAACACATTCCAGGTAATTCTGAGACCGCTTTCCCAGTAATTCTGAGACCCCATTCCGAGTAATTCTTAGACCCCATTCCCAGTTATACTGAGACCTCACTCCCAGTAATTCTGAGTCCTCACTCCCAGTAATTCTGACCCCATTCCTAGTAATTCTGAGCCCCACTCCAGGTAATTCTGAGACCCCATTCCCAGTAACTCTGAGACCCCATTCCAGGTAATTCTGAGACCCCATTCCCGGTAATTCTGAGATCCCATTTCCAGTAATACTTAGAACCCATTCCCAGTAATTCTGACACCGCATTCCCATTAACTCTGAGTCCCCATTCCCAGTAGTTCTGAGACCCTATTCCCAGTAATTCTGAGACCACAATCCAGGTAATTCTGAGACCCCATTCCCAGTAATTCTGAGACCTCATTCCCTGTAATTCTGAGACCCCATTCCCAGTAATTCTGAGCCACCCACTCCAGGGAATTCTGAGACCCCATTCCCAGTAATTCTGAGATCCCATTCCCAGTAATTCTGAGACCCCACTCCAAGTAATTCTGAGAACCCATTCCCAGTAATTCTGAGACCCCATTCCCAGTAATTCTGAGCCATCACTCCCAGTAATTCTGAGACACCATTCCAGGTAATTCTGAAACCACATTCCCAGTAATTCTGAGACCCCATTCCCAGTAATTCTGAGACCTCACTCCCAGTAATTCTGAGACTCCATTCCCAGTAATTCTGAGACCCAATTCCAGATAATTCTGAGACCCCATTCCCAGTAATTCTGAGACCCCATTCCCAGTAATTCTGTGATCCCATTCCAGGTAATTCTGAGAGCCCGTTCCCAGTAATTCTGAGACCCCTTCCCAGGTAATTCTGAGACCCCATTCCCAGCAATTCCGAGAATCCATTCCCAGAAATTCTGAGACCCCATTCCCAGTAATTCTGAGACCCCACTCCCAGTAATTCTGAGACCCCATTCCCAGAAATTCTGAGACAACATTCCCAGTAATTGTGATACCTCATTCCCAGTAATTCTGAGACCCCATTCCCAGTAATTCTGAGACCCCCATTCCCAGTAATTCTGAGACCCCATTCCCAGTAATTCTGAGTGCCTATTCCCAGTAATTCTGAGACCCCATTCCCAGTACTTCTGAGTGCCTATTCCCAGTAATTCTGAGACCTCATTCCCAGTAATTGTGATACTTCACTTCCAGTAAGTCTGAGATCCCATTCCAGGTAATTCTGAGACCCCATTCCCAGTAATTCCGAGACCTCATTCCCAGTAATTCTGAGACCTCACTCCCAGTAATTCTGAGACACAATTCCAGGTAATTCTGAGACCACATTCCCAGTAATTCTGAGACCCCATTCCCAGTAATTCTGATACCCCATTCCCAGTAATTCTGAGACCCTAGCCCCAGTAATCCTGACCCCATTCCTAGTAATTCTGAGACCTCACTCCCAGTAATTCTGAAACCCCATTCCAGGTAATTCTGAGACCCCATTCCCAGTAATTCTGAGACCCCATTCCAAGTAATACTGAGACCCCATTCCCAGTAATTCTGAGACCTCACTCCCAATAATTCTGAGACACCATTCCAGGTAATTCTGAGACCACATTCCCAGTAATTCTGAAACCCCATTCCAGGTAATTATGAGACCCCATTCCCAGTAATTCTGAGACCCCATTCCAAGTAATTCCGAGACCACATTCGCAGAAATTCTGAGCCACACTCCAGGTAATTCTGAGACCGCATTCCCAGTAACTCTGAGACCCCATTCCAGGTAATTCTGAGACCCCATTTCCAGTTATTCTGAGACGTCATCCCCAGTAATTCTGAGACCCCATTCCCAGTAATTCTGACCCCATTCCTAGTAATTCTGAGACCTCATTCCCAGTAATTCTGAGACCCCACTCCCAGTAATTCTGTTAACCCATTCCCAGTAATACTGAGACCCCATTCCCAGTAATTCTGTGACCTCACTCCCAGTAATTCTGAGACACCTAACCAGGTAATTCTGAGACCTCATTGCCAGTAATTCTGAGACCCCACACCCAGGAATTCTGAGAACCCATTCCAGGTAATTCTGAGACCCCATTCCCAGTAATTCTGAGACCCCATTCCGAGTAATTCTGAGACCCCATTTCCAGTAATTCTGAGACCTCACTCCCATTAATTCTGAGACACATCAGTAATCTGCCCATCCAGGTAATTCTGAGAAATTCTGAGACCACATTCCAGGTAATTCTGAGACCCCATTCCCAGTAATTCTGAGACCCTATTCCCAGTAATTCTGAGACCACATTCGCAGTAACTCTGAGCCCCATTCCAGGTAATTCTGAGACCCCATTCCCAGTAACTCAGAGACCCCATTCCAGGTAATTCTGAGACCTCATTTCCAGTAATTCTGAGATCGCATTCCCAGTAACTCTTAGAACCCATTCCCAGTAATTCCGAGACTTCATTCCCATTAACTCTGAGACCCCATTCCCAGTAGTACTGAGACCCTAATCCCAGTAATTCAGAGACTCCAAGCCTTGTAATTCTGAGACCCCATTCCCAGTAATTCTGAGACCTCATTCCCAGTAATTCTGAGACCCAATTCCCAGTAATTCTGACCCCATTCCTAGTAATTCTGAGACCTCATTCCCAGTAATTCTGAGAACACACACACAGTAATTCTGAGAACCCATTCCAGTTAATTCTGAGACCCCATTCCCAGTAATTCTGAGACCCCATTCCGAGTAATTCTGAGATCCTATTCCCAGTAATTCTGAGCCCCACTCCAGGTAACTCTGAGACCCCATTCCCAGTAATTCTGAGATCCCATTCCCAGTAATTCTTAGAACCCATTCCCAGTAATTCTGAGACCCCATTCCCATTAACTCTGAGACCCCATTCCCAGCAATTCTGAGACCCTATTCCCAATAATTCTGAGACCCCAATGCAGGTAATACTGAGACCCCATTCCCAGTAATTCTGCGACCTCATTCCCAGCAATTCTGAGACCCTATTCCCAATAATTCTGAGACCCCAATGCAGGTAATACTGAGACCCCATTCCCAGTAATTCTGCGACCTCATTCCCAGTAATTCTGAGACACATTTCCCAGTAATTCTGAGACCCCATTCCCAGTTATACTGAGACCTCACTCCCAGTAATTCTGAGTCCTCACTCCCAGTAATTCTGAGACCCCATTCCCAGCAATTCTGAGGCCCCATTCCCAGTAAATCTGAGGCCCCACTCCCAGTAATTCTGAGAACCCATTCCCAGTAATTCTGAGACCCCATTCCCAGTAATTCTGAGAACGCACTCCCAGTAATTCTGAGACACCATTCCAGGTAATTCTGAGACCACATTCCCAGTAATTCTGAGACCCCATTCCCAGTAATTCTGAGACCCCATTCCCAGTTATTCTGAGACTCCATTCCCAGTAATTCTGAGACCCCATTCCAGGTAATTCTGAGACCACATTCCCAGTAATTCTGAGACTCCATTCTGAGTAATTCTGAGACCCCATTCCCAGTAATTCTGAGACCTCACTCACAGTAATTCTGAGACACCGTTCCAGGTAATTCTGAGACCTCATTCCCAGTAATTCTGAGACCCCGCTCCCAGTAATTCTGAGAACACATTCCAGGTAATTCTGAGACCGCTTTCCCAGTAATTCTGAGACCCCATTCCGAGTAATTCTTAGACCCCATTCCCAGTAATTCTGAGCCCCACTCCAGGTAATTCTGAGACCCCATTCCCAGTAACTCTGAGACCCCATTCCAGGTAATTCTGAGACCCCATTCCCGGTAATTCTGAGATCCCATTTCCAGTAATACTTAGAACCCATTCCCAGTAATTCTGACACCGCATTCCCATTAACTCTGAGTCCCCATTCCCAGTAGTTCTGAGACCCTATTCCCAGTAATTCTGAGACCACAATCCAGGTAATTCTGAGGCCCCATTCCCAGTAATTCTGAGACCTCATTCCCTGTAATTCTGAGACCCCATTCCCAGTAATTCTGAGCCACCCACTCCAGGGAATTCTGAGACCCCATTCCCAGTAATTCTGAGATCCCATTCCCAGTAATTCTGAGACCCCACTCCAAGTAATTCTGAGAACCCATTCCCAGTAATTCTGAGACCCCATTCCCAGTAATTCTGAGCCATCACTCCCAGTAATTCTGAGACACCATTCCAGGTAATTCTGAAACCACATTCCCAGTAATTCTGAGACCCCATTCCCAGTAATTCTGAGACCTCACTCCCAGTAATTCTGAGACTCCATTCCCAGTAATTCTGAGACCCAATTCCAGATAATTCTGAGACCCCATTCCCAGTAATTCTGAGACCCCATTCCCAGTAATTCTGTGATCCCATTCCAGGTAATTCTGAGAGCCCGTTCCCAGTAATTCTGAGACCCCTTTCCAGGTAATTCTGAGACCCCATTCCCAGCAATTCCGAGAATCCATTCCCAGAAATTCTGAGACCCCATTCCCAGTAATTCTGAGACCCCACTCCCAGTAATTCTGAGACCCCATTCCCAGAAATTCTGAGACAACATTCCCAGTAATTGTGATACCTCATTCCCAGTAATTCTGAGACCCCATTCCCAGTAATTCTGAGACCCCATTCCCAGTAATTCTGAGACCCCATTCCCAGTAATTCTGAGTGCCTATTCCCAGTAATTCTGAGACCCCATTCCCAGTACTTCTGAGTGCCTATTCCCAGTAATTCTGAGACCTCATTCCCAGTAATTGTGATACTTCACTTCCAGTAAGTCTGAGATCCCATTCCAGGTAATTCTGAGACCCCATTCCCAGTAATTCCGAGACCTCATTCCCAGTAATTCTGAGACCTCACTCCCAGTAATTCTGAGACACAATTCCAGGTAATTCTGAGACCACATTCCCAGTAATTCTGAGACACCATTCCCAGTAATTCTGATACCCCATTCCCAGTAATTCTGAGACCCTAGCCCCAGTAATCCTGACCCCATTCCTAGTAATTCTGAGACCTCACTCCCAGTAATTCTGAAACCCCATTCCAGGTAATTCTGAGACCCCATTCCCAGTAATTCTGAGACCCCATTCCAAGTAATACTGAGACCCCATTCCCAGTAATTCTGAGACCTCACTCCCAGTAATTCTGAGACACCATTCCAGGTAATTCTGAGACCACATTCCCAGTAATTCTGAAACCCCATTCCAGGTAATTATGAGACCCCATTCCCAGTAATTCTGAGACCCCATTCCAAGTAATTCCGAGACCACATTCGCAGAAATTCTGAGCCCCACTCCAGGTAATTCTGAGACCGCATTCCCAGTAACTCTGAGACCCCATTCCAGGTAATTCTGAGACCCCATTTCCAGTTATTCTGAGACGTCATCCCCAGTAATTCTGAGACCCCATTCCCAGTAATTCTGACCCCATTCCTAGTAATTCTGAGACCTCATTCCCAGTAATTCTGAGACCCCACTCCCAGTAATTCTGTTAACCCATTCCCAGTAATACTGAGACCCCATTCCCAGTAATTCTGTGACCTCACTCCCAGTAATTCTGAGACACCTAAACAGGTAATTCTGAGACCTCATTGCCAGTAATTCTGAGACCCCACACCCAGGAATTCTGAGAACCCATTCCAGGTAATTCTGAGACCCCATTCCCAGTAATTCTGAGACCCCATTCCGAGTAATTCTGAGACCCCATTTCCAGTAATTCTGAGACCTCACTCCCATTAATTCTGAGACACCATTCTAGGTAATTCTGAGACCACATTCCCAGTAATTCTGAGACCACATTCCAGGTAATTCTGAGACCCCATTCCCAGTAATTCTGAGACCCTATTCCCAGTAATTCTGAGACCACATTCGCAGTAACTCTGAGCCCCATTCCAGGTAATTCTGAGACCCCATTCCCAGTAACTCAGAGACCCCATTCCAGGTAATTCTGAGACCTCATTTCCAGTAATTCTGAGATCGCATTCCCAGTAACTCTTAGAACCCATTCCCAGTAATTCCGAGACTTCATTCCCATTAACTCTGAGACCCCATTCCCAGTAGTACTGAGACCCTAATCCCAGTAATTCAGAGACTCCAAGCCTTGTAATTCTGAGACCCCATTCCCAGTAATTCTGACACCTCATTCCCAGTAATTCTGAGACCCAATTCCCAGTAATTCTGACCCCATTCCTAGTAATTCTGAGACCTCATTCCCAGTAATTCTGAGAACACACACACAGTAATTCTGAGAACCCATTCCCTGTAATACTGAGACCCCATTCCCAGTAATTCTGAGAGCTCACTCCCAGTAATTCTGAGACACCATTCCAGGTAATTCTGAGACCTCATTCCCAGTAATTCTGAGACCCCATTCCGAGTAATTCTGAGACCCCATTCCCAGTAATTCTGAGCCCCACTCCAGGTAATTCTGAGACCCCATTCCCAGTAATTCTGAGACCCCATTCCCATTAACTCGGAGACCCCATTCCCATTAGTTCTGAGACCCTATTCCCAGTAATTCTGAGACCCCAATCCAGGTAATTCTGAGACCCCATTCCCAGTAATTCTGAGACATCATTCCCAGTAATTCTGAGATCCCATTCCCAGTAATTCTGAGCCACCCACTCCAGGGAATTCTGAGACCCCTTTCTCAGTAATTCTGAGACCCCATTCCCAGTAATTCTGAGACCTCACTCCCAGTAATTCTGAGACCCCATTCCCAGAAATTCTGAGACCCCATTCCCAGAAATTGTGATACCTCATTCCCAGTAATTCTGAGACCCCATTCCCAGTAATTCTGAGACCCCATTCCCAGTAATTCTGATTGCCTATTCCCAGTAATTCTGAGACCCCATTCCCAGTAATTCTGAGACCCCAATCCCAGTAATTTTGAGACCCCATTCTCAGCACTTCTGAATGCCTATTCCCAGTAATTCTGAGACCTCATTCCCAGTAATTCTGAGACCCCATTCCCAGTCATTCTGAGACCCCATTCCCTGCAATTCTGATACTTCACTTCCAGTAAGTCTGAGATCCCATTCCAGGTAATTCTGAGACCCCCTTCCCAGTAATTCTGAGACCCCATTCCCAGTAAATCTGAGACCTCACTCCCAGTAATTCTGAGACACCATTCCAGGTAATTCTGAGACCACATTCCCAGTAATTCTGAGACCCCATTCCCAGTGATTCTGATACCTTATTCCCAGTAATTCTGAGACCCTAGTCCCAGTAATCCTGACCCCATTCCTAGTAATTCTGAGATATAATTCCCAGTAATTCTGAGACCCCACTCCCAGTAATTCTGAGAACCCATTCCCAGGAATACTGAGACCACATTCCCAGTAATTCTGAGACCCCATTCCCAGTAATTCTGACCCCATTCCTAGTAATTCTGAGACCTCATTCCCAGTAATTGTGAGACCCCACTCCCAGTAATTCTGTTAACCCATTCCCAGTAATACTGAGACCCCATTCCCAGTAATTCTGAGACCTCACTCCCAGTAATTCTGAGACACCATACCAGGTAATTCTGAGACCTCATTGCCAGTAATTCTGAGACCCCACTCCCAGTAATTCTGAGAACCCATTCCAGGTAATTCTGAGACCCCATTCCCAGTAATTCTGAGACCCCATTCTAAGTAATTCTGAGACCCCATTCCCAGTAATTCCGAGACCCCATTCCCAGTCATTCTGAGACCCCATTCCCCGCAATTCTGATACTTCACTTCCGGTAAGTCTGAGATCCCATTCCAGGTAATTCTGAGACCCCATTCCCAGTAATTCTGAGACCCCATTCCCAGTAATTCTGAGACCTCACTCCCAGTAATTCTGAGACACCATTCCATGTAATTCTGAGAGCACATTCCCAGTAATTCTGAGACCCCATTCCCGGTAATTCTGATACCCCATTCCCAGTAATTCTGAGACCCTTGTCCCAGTAATCCTGACACCATTCCGAGTAATTCTGCGACCTAATTCCCAGTAATTCTGAGACCCCACTCCCAGTAATTCTGAGAACCCATTCCCAGTAATACTGAGACCCCATTCCCAGTAATTCTGAGACCCCATTCCAGGTAATTCTGAGACCACATTCCCAGTAAGTCTGAGACCCCATTCCAGGTAATTCTGAGACCCCATTCCCAGTAATTCTGAGACCCCATTCCAAGTAATTCCGAGACCCCATTCGCAGTAATTCTGAGCCCCACTCCAGGTAATTCAGAGACCGCATTCCCAGTAATTCTGAGATCCCATTCCCAGTAACTCTGAGAACCCATTCGCATTAACTCTGAGACCCCATTCCCAGTAGTTCTAAGACAGTAATCCCAGTAATTCTGAGACTCCAATCCAGGTAATTCTGAGACCCCATTTCCAGTTATTCTGAGACGTCATCCCCAGTAATTCTGAGACCCCATTCCCAGTAATTCTGACCCCATTCCTAGTAATTCTGAGACCTCATTCCCAGTAATTCTGAGACCCCACTCCCAGTAATTCTGTTAACCCATTCCCAGTAATACTGAGACCCCATTCCCAGTAATTCTGGGACCTCACTCCCAGTAATTCTGAGACACCTAACCAGGTAATTCTGAGACCTCATTGCCAGTAATTCTGAGACCGCACACCCAGGAATTCTGAGAACCCATTCCAGGTACTTCTGAGACCCCATTCCCAGTAATTCTGAGACCCCATTCCGAGTAATTCTGAGAACCCATTCCCAGTAATTCTGAGACCTCACTCCCATTAATTCTGAGACACCATTCTAGGTAATTCTGAGACCACATTCCCAGTAATTCTGAGACCGCATTCCAGGTAATTCTGAGACCCCATTCCCAGTAATTCTGAGACCTCATTCCCAGTAATTCTGAGACCACACTCGCAGTAATTCTGAGCCCCATTCCAGGTAATTCTGAGATCGCATTCCCAGTAACTCTTAGAACCCATTCCCAGTAATTCCGAGACTTCATTCCCATTAACTCTGAGACCCCATTCCCAGTAGTACTGAGACCCTAATCCCAGTAATTCTGAGACTCCAATCCACGTAATTCTGAGACCCCATTCCCAGTAATTCTGAGACCTCATTCCCAGTAATTCTGAGACCCCATTTCCAGTAATTCTGACCCCATTCCTAGTAATTCTGAGACCTCATTCCTAGTAATTCTGAGAACACACACCCAGTAATTCTGAGAACCCATTCCCTGTAATACTGAGACCCCATTCCCAGTAATTCTGAGAGCTCACTCCCAGTAATTCTGAGACACCATTCCAGGTAATTCTGAGAACCCATTCCAGGTAATTCTGAGACCCCATTCCCAGTAATTCTGAGATCCCATTCCGAGTAATTCTGAGACCCCATTCCCAGTAATTCTGAGCCCCACTCCAGGTAATTCTGAGACCCCATTCCCAGTAATTCTGAGACCACATTCCCATTAACTCTGAGACCCCATTTCCAGTCATTCTGAGACCCCATTCCCAGTAATTCTGATACTTCACTTCCAGTAAGTCTGAGATCCCATTCCAGGTAATTCTGAGACCCCATTCCCAGTAATTCTGAGACCCCATTCCCAGTAATTCTGTGACCTCACTCCCAGTAATTCTGAGACACCATTCCAGGTAATTCTGAGACCACATTCCCAGTAATTCTGAGACCCCATTCCCAGTAATTCTGATACCCCATTCCCAGTAATTCTGAGACCCTAGTCCCAGTAATCCTGACCCCATTCCTAGTAATTCTGAGACATAACTCCCAGTAATTCTGAGACCCCACTCCCAGTAATTCTGAGAACCCATTCCCAGTAATACTGAGATCCCTTTCCCAGTAATTCTGAGACCTCACTCCCAGTAATTCTGAGACACCATTCCAGGTAATTCTGAGACCACATTCCCAGTAATTCTGAGACCCCATTCCAGGTAATTCTGAGACCCCATTCCCAGTAATTCTGAGACCCCATTCCAAGTAATTCCGAGACCCCATTCGCAGTAATTCTGAGCCACACTCCAGCTAATTCTGAGACCGCATTCCCAGTAACTCTGAGACCCCATTCCAGGTAATTCTGAGACCCGATTTCCAGTAATTCTGAGATCCCATTCCCAGTAACTCTTAGAACCCATTCCCATTAACTCTGAGACCCCATTCCCAGTAGTTCTAAGACACTAATCCCAGTAATTCTGAGACTCCAATCCAGGTAATTCTGAGAACCCATTTCCAGTTATTCTGAGACGTCATTCCCAGTAATTCTGAGACCCCATTCCCAGTAATTCTGACCCCATTCCTAGTAATTCTGAGACCTCATTCCCAGTAATTCTGAGACCCCACTCCCAGTAATTCTGTTAACCCATTCCCAGTAATACTGAGACCCCATTCCCAGTAATTCTGAGACCTCACTCCCAGTAATTCTGAGACACCTAACCAGGTAATTCTGAGACCTCATTGCCAGTAATTCTGAGACCCCACTCCCAGTAATTCTGAGAACCCATTCCAGGTAATTCTGAGAACCCATTCCCAGTAATACTGAGACCCCATTCCCAGTAATTCTGAGACCTCACTCCCAGTAATTCTGAGACACCATACCAGGTAATTCTGAGACCTCATTGCCAGTAATTCTGAGACCCCACTCCCAGTAATTCTGAGAACCCATTCCAGGTAATTCTGAGACCCCATTCCCAGTAATTCTGAGACCCCATTCTGAGTAATTCTGAGACCCCATTCCCAGTAATTCTGAGACCTCACTCCCAGTAATTCTGAGACACCATTCCAGGTAATTCTGAGACCCCATTCCCAGTAATTCTGGGACCCCATTCCCAGTAATTCTGAGACCACATTCGCAGTAATTCTGAGCCCCATTCCAGGTAATTCTGAGACCCCATTACCAGTAACTCGGAGACCCCATTCCAGGTAATTCTGAGACCCCACTCTGAGTAATTCTGAGACCCCATTCCCAGTAATTCTGATCCCCACTCCAGTTAATTCTGAGACCCCATTCCCAGTAATTCTGAGATCCCATTCCCTTTAATTCTTAGAACCCATTCCCAGTAATTCTGAGACCCCATTCCCATTAACTCTGAGGCCCCATTCCCAGTAGTTCTGAGACCCTACTCCCAGTAATTCTGAGACCCCAATCCAGGTAATTCTGAGACCCCATTCCCAGTAATTCTGAGACCTCATTCCCAGTAATTCTGAGATCCCATTCCCAGTAATTCTGAGCCACCCACTCCAGGGAATTCTGAGACCCCTTTCTCAGTAATTCTGAGACCCCATTCCCAGTTATTCTGAGACCTCACTCCCAGTAATTCTGAGTCCTCACTCCCAGTAATTCTGATACCCCATTCCCAGTAATTCTGAGACCCCATTCCCAGTAATTCTGAGACCCCACTCCAAGTAATTCTGAGAACCCAATCCCAGTAATTCTGAGACCCCATTCCCAGTAATTCTGAGACCTCACTCCCAGTAATTCTGAGACACCATTCCAGGTAATTCTGAGACCACATTCCCAGTAATTCTGAGACCCCATTCCCAGTAATTCTGAGACCCCATTCCCAGTAATTCTGAGACCCCATTCCAGGTAATTCTGAGACCCCATTCCCAGTAATTCTGAGACCCCATTCCCAGTAATTCTGAGACCCCATTCCAGGTAATTCTGAGACCCCGTTCCCAGTAATTCTGAGTCCCCATTCCAGGTAATTCTGAGACCCCATTCCCAGTAATTCTGAGACCCCATTCCCAGAAATTCTGAGACCCCATTCCCAGTAATTCTGAGTGCCCATTCCCAGTAATTCTGAGACCCCATTCCAGGTAATTCTGAGACCCCATTCCCAGTAATTCTGAGACCCCATTCCCAGTAATTCTGAGACCCCATTCCAGGTAATTCTGAGACCCCGTTCCCAGTAATTCTGAGTCCCCATTTCAGGTAATTCTGAGACCCCATTCCGAGTAATTCTGAGACCCCATTCCCAGTAATTCTGAGCCCCACTCCAGGTAATTCTGAGACCCCATTCCCAGTAATTCTGAGACCAGATTCCCATTAACTCTGAGACCCCATTCCCAGTAGTTCTGAGACCATATTCCCAGTAATTCTGAGACCCCAATCCAGGTATTTCTGAGACCCCATTCCCAGTAATTCTGAGACATCATTCCCAGTAATTCTGAGATCCCATTCCCAGTAATTCTGAGCCACCCACTCCAGGGAATTCTGAGACCCCTTTCTCAGTAATTCTGAGACCCCATTCCCAGTAATTCTGAGACCCCACTCCCAGTAATTCTGAGACCCCATTCCCAGAAATTCTGAGACTCCATTCCCAGAAATTGTGATACCTCATTCCCAGTAATTCTGAGACCCCATTCCCAGTAATTCTGAGACCCCATTCCCAGTAATTCTGAGACCCCATTCCCAGTAATTCTGATTGCCTATTCCCAGTAATTCTGAGACCCCATTCCCAGTAATTCTGACCCCATTCCTAGTAATTCTGAGACCTCATTCCCAGTAATTCTGTGACCCCATTCCCAGTAATTCTGAGACCCCACTCCCAGTAATTCTGAGACCCCATTCCAGATAATTCTGAGACCCCAATCCTTGTAATTCTGAGACCACCATTCCCAGTAATTCTGAGACCCCATTCCCCGCAATTCTGTTACTTCACTTCCAGTAATTCTGAGGCCCCATTCCAGGTAATTCTGAGACCCCATTTCCAGTAATTCTGAGACCCCATTCCCAGTAATTCTGAGACCTCATTCCCAGTAATTCTGAGACCCAATTCCCAGTAATTGTGAGCCCTCACTCCTGGTAGTTCTGAGCCCCCATTCCCAATAATTCTGAGACCCCACTCCCAGTTAGTCCGAGACCCCATTCCCAGTAATTCTGAGACTCCACTCCCAGTAATTCTGAGTCCCCATTCCCAATAATTCTGAGACCACACGCCCAGTAATTCTGAGACACCATTCCAGCTAATTCTGAGACCACATTCCCAGTAATTCTGAGACTCCATTCCCAGTAATTCTGAGACCTCACTCCAGGTAATTCTGAGACCACACTCCCAGTAATTCTGAGACCCCATTCCCAGTAATTCTGAGACCGACTCCCAGTAAATCTGAGACCCCACTCCCAGTACTCCTGAGACCCCACTCCATATAATGCTGAGTGAACTATTTATGGAGGAATCATGCTGTTGAAATTACACTGTACAAACATGGCATGCAAATGCTGCATGTACTTGTATGCAATTCCTTTGCCTGCTACTTTAATAGAGGCACTATCCTACAATTTTATTTTAATGTGTTAATGTCTCTGTTAAAATATTGGACAACAGAATTTCTTCTGGACGTATTAAATGTTTGCTGGCTAATATTTGCACAGTGTAATTTAAAGGCCAATCTTTTGTTTCAGTTATTCAATTTTACACTGATAAGGCTTCTCTCTCTTTGTGAAACCTCTAAGCCAACAGGTTTTTGTTTGAAAAGATTTATGATCTAAGTCTAATGTAAACTTCCTCATGACTTAACTGGTAGAGAAAGAACACGCATTTATATAGCACTTGATCACGCTTCTCATGACATCCCATAACACTTCACATCCAATGACTTTTTAAAGTGCAATGACTTGTCCTTTGGGTAAATATGGCAACCAGTATGAACACAGCAACAACCCACAAACAGTAAGTGGGATGAATGAGCATTATAGTAGAAAGAAGACGTGCTCAGCTATTACCCGCTATCTTTCTTGGGGTAGGTAAGCCAGCAGGATCTTCTGATTTTGAAAACTCTTATCTTATAATATTTGGCTTAATTAATTGAGCAACAACATCTTGTCATATTCTTAATAACCTTGAGTATTTTTAAAATTAAAATGCTATTACATTTAATGCTCGAAGGATATCAATATTATAAATTAATTATACACTTGACTTTTTGTTATAAGAATGGTTTTGGACATGAAATTCTTACAAAATACTTGGATAGTAATAATGCATTTCATGCTCCTTCATTATAATCTTTGCGCTTAGGAATTGAACTCAAATTAGGCGTGGTATTTTAATCATCAGAATCTCAAAAAACATTAAAACTTTGAGGGTGAAGTTGGTCACTGCCAGTAGCACGAAAATGGGCTGATAGCGAATTAATTTTACACCGCATCTGAATTAATTTTCCATAGAAAAGAAAATGGTGCAAATTGACCAATTTCACCCCCCTTTGTCTAATTTTAAAGTGTTTTCTTAAATCACCACTGTACAATATCTAGCTCAGAATTAATTGCATGTTATGTTTCACTTTGAAATAAATGAAATGAGAAAAGGAGGCGATTATCAGCGCATATGTGTTTTGTCTGGTGTGCTGTGTGTGCTGGTGAGGCCAATCCCCGGTGACCTGCTGAGACTGGACAGGCAATGGATAACTTTACTCTGGAACAAAACAGAAAAGCTGCCAAGAGGACAGGAAGTTGGAAAGACTTCCTCAAGCACGGCATCAATGGGACTCTTTCATTAATCTGAGCATGTGCAGTGGGCTGGTGCATTGAGGTGAGAAGGTACTTTATACATAAATAAAAAAAAGCTTTGTGTTTGAGCAAGTGGAATTCCAAAGCATTGGGGACAAAAACTGAAATACCCCATTCCATCTTTACAAGTCATTATGGTTACTTATGACACAGACCTATGGTATCTTGTGTGGAGTGGGTGCATCAGACCAATTTAAATGTCTGGGCTATTTGAAGGGCTTTGTTCTACCTGCCAGAATCTTCTGTCTCCATTGTAATTTAAATTTTTCTTGATTTGTTTTCCAGAGAACAGCGCTTACGTAATGTTTCTGAGAACAATATTACTACTAAAATAGCAGGAAGTTCTGAGGGACATTTAGTACACCAAGGAGGATTTTAAGTGCACAGGGAGGCACAAAGTAACTGCAGACTTGGGGTCCCTGTCTTAAATGTCAGTACCTTCACTGCTTTGGATCTGCAGATGCTTCAAAAGTGTTTAAAATGTACGGCCTAGAAATTCACTTTGGGCCCGCCAGCTGACGTGCGCCCAAAAGTTAGCGCTGAGCGCGGAGCCAGTTGCGCCCGTCAGATATTCAGTTTTTGCGCCCCAAGTTGGAACCGGGCGCTATTCCAGGGTGTGCCCGCCCCCGCTTGGGGCGCTGAAACTGAATTTCAGCGCTCTAGGCGCCGCTGCGCCACCCGCTGCGGAGCGGCAGGCTGCGGTACTGCAGGCCTCCTCCTTCTCTTAATGGGGAGGTGCCTGCAACGGGGAGATCGCCGCTGGATAGTGCCGGCAAATGAGCCCGGCACCACGGAGAAGTGCCGGGTTCGCGGAAAGCAGCCAGCAATGCCGCGGGGAGGGGGTGGAGGAGGCCGGGGAAGGAGGTGCGGGCAGGCGGCCGCCGAAAAAGCGGCCGGCCGCACCTCCACCTTAAAGCGCCCCACTAAGGCTACAGGACGGCCCCGTTTTCTGATCGCTGTTTGCGGCCGCTGCGGAAGAGGCGGCCGCAACTAAATATGGCGGTCGGGCCGGTAGCGGGGCGGTAGACGGGCACTGCGCACACCGATGACGTCATCGGTGGCGGCGCAGCGCTACTGGCTAACGCCGCCATTACCGCAGCGCTGAATATCGGCGAAAGCTCAGCAAGTGGCGCAAAAGCCCTCTTTGGGCGAAAACTGGGCACAAAGCCTACTGAATTTCTAGCCCTACATATTTCCGATAGGCTTAAAGTTATAACTTATCTACGTCACAGAGTCTGAAACAATAAAAAATATTAGTCTGGATATTACACAATGTGGTATTATCCAAGGAAAGCCTAACCTATTCATCATCCATTCATATGATAATGTTGAACCGGGCAATTTTCAGGTTATCAGGAATTGTTTCCAAAAATGTATGTCCATCACTGAAGCATGAATCAAACAAAGGGAGACTTTCCATCGTACCTAGCAATCCTGGGTGCTGCAGTTCTAAGGATGAGAGCATGACATGGCGCGAACGAGGGAGAAGTGATGGAAAATGGAGAGTACAACATCACCACCTCATTACGACCTTGCTTGCATGGAGCTGCCCAAAAATAAAGAGGCACTTTCCCTGCCAAACATGACTTTGGAAAATGGGGTAGGGGGTTAATGTGGGGGAAGTTCCGGTCAACAGGCAGCCAGTGTATGGAAAACGCAGGCTTGAGCCTTATCGTCAAATAACCTTCTGACACTCACTATTCTAGGCTCACACATGAAGAATCACAATTTGGGTGAAGTAGTGGACAGCTGACAGCACCTTTGGAACTACAACCCAGCATGAGTCAGTGCCTTCAAGAAAGGAGGGACGAGGAGGAGAGAAATTGGAATAAAATGTTAGTCATGTGGTCGTCTGGTGGAAAGGTAAAAATTCAATGGCAGGTTGCTATGATTAGCATTGTACCCTGATACTTACTGGAGCATTGCTTCTATCAATCTCTATCATTATCTTCTCACTATTGAAATTTAGATTATGGGGAATTGAACAGATAGATAGGACATGTAGTTAGTTACATAGCATCTTCTCATGTTCTCAGAATGCCCCAATGATCCATGAATTACAATTAGGGGGGATACAGAGATCTGGCACTTACAGCAGGAAGTGGCAATTGCCGGGGGCACATCTCTAGAAATCACGGGCATGTGTTATGTGATTTTCCATCTATGAATTTTAATAGATGGCAAATCATGGCCTGTGCACACACAATTTCCCTAGGTACACTCCCTGTGAGTACTGGATCACAGAACTGTTAAAACTTCAGTGTTTGTAGCCAGCTTTTTCATACTAGTACCCAAAGCAAATATTACTTATGTAAATAGCACATGTACCACTATACCAGGCGCATTTGCAAGACTGAGTAACTGACATGAAAATAAGGAAACTATAAAAAGAAAAAAGAAAGACTTGCATTTCTATAGCACCTTTCACGACCACCGAACATCCCAAAGTGCTTTACAGCCAATGAAGCCAATGAATAATCTGTGAGCCCACATATCAATCGTTAGGTCTTTTTGTGTATCTGTATTTATTTTAATCTATGTACGATACACAGACACACACAGGTGAAAACAAACACAAATACACAAACAGGCTAATGGGGATCATTTTCAATGCTGGGAATGCATATTGGAAAATTTATCCTCAAATTCATTGATTCCGTGCTCCCAGTGAGAGCCTTGCTCAAAGGGAGAGTAGGTGATGGAATCGACACTACAGTATTGTGGTCCTATGTCTGAACCGCGCTACTTTTGAAGAAGGATCAGTGAATTCATGCTTATATATCTGCCCTTGCCCATCTCATTCTCTATTCATCGTTCCTTCTGCAGCCTCAATCAGTCTGAAAAGAAAAGCAAAAATCACCAAGTCACATCTGTAAAAAGAAAATGAATCGTTCTCAAAAAAAATCTTGGCAGCAGTTTCAGTCAGTCTCTTAAAAATACAACTGTATCAAAAACATTAAACAGACATTAAAAAATTGGTGGCTAGACTCTAATTCCCTCACTTCATGCAGAGCATGAAGCGGCAGATAACGGATATTTAGCAGAACTTGTGCACTCACTCGCTACTCAGCCCTTCACAGAGGCCCCACTTCTCCATTCAAAAATTGTATGGAAGAATAAACATTATAGTTAAACATACTTACTCTGTGTGTACCCATCTTTTGCAATCTGATTACTTTGTTTCCTAATAATGACCTCCAAATCCTTTTGACAATTTGTTTTAATACTATTGCTAACAGGTATTGGTGTTCACACGGAAAACAAAGACATTCACCCAGGGATTATAAACAGGTCTGTTTTACAGGAGGGTCAATAAAAGAAAAGGTCAAATTAAACTGGAAGTTGGGAGCTGACAGGAACATAGAGACAGTCTGTCTTTTGACCGGAATTTGTACAGTACTATAATATACACAAACATTCACAGTCTAGGGGATGCTTATTTATGTGGCTTAAAGCTTGTGAATATTGTAGAAATGTTAGTCTAACTGAGGTAACACAGAGACATTTCAAGGGTGTACTTTTATATTTTTAGCTCTTGTGCTGAATCATATTGCAGAATGATACCGAGCATAAATGACCTTCAGGGCTGTGTTATACAATCGTTTTTTTAAAGATATTTTTTACAGTGATGTATTTTGCGCCACTTTGAAGGGGCAAAGTTTGCTAAATGATACACTTCACTGTGGTAAGCATTGATGCTGATGCTCTACAAAAAACTAGCTTGAGCAAGGATATTAGCCTGAAGGGATACAGAAGAGAGCGTAGCAGAAAACATTTGAAAGAAAGAGCTCAAACAGCACTCAGTTTATTCTGTCATCCTCCTCTCTTCAAGATACTGATATGTGCTGAGTTACAGTTCCGAGGGCACAGGCAATCCTCCAGTATATTACTCCGGTAGACATTCTAAATGTGGAAGCTCCCATAGTCAGTGTTAACAAACGATTACACATAATGGCCCTGATTTAACTCGAAGCACGAGTGCGACGGGGGAGGGGGGCGGGGTGAGTGACAATCTCACACAGCTGCGCTGGTGTGAGGTTTGAGCCATTTTAACCCCCGGGCCTCATCTGCATCCTGGAGCCTAGTCTCCTACCCAAATCCAGCTGGAATCACTACCTAGCTGGATGGCAGGAAAGGGATTTCAGGCAGCAGGAGGCCACCACAGGAGACCTGAGAGAATGGCCCCCCACAGTCAGGTTAATGGGTCGTGAGGTGTTCGCAGTCGGGGAAAAGTGGGGAAGAAACCCAGGGCAGGGAAGGCCAAAGGTTTTCTTGTGGGACCTGGCAGGAGGGAGGGGCGGGGGGGGCACTCCTGCTTTTCCTGGCCCCACAAGGAAATCTTTAAAAGATTTTAACTTGCTGGTCCTCCTGGCCCTGGATCCATTTCTTGGCAGCTTCCCCCAACATAGTCAGTACGATGCTTGACTCACGCGGCCTGGGGTTAAAATAGGGTCGGAGTCCGAATTACATCATCGTACGCCGACAATTGAGTATTTATGAGGCCCTCGCCTGCCTGTGGAGTGGGCCATCTCTCGAGCCTGTTCCACCATTCAATGAGCTCATGGCTGATCAGTATCTTAACTGTACCCACCTGCCTTGGCTCTACATCCTTTTATACCCATCGATCTCAGATTTAAAATGTATGCTTTCTGTGGGAGAGAGTTCCACACTTCGACCACCCTTTGTGTGAAGAAGTGTTTCCTAACTGGCTCTGATTTTAAGGTTATGTGAAGGTTACGAATGGGAGTGTAAGAACTCTTACCCTATTTTAACACCCTACCCACATGCCAGGCAATGTACCCTCGAAGCAGCGTGGCCGTGTGGATGCGCAGTGTCTGTGAGGTCCCGCACAGACGGCTCACCGTTGTAAAGACTGCGTATGTGCAAAATTTGAATGTGTCGCGCAGCAATTTAAAGGGACCGCGCACAAAAAAATTAGAGGGAACATTGATGCCAGGTTAAAATCAGGACTTTATACTTTCCAGGAGAGATCACTGGATTATGACCAAGAGAGGGAATTTTCACCCTCCTTAGTCCACAGTCAATGAGGCCAATTGCAATGGCCATACTGCCACCTCAACAATAACGTACACTTATATAGCACCTTTGACATAATAAAGTGCCCCAATACCTCAGCTTCACTTAGTTAATGCAGCACAGAGTTGGATTGAATGTGGCTTCACCTTGACCTAGATGTGTCAGTACCACACAGGGTAATGCTTTTTTCCCGTAAGTTGTTGTTGGAGCTGGCAAACCAGGACTGGTCCAAGTGTGACAGGGACCTTAGACATCAGCAGTGGTAGTTCTGCTGGTTTAGTCATTTTGGGGAAAAAAGCATTGCCCACCTTGAATCAGAGGCTACGTTGTTTCATGATGAAATAGAGTGGTTAACCAAACAGATCCTGGTATTTAGGCCAAACATTAAAGTGTGACACGCAGATTTAACATGTGATATTCAGATTTAAGGAGGGTGGGACCTGGTCGACCGCCCGTTTTATTCTTCTTTGAAGTCAATGGAGAGTAAAATCAGACGGAGTGTAACATAAGGGGACAACGCCAGCCGTCCGGTTCCTGCCCGATGGGTCAGGTTCAAATTATCCCCAAGATGTGATCTGATCTTCACATTTAAGGTGCAAAGTGCTTCGATGCAAGACTTTATACCAATATCTAGACCATAATGGAAAGGCCCTGGATTTGCCTGCATTATGCACAAGCTTTCGTCCCTTGTGCTCTGGAATGTCAGGTTCAGAAAGTGAAGAAACTGTTGTTTTTGTCTTTGATGATACCATTGAATGAGGTGCCAGTAGTATTTATGTAATAATACATTGATGTGGGAGCCGGTTAGGGGCACATTGGCGTCACGCTGACCCTGATGTGACAATGGTGAATACAAAATCAGTCACTTTTATGTCCCTAATTCAAACGAGAAGAATAGGTGAGATAGAATCCCTTCAGGTGACGAGTCAAATTTACATTTTACCCTTTTATACCCAGCTAAAGAGGTCAACGTTCCCACAAATACATGAAAGACCACCAAGCTGAAGTTCGTGTGTTTAATGAAAATGATTGACAGCAGAGATCAAACGATAGGTTCAAAAAGGTTCAAAAGGAATTTTCTTCAGAGCAAAATGTTACAGGGCAGACCCGAAGAAATGGGATTACTATATTTCCACTTCCATTAACCTCGTCTGTGTTAAATGTCACGCACCTGGGGACATTCTGTCCTTCCTGAATTCTTCTATTTTGAGCTCTACAGAGCACTGCTTTCGTTTGGTGTAATTAATGACAAGTTAAAATGTAGCACTGGCAAGCCTCCAGTAACTGGGCATTTTACCAACACAAAACCAAACTAGTGTTTTGTTGCAGCTTCTGTGCCGAGGACTCTTGTGACAATGATGGGATTTGCTTAATTCAAACTTAAATTAAAATCAAGATTATTTCAAAAAGGTTCCAATCGTTTACAACACAACCATGCGACGTGTCCTACACAGCATGACGTGCATGTCCAGCTGGTGGTTGCTAGTGTGAGTCGTGTATAAAACAGCTTTTGTGCTGTACTTGCACACTGATGTGGGAACTTTAACTCCCTGGCGGTCAGCCGGCAGAACATGTGGGTGCCCAGCCCAGGAGGTGGTGCGAGTGGCCCACTGCATTTTAACAGCCGGGCTAATTCGTTAAATGTAGCCAGCAAGCTGCCCACCTGAATCAGGCCTCCAGAGGCTCTCTCCGCGTTCTGGTTGGTGCAATATTGGGCAGCATGGAGGCCCTATGGCTGGCAGTCGGGGTTTCTTCGGTTCGGAAGCGAGACAGGGGCAGCCTGGAGAGCCAGTGACCCAAACGTTCTTTGTGGGGCCTGGAGGAGCACTTCTGCTTCTTCTGGCCTGACAAAAATAAGTTTTGACCTTACCTTTCATTGCCTCAACTGGGTGTCTGACAGCTTCTACTGAGCAGAGCGACCATTGAGGAAACTTCGCTCGATAAGCATTTAAATTGGCTTTTGGGCCTATTTACGTGGGAGGACCCCGATATACTTCCACTTGAGTCTGGCAGACACCTCAGCTGCCCAGCTTCAATAAAGCTACGGGGCGGAAACAGTGGTAAATGTACCTCCTGGATATTAACTCCCATTCTGCCCCGTTTCCGTGGGCAGTTAAAATCCTCACTTGAGTTTCTCACTCGTATTACTAATGGGTTGCTGTGCAGTGGTAAGCTAAGTATAAAATGTTTCTTTTGATGTGTTGGGAGGATGGGAAAAGGGGTTGCTCATTTCCTCAAACTCCATCCAGTGCATTGTGGGCACAACGACACTACTGTGACGCAATTAATTGTTCTGCACTGAAGCCGTGCAGTAGAACTCTCCGCTAGAACTCTGCTGGTGTAATTGAAGCAAACCTACACTGAAAATGTGTTTGTGTCAGACTGTGGAAAGGCTGGTGATGCTAGGAATTGCATGAAGCAGACTTCCTGGTTTTAAAAACTGTGGTACAGTCACATTGGCTAATTATAGAGATATGAGGATGTAATTGTGGGCCATAGTTTCCTGTTCCAAGTTTTGATTGAATAGTCCATGACAAATGTGGAGGAAGTGCTTATAGCAGTATTTTTTTCTATATGTAATACCCACTGGAAATGTTATGTACGCTAAGTATGGTTATCAATCTTTAACTTAGACACTGTATTATCATTGTTATAAATCCCTGGGTTAAAGTTGCCCATGTGAAGGTACGGCAAGAACTTTTAAGGACACAATGTGACTAAGAGCAGACTTTCCATAATTCTGCACCAGTATCAACTGTTGCAGACAGTGAGGCTGCGCAGTCTCCAGGCAGAAACCCCAGGAGGAAGGGGTGGAGTCGGGTTTTTCGAGCGGGAAACGCGAGCGACTGGAAGAAAAGAGGGCAGGAGCTCTGAAAAGAGGGCAGGAGCTCTGAAAAGACGGCTCAGGAAGCAAATGGCTGCTGCATCCCGTCCCGGGCTTCCAAACTCGGCCGCCGCCCTTCGTATTAGCAGCTCTGCATCCAGAACTCAAAGTGGGATTCAGTGATCGTGAAGAGAATTCAACGAAGGGGTTCGGAGTCATAAGTCTTGCAGACATTATACATACCATGAGCTCCAACTTAAGCGCGCCAACGAAAGAGTGCACTCGAATTTGGACACAGGGACAGATTCTCCTTTGAATCCATATAAATGGAGAATGTATGTTTATTATGTCTAGATTAATTCTAATGTATGCAAATGTCTAATTTAGGTCATTGACCCGTAATCTTCTTATACTGTCTGACGTTAAAACTATAAAGTAAGATAATTAGAATTAAGCCATTGTAGTAGTGATCTCCTTACTGGACTATAGAATACTGTCTACAACAGAGACCACATCTCACATATATCTAGAGAACCGTGAAGGGGTTACATTTTGGGGGCTCGTCCGGGATTGTGGTTTATTTATGTCAGTAAACTAACAGTATTGAATGCTCATTGCTAAGAGAGTGGTTTGTGGTTTCTACTGGGCTGTTTGAGCATAAAAGATGGATGTTATTGAGGTTGAAGCTTGGTGCAAACGGAAGCAGATAGCTACTACCCATGCCATTGTGCTGAATGGTGTTGCTAACGATGAACCTGATGATGTCTTGCTAAGGGCTCTGAATTGTGTCAAAGCCTTTGGAAAGGTTAGGATAGTTGAGCGCTGCTTGGATACAGCTACCAAGAAGCAGTTTGTGTTGATCCAGACATCAGAGAACCTGAGAGGTCATGGTTTACCTGAGGCAGTTGGGCTTTCTGAAGAGGCTGGTCCCTGGCCAGTTCAGTTTGTCCCTATTACTACTAAGGAAGAAGAAGGGAATCAGACCAAGTTGTTGTCATTCTTGAGACAAGAAGGAAAGACTGTTGCTGATGTCAAAGGTCTGATAGGTCCTTCGGCCCTGGATATGAACACTCAGTTGGTCAGTGCCATTAGTTCTCTGGTGGATAAATGCACCAATCTGCCCTTCGAGGCTCAGGGATACCGTAAGCTCCGTATGTTCTCAGGAGTGAGACCAACTCCCAGTGGGAAAGAGGAGTACGACGCCTGGGCTGAGCAGACCCTGCCTCTGCTAGAGGAATGGCAGTGCAGTGACAATGTGAAGAGGCAGAGAATAGTAGAAAGCCTTAAGGGTCCTGCTGCTGACATTGTAAGATTCTTAAAGGCGCAGAACACCTCTGCTACTTCCTTTGACTACATGCAGGCTCTAGAAACTGCCTTTGGAACTACTGAAACCATTTCAGATTTGATGGTCAGATTCAGAAGCACATTCCAGTGTGAGGGAGAGAAGCTGTCCAGTTATCTGCTGAGAATAGACAAACTGCTGCATTGTATGTTACGGAAAAGAGGGATTGAGTTGCCTGAAATGAATCGGTTCCGCATTGAACAGGTTGTGCGAGGTGCATTGCTCGAAGACGTGACTGCTCTTCGCATACGCATGACCCATAAGTTGCGAGATCCACCTACTGTTGAGTCTGTGTGTCCCAGTTATGCTTATGATCAATCACTGCACACAGACAACAAGAATAACTTTTAACAGGTCTTTACTATTCAGAGGTCAGGGCTGAACTGCCCAGCAAGTCCCTACACAACACTTATATATCGGTGTGGTCACCACCGGTATTACAGTATACAGCAACCAAGAGAAAGTAGTACATCACTTAAGGTAGTTCTCTTAAGGTGGAACAGGTTACATACACCACAATCCTCCCTTTTTAGCTTAACAGTTATATCCCCATTTAACATAACATAATAACATATATATATATACAACTTCATGCAAAACAGTTCAAAGATTCAGGCCTAGAAATTCAGTAAGGCGCTGCAAGCTTTGCGCCCAGTTACCGCCTAAAGAGGGCTTCTGCGCCAGTAGAGGAGGTTGCGCTGATATTGAGCTCGGCGGTAATGGTGGCGGTAGCCGGTAGCGCTGCGCCGGCACCGATGATGTCATCGGTGTGCGCAGTGCCCCGTTTCCGCCCCGATGCCGGCCCGACGCCCATATTCAGTTGCCGCCGCCTCCTCCGTGGCGGCCGCTACTAACATCCGGAGACCAGGGCCTTACTGCAGCCTTAGTGGGGCGCATAAAGGTGAAGGTGCGGCCGGCCGCTTTTTCGGCGGCCGCCTGCCCGCACCTCCTTCCCCGGCCTCCTCCACCACCCCCCCCCGCGGCATTGCCAGCTGCTTTCCGTGAGCCCGGCACTTCTCCGTGGTGCCGGGCTCATTTGCCGGCACAATCCAGCGGCGATCTCCCCGTTGCAGGCACCTCCACCTTAAGAGAAGGAGGAGGCCTGCAGTACCGCAGCCTGCCGCACCGCATCGGGTGGCGCAGCGGCACTTAGAGCGCTGAAATTCAGTTTCAGCGCCCCAAGCGGGGGCGGGCACACCCTGGAATAGCGGCCGGTTCCGACTTGGGGCGCAAAAAGTGAATATCGGACGGTTGCACATGGCTCCGCGCCCAGCGCTAACTTTTGGCTGTTAGCCAGCTGGCAGGGCCATAGTGAATTTCTAGGCCTCAGTCTCTGAGGAGGCCTCCTGATTCGAGTTGGATAATGCCTTTCAGGGGTCTCTGATTCTCGTTGCTGGGGTGACTCATCTAGTTGGTCTCTTATGGATTGGACATCATCATCAGGTACATTCACTTCTGAGGTAGATGCTTCAGGTTCACTAACTTCTTCCACGGTTGTCTCTGCCGTAACCATGGGTTCGACCCTTGTTCTCGATTCTACCAGTTGGTCGGCATGACGCCGTATTACATTTTCACCAATATCTACCGTGTACATCAGGGGTCCTTGTCTGGCCCTAATTGTTCCAGATTGCCATTTCTCGTTTTTATAGTCCCTGTCTAACACTGGTTGTCCTATTTCGAAACTCCGAGTGGTCTTGTTATTTATATGCTGGAACTGTTTGTTTTCAACTTCCCTCCGCACATTTGGTTTTAACAAGTCCAACCTGGACCGCAACCTCCTGTTATAGAACATCATGGCAGGACTTTGGTTTGTCACTGCATGAGTGGCGTTTCGATATGCCAGTAGGAATTTGTCCACCTTGTGTTGTAGTGGAATCTGATCTTCGCTCATGGCCTTTACTGCTTTTTTGAACGTTTGTACAAGTCTCTCGGCCAACCCATTTGTAGCCGGATGATATGGGGCAGAGGTATAATGTTTCACCCCATTCTTCTTCATGAATTTCTGGAATTCTTCTGACACGAACTGCGGTCCGTTGTCTGAACATATTTGTTCTGGCAATCCATTTCTTGCAAATATCGTTCTTAGCACCGCGATCATCTTTTCCGAGGTAGTGGTAGTCACCTTAATCACTTCTGGCCATTTAGAATGTGCGTCCACCGCAATTAAAAACATGGAGTCCATGAATGGACCAGCAAAGTCAATATGTACACGTTGCCATGGGGTTGAAGGCCATTCCCATGGATGCAGCGGTGCAATCGGAGGTGCATTTTGCACTTTTTGGCACCCTGAACAGCTTTTCGTCAGATTCTCTATCTGTTGGTCGATACCCGGCCACCACACATAAGCCCTAGCAAGGCTTTTCATCTTGACTCCCCCCAGATGACCTTCATGCAGTTCCTTTAGAACTCTCTCTCTTAACTTAGGAGGAATAATCACCCTTGTTCCATACATCAATGTTCCTTGACAGACGGACAGCTGTTCTCGTCTTGCTGACAATGCCGGTAACAGTGGATCACCATGTGCTGGCCATCCCTTCACTGTCACTTCGTAGACCCGGGACAGTGTCGTGTCGTTCCTGGTTTCTCTTTCAATACTTGCATTGGTGACTGGTAAACATTCGATGATGGTCGAGTGAAATAACTCAACAGGGTCAACCGTCGGTGCCTCCTCCTCTGTAGGTAGTGGCAGGCGCGACAGCCCATCAGCATTACCATGCTGCTTTGTACCTTTGAATTCAATCTGATATTGATGTGCCCCTAGGAAAAGGGACCATCTCTGGAGTCTCTGTGCTGTCATCACCGAAACACCCTTCTTAGGGTTAAAAATGGATACCAACGGCTGGTGGTCTGTCAGAAGCGTGAACTTTTGGCCCTGCAGGTAATGATTAAACTTCTTTACTCCCCACACAAGGCTGAGAGCCTCCCTATCTATCTGAGCATAGTTGCGCTCAGCGGAGGTCAATGATCTGGATGCGAATGCAACTGGCCTCTCCAGGCCATTTGGCAACTTGTGTGAGAGTACTGCCCCAATACCATATGGAGAAGCATCACAAGCCAAACGAATAGGCAGCGTTGGGTTGAAGTGAGCCAACACTTCCTCTGAGGTGATCAATGCCTTGCTTTTGCGAAAGGCCCTCTTACAGTCCTCGCTCCACTTCCATGGTACTCCCTTCTGCAAAAGAGCGTTCAGCGGGTGCAGCACTGTGGATAAATTTGGCAGAAACTTATGGTAATAGTTAATCAACCCTAGGAACGACCTCAACTGGGATACATTATCCGGAGCGGGAGCCTTCACAACAGCTTCGATCTTGTCAGGAGACTTATGAAGCCCCTCCTGGTCAATGACATGACCACAGTACGAGATCCTCTTCTGAAAGAACTCACATTTCTGGCGATTAACTCGAAGTCCATTTTCTTTCAATCTGGTGAGCACCAGTTCCAAATTTGCAAGGTGTTCCTCGTCATCATCTCCTGTAATCAGAATATCGTCCAGGTAACATTGTGTGCCTGGAATTCCCTGTAATACCTGCTCCATGGCCCTCTGCCAAATTGCTGGAGCCGATGCCACTCCAAAAACCAGTCTATTATACCGGTACAAGCCTCTATGCGTGTTGATCGTGAGATACTGGCGTGACTCTTCCTCAACTTCCATCTGTAAGTACGCCTGCGCCAGGTCTATCTTGGTGAAGTGTTTCCCGCCAGACAATGAAGCGAAGATATCCTCAATCCGCGGAAGCGGATACTGCACCGTGTGAAGCACCGGATTAACAGTGATCTTGAAATCTCCACAGATGCGAACCTTCCCCGGTTCCCCCGGCTTGTTGCTCGATGAACACTTCATGACGGGAACAATGGGCGTGGCCCACTCACTCCAGTCTACCTTAGACAGTACTCCTGAATGTTCTAGCCCTTCCAGCTCAGCTTCCACAGCAGGTCGTATCGCATAAGGTACCGGTCTGGCTTTGAAAAATTTCGGGTTTGCATGTTCTTCAACCTTGATGTTTGCCGTAATTCCTCTCAGTGTTCCCAGTCCCTGTTGAAACACCTCTTTAGCATCGTCCAATATTCTGGACAATCGTTTAGGTTTGACATCTTTTTTACCGGAATCTACCGTTAGTGCTTTTAAGGAATGCCAGTCCATATTTATTTTCCTAATCCACTCCCGTCCCAGTAGTGGTGGACCGCCCTCAGGTAGCACATATAAGTCCATTCCTCGGCTTTCTTTGCCCTTGTGGACCACCTTTACCTCTATCTTCCCGATGGGGTATACTCTTTGCCCCGTGTATGTTTTCAATACAATCTCCGTATCCCGTAGGGGAATATGTGGGAATAACCTTTTGTAATCTTGCTTATTCATGACCGTCAATGCCGATCCAGTGTCCAATTCCATCTTCACTTGGACTCCTGCTATCTGAAGTGTGACCCAAATTGTTTGGAGGTCTGCTTCCTTACCAACATTGTGCACTCTTAGACTACCCAGTTCATTACTGCTGGAGTCTGAATCTGACTTCTGTTCGTTCGAACTGTTCTCTGTCACCTTGTGTACCTTTCTGTACTTTTCCTGCGGTGACTTTTTGCTGCTGGTCTTCTTTCCTGACCGGCATACTTTAGCTATATGACCAAGCCTGCCACATTTTCTGCATTCCTGATTTTTGAACCAGCACTGGTTCTGATCGTGCGTTGTCTTTCTACAACGATAACATTTTACTGTACCCAAGACCATTTGATTGGTGCTGAGTTCCGGTGACCGTAGCTGCATTTCCGCCGTGCCTCTCGCTGCAGCTTCGTGCGATGCTGCAATAGTGACAGCTTTATCAAGCGTAAGATCATTCTCCTCAAGCAGTCGCTTTTGTGTTCCTTCTTTTAACAATCCACACACAAATTTATCTCTCAGCGCATCTGCTAGTCCTGTTCCAAACTGACAGTACTTTGATAGCTTACGCAGTTCAATTAAAAATTCAGCGTTGCTTTCGTCTTTCAGCTGCGTTCTTCTGTAAAATTTAAATCGTTCCGCTATCATCAGCGGCGTGGGGTTTAAATGATTTTTCAGGACAGTAACAATATTCGCGAAAGTCTGATCCGCCGGTCTATTTGGTGATAGAAGGTGCTTCAATAGCCCGTATGTCTTCGCACCCATTGAGCTTAATAAGGTTAGTGTTTTCTCATCATCTGGTACCTTATTTGCTTTACAATAAACTTCCATGCGTTCTACATACGTGGTCCAATCTTCGATATCGCTATCAAAGGTATTAATGCTCCCATGTTTCGGCATCCTTGCAAGTTTTTAAAATTTTTCTTTTTCTCAAAATGGCGGCTTCCCGCGCTTGTCTTCTTCCCCCGCCTACTAAAACGGCGGCTTCCCGCGCTTGGCAGTCTTTCCCACGCTCGTCTTCTTCCCCCGCCGACTACAATGGCGGATTCCCGCGTTTGCCTTCTTCCCCCGCTGGCTGCAATCGCGATTGCCTTGCTGCTGCCGTTCTCGCCTCCCCAGCGGTTCTCAATTCCCCGACGCTGCTTTGCCTCGCAGCCCCGCTTGCAGCCCGGTTCTTTACACCGGCTGCGTTTGAGTTCTCCGCGGCTCTCGTGCCTTAAGCTGCCCCAGTCGCTGCGCCTCTCGGCCTCGATTGCAGCCCGGCCCTTTTTACCGGTCGTGGTCGAGTTCTCCGCCCTTATTCCTCCGTTTTCCCTCCCCTACTCCACAGCCAACGCGGCCGAGTTTCTGCTCGTGTCGCTGATCGGCTTACCCACCACCGTGGTAGAAGGGATGATCACTGCCTGTCGCTGATGGAGGGCTTCGTGGTCAGAATTTTTCTTTTTTTTTTAACCCGGGTTCTCGATGCCTCCCGTGCGATGGTGCTCAGCAGGATGATGAGGGCGGATGCCTCTTCTCGACGCCCGTTCTGAGGACGAAGCTGCCTTGGATGTAAAACTGCCGCAGGGTAAGATCGGACTCGTTGCCACTGTTGAGTCTGTGTGTCCCAGTTATGCTTATGATCAATCACTGGACACAGACAACAAGAATAACTTTTAACAGGTCTTTACTATTCGGAGGTCAGGGCTGAACTGCCCAGCAAATCACTACACAACACTTATATACCGGTGTGGTCACCACCGGTATTACAGTATACAGCAACCAAGAGAAAGTAGTACATCTCTTAAGGTAGTTCTCTTAAGGTGGAACAGGTTACATACACCACACCTACCTTCACTGAGCTGCTAAGAGAAGTCAGAGAGGAGGAGGATATGCTTCAGGCCCGGAATGTAGCAAAGAGTGCTGTGATGTCCAAGCTTGTGACTCCTGTTACAGTTCCTACTCCTAAGGGTGATGTCAACCCTGAGATGGAACAGCTGAAGAAGGAAATAAATGTCATGAGAGCCGAGATGGCATATTTTCGGTCTAAGCCCAACACAGAAAGGGATGGCGCACGGGTGCAAAAGGTTGAACACCCTGCAAAGTCTAACAGCAAAATGAATGATTCCTCTAAAGGATATCCCCATGAAGGAGATAGACCTGGAGTCTTTTGTTTTAACTGTGGAAAGGATGGACATTTCAAGCGAGAATGTAGAGGTGAGGAAAATCTAAAAAAAGTAGATGACCGTCTCATAAAACTTACCAAGAAGTCGGGAAACTACAAAGGGGCACAGTAACGGAACGGCCTGCTGTCCCTATAGTTAAGACACGTTCCGCTAAGTGCAATAATAGACGAGGGGATATGAAAGACATCATACCTGAAGGTTTAGTAGGGCCGAGTTCTGCTGTATCTATACAGATTGAAGGCATTTATGCTAAAGCTATCCTCGACACGGGTTCTCAGGTTACCATACTGTACAGATCCTTCTATGACCGATACCCGACGCATTTGCCGTTAACCCCAATCAGTCTTCTGCAGATCTGGGGCCTTAGTCCTGCTGATTACCCATATGATGGCTATTTGTCGCTGAGGTTGGAGTTCTTGGAAGCTGATGTAGGGACCACTGAGACCATTGATGCACTTGTGTTGGTTTGCCCTGACCCCATGGTGAAAGGTGAGGTTTCCATACTGGTTGGCAGTAATACACCCATAGTGAGACGACTCCTGACAAGCTGCAAAGAGCAGGGAGGTGAAAACTTCTTGAGCACCAGACACATTCACCCTGTTTTCAAAAAGGCTTTTGAGAAACTGCCTGAACTTTCTTCCGACGTAGATGATAGCAAAAGAGGAATTGTGTGGTATGTTCGAGCCAAACCTATCACCCTGCGTCCTGGAGGAGTGGCTAGAATCCCTGGGATACCAAAATTCCCTGGAACGCCAGGTACTGAAGCCATTCTGATAGAGTCACCTGATGATCCTGCAGAAGAGTCATGGTTTCCAAATGAGCTTCTGGTGAGACCAGAGTTGCAGACCCCGACAGCTGTGATGTCAAGGAGAGTTACAGTGACCGTGAGGAATATGTCAGGCAAAGGAATCACATTGAGGAAAGGAATGCCGATTGCGCATCTGTTTCCTGTAAATGTACTGTTGTCACATGTGAAGGAAGAGTCCAAAGTTAACTCAACCGGAGATCTGACACCCTCCTCCTTCAACTTTGGAGATTCATTCGTTCCTAAAGAATGGAAGGACCGATTAGTCAGGAAGATGATGGAGCGGAGAGGAGTTTTCTCTACTCATGAGTTTGATGTTGGTTGTAGTAAGAGTACTCGCCATTCTATCAGAATTACCGAGGATAAACCCTTTCGGGAGAGGTCTCGATGGCTGGCACCAGCTGACATCGAAGCAGTGAGACAGCACCTGTCGCAGTTAAAAGAAGCTGAGATCATTACCGAGTCCAGGAGTCCTTATGCATCTCCTATAGTGGTGGTGAGGAAAAAGAACGGAAAGATTCGGATGTGTGTGGACTTTAGGACGCTTAACAGACGTACTATTCCCGACCAATACACCGTTCCAAGAATTGAGGATGCACTGGCTTGTCTTAATGGAAGCAAGCGGTTCAGTGTGTTGGATCTCAGAAGTGGATACTACCAAATACCGATGAGTGAATCGGATAAAGAAAAGACAGCCTTTATATGTCCAGTTGGGTTCTACCAATTTGAAAGGATGCCACAGGGAGTTTCAGGTGCTCCAGCAACTTTTCAAAGAATAATGGAACAAACAGTTGGGGACATGAACTTGCTCGAAGTATTGGTGTACTTGGATGATATCATTGTGTTTGGGGCAACCCTTGAAGAACACGAAGCTCGGTTGCTGAAAGTGCTTGGTCGCCTGGAGGATGAAGGTCTCAAGCTATCATTGGACAAGTGTCAGTTTTGCCAAACATCTGTGGCCTATGTGGGGCATATTGTATCACAGGATGGAGTAGCCACAGATCCATCCAAGATCAAAGCTGTTACCACATGGCCCAAACCGAACACAGTGACTGCCTTGCGGTCATTTCTTGGGTTCTGCGGATATTACAGGCGCTTTGTGCAGGATTACTCCAAAGTGGCCCATCCTCTGAATCAGCTGCTGGCTGGTTACCTCCCACCAGCCGAGAGGAAGAAAAAGGCTAAAGGTAAAGAGAACAAGGACTACCTCAAACCCTCTGAGCCTTTTGGTGTTAGATGGGATGAGAAATACGAAGAGGCCTTCCACACCTTAAAGCAAAGTCTTACTCAAGCCCCCGTGTTGGCTTTTGCAAACCCACAGCTGCCATATGTGCTACACGTGGATGCCAGTCAAGAAGGGTTGGGTGGTGTGTTGTATCAGGACCAAGGAGCAGGACTGAGACCTGTAGCGTTCATCAGTCGCAGTCTTACGCCATCAGAGCGTAACTACCCAGCTCATAAGCTAGAATTCTTGGCGTTGAAGTGGGGGGTGGTGGATAAGCTGCAGGATTATCTGTATGGAGCGAAGTTTGAAGTGAGGACAGAAAATAATCCATTAACCTATGTGTTGACTTCGGCAAAACTTGATGCCACCGGCCACCGCTGGCTTGCTGCACTATCTGCTTACGACTTTAGTCTCAGGTACAGACCTGGGAACCAGAACATTGACGCAGATGCTCTGTCTCATCGCCCACACTACCAGAAACCAGAGTGGAAAGATGTTGCTTCAGCAGATGTGAAAGTAATGTGTCAGATGTCCGTGGTATCTGGACCAAAGAATTCATTTCATGCCCGAGAGATTGACCACTTGGGAGCGTCAATGCATGCTGTTCCCCAGGCATTTTGCAACCTTTCCAGTTTGGATGTACAAAACTTACCCATGTTGTGTTCATCTGAAATATCCAAAGCACAACAGGAGGATCCCTGTATTCATGAGGTGTTTTCAGCTCTCCGTCTGGGTGATATTACACAGATCGACAAATCAAAACATCCTGACTGTCGTCTGCTCCTAAGAGAATGGGACCACTTGGAAATTAAAGAGGGAGTGTTGTGTAGAATCACTCACCCACCCACTAAACCATGTCATTCACAGTTGGTCCTGCCTGAAAAGTACAGGGAAATAGCAATGAAGTCTTTGCATGATGACGCAGGTCATCTGGGAGTAGATAAGACCTATGGGTTGGTCAAGGACAGATTCTATTGGCCGCGTATGAAGTCTGCGGTTGAGGAGTTCTGCAAGTCCTGTGCACGTTGTGTCCAGAGAAAGACTTTACCTAAAAGAGTTGCTCCTCTGTTTCACATGCAAAGTGATGGACCTCTAGACCTTGTCTGTACGGATTTTCTGTCCATCGAACCCGATTCCAGCAATACCGCAAATGTCTTGGTCATTACAGATCATTATACTTGCTATGCCCAAGCTTTTCCCACAAAGGATCAGAAAGCATCCACCGTTGCCAAAGTGTTGTGGGAGAAATACTTCATCCACTATGGACTGCCAAAGCGAATACACAGTGATCAAGGTAGAGACTTTGAAAGTAGACTTATACATGAGTTTTGTCCATGCTCGGGATTGAGAAGTCAAGAACAACTCCATACCATCCTCAGGGAGATCCTCAACCTGAGCGGTTTAACCGTACTTTGTTAGACATGCTTGGAACGCTGGATTCAAAGCGAAAGAACAAGTGGAGTCGGCACATTGGACATCTTGTTCATTCTTATAATTGTACCCGAAATGACGCTACTGGTTTTTCACCGTACTACCTCATGTTTGGACGTGAAGCGAGGATGCCGGTGGATTTGTGTTTCGGAGTATCCAGTGATGGCACATCACAGAGAACTTACCTCAAGTATGTATCTGACATGAGAAAGGAATTGCAAGCTGCTTATGAACTTGCTGAGTCTGTTTCTGCCAAACAGAATAAAGGAAATAAGCAGAGGTATGACCAGAAGATCCGGTTTTCCCAACTCATGCCTGGTGACCGAGTTCTCATACGGAACCGAGGACTTCAAGGGAAACATAAGTTAGCAGACCGCTGGGCTTCTACACCTTACATTGTTGAAAGTCAAATGTCACAACTACCTGTGTTTCGGCTAAAACCTGCAGGTGGGAATGGACCCATAAAAATACTGCACCGGAATCATATCCTGCCATTGGGACAGCAAGTGCGTCTGGATCCGCCAGCGGATAATGAGCCGACACCTAGTAGGAGAACCCTGCAGAGAAGAAGAAGGAAAAAAACGAGAAACCAGGAAAACTTTGTTCCAGAAGACAGAAAACCCATGACACAGTGTGTGGATCATGAGGAACCTGATGAGTCGTAAGATGAAGAATGGGATCTATGGTACGACCTCCCAGAAAGACGCATAAGACAGAATCTGGATGAATTGTCTGAACCATTTAGCTCAGACTTGGACATGGTCTGGGAAGAACCAGATGCTTCCGAGAAGGAGATAAAAGAGACTGAAAGGCATGATAACAAAGGAACCAACGCCTCCAACGTAGTTGAAGGAACTGAAGACCGGGTATCCGAAATAAGGAGCTCACAGCGAGTTAAGAAGGTTCCTGAAAGATTGACATACAGTACACTAGGAGTGCCAAGTGTAATGATAGCCCCTACGGTTCGGTATGTTACCTCCCTTTATACATGGTTGGGAAGCATGCAACCACTTATGTGTAAAGTTCATTAGTCATGGGGACATGCCTATATCTGGTAGGGGGGGAGTGTAATACCCACTGGAAATGTTATGTACGCTAAGTATGGTTATCAATCTTTAACTTAGACGCTGTATTATCATTGTTATAAATCCCTGGGTTAAAGTTGCCCATGTGAAGGTACGGCAAGAACTTTTAAGGACACAATGTGACTAAGAGCAGACTTTCCATAATTCTGCACCAGTATCAACTGTTGCAGACAGTGAGGCTGCGCAGTCTCCAGACAGAAACCCCAGGAGGAAGGGGTGGAGTCGGGTTTTTCAAGCGGGAAACGTGAGCGACTAGAAGAAAAGAGGGCAGGAGCTCTGAAAAGAGGGCAGGAGCTCTGAAAAGAGGGCTCAGGAGGCAAATGGCTGCCGCATCCCGTCCCGGGCTTCCAAACTCGGCCGCCGCCCTTCGTATTAGTAGCTCTGCATCCAGAACTCAAAATGGGATTCAGTGATCGTGAAGAGAATTCAACGAAGGGGTTCGGAGTCGTAAGTCTTGCAGACATTATACATACCATGAGCTCCAACTTAAGCGCACCAACGAAAGAGTGCACTCGAATTTGGACACAGGGACAGATTCTCCTTTGAATCCATATAAATGGAGAATGTATGTTTATTATGTCTAGATTCATTCTAATGTATGCAAATGTCTAATTTAGGTCACTGACCCATAATCTTCTTATACTGTCTGACGTTAAAACTATAAAGTAAGATAATTAGAATTAAGCCATTGTAGTAGTGATCTCCTTACTGGACTATAGAATACTGTCTACAACAGAGACCACATCTCACATATATCTAGAGAACCGTGAAGGAGTTGCATATACACAGAAAATACTTGCAATAAGAACTCTGGTCTGCACACTTGCAATAGTAAGTATTTGGAGGGTACTCTTGCAGATGCACACGCTGCACAATTTTAGGTAGAAATATCCCATGTGCAACTGTTAAGGGAGTAGTTGAGGTGAATAGTATAGATGCATTTAAGGGGAAGCTAGATAAGCATATGAGGGAGAAGGGAATAGAGGGTTATGCTGACAGAGTTAGATGAGGAGGGTTAGGAGGAGGCTCGAGTGTAGCGCCAGCATGGACTGGTTGGGCCAAATGACCTGTTTCTGTAATAAAAACAGAAAATGCTGGAAACAGTCAGCAGGTCAGGTAGCACCTGTGGAGAGAGAAACAGAGTTAACGTTTCAGGTTGATGACCCTTCGTTAGAACTGGCCTGTTTCTGTGCTGTATATTCTATGTAATGCTATGTTACGTTTTAGTGACTGAATTTTTTTTCTGATTAGGTTACTGATTTTATCCTCATTAAACACACTTGTACAATTCAATATTTCCTTCATCTGGAAACCTAGGTAAAAAAAAACCTTGCTTGATCTGATATTACCATGGCTGGTGGCTCTCCTAATCAGTTTAGTTGTTACCTAATTGACACACTTAAAGAGGAGACTGGCATGTGTCAAATTTATCACCTGTTGGTATTTGTAAGGTGTAGATGTTATAGAAGGTGAAGGCGATTGTTAGTTTGATTGCCATTTGCTTCTGGCTGTTGAACTCACAGGGGGGAGCAATTCAGTTGGTTTGCGCCTCTAGTTAGTACCTGGTGGGGGCACTAATGGGGCGCTAATGAAGTAGCGCCAGGGTGAGGCAAATCCAGTTGCCCCTTAGTGCTGCCGCTAACAGTTAGTGCCAGGGGCTTTAGTGTCAGGAAGATTGTGACGTCAGTGAACGTGCAATGCTCACTGAACGCCCCATCTGACAAATTGATTATCACCCCCTGCCTTAGTGCCTTGCTCCGACAATGACAGGAAGAGGAGGCATGAAGCAGGCGCATGGCGGCTCCAGGGGCAATATTTAAAGGGATGAGTTACAGCTGTCAGTTTAGTGCTGTTTCACTGCTTCCTTGTCAGTTTGCGATTGTGCAAGAGTTTAATTCAGTCATTTAAAGGTTCTTTAGTATCAGGAGTGTTGTGGCTTCTAAAAATTTGTTACATTTATTCTGACAAAATTTCAAAGTGCAACACATCGTTATATTAATGGGGGCTGTACTGTCAGTCGACCTCGACCTCCAGGATCTACTGCAGAGGGAGCGGAGGCAGCGAGAAAGATTGCAAGACGTGGCCAGAGGGAGGAGGAGGGCCATCAGGGCTCTCAACAGGAGGCCTTACCTTCTGAGGGTATTCCGACAGCACTTCTCCTATCTCCAGTTAAGTGAGGAGCAGTGTATTGGAAGGCTCCACTTTACCAAGGAGGTGGTCACTGAACTCTGCCACCTCCTGCAACCCAGACCTCAAGCCACAGATCAGGGCAAACATGGCTATCTCAGTGGCAGTCAAGGTTACCATTGCCCTCAATTTCTTTGGCAATGGTTCTTTCCAGTCTGCAACAGGAGATATAGCGAACATCTCGCTGTTCGCCATCCATTGCTGCATCCGAGAGGTCACAGAGGCTCTCTACAGTAGGAGAAGGGATTGCATTTCCTTTCCTATCAACAGAGAGAAGCAGGATGAAGGTGCACATGGCTTTGTCAGGATAGCGGGCTTCTCCATGGTGCAGGGCGCCATTGACTGCACCCACGTAGTTTTGCGGGCACCGCAAAACATTCCTGAGGTCTTCCATAACTGCAAAGGCTACCACTTAATTAATGTGCAGTTGGTGAGTGACCACAAATGGCTGTAGACTGCCAGCATGGGCGGCAGCAGTCTGGGCTGGCTGGATGACAGACAGCGACAAGGGAAATGGCGGAGTGGCAGTGGTGGGAACAGGAATTCTGTCATCCTGAGAGAGGATAGCAGGTTCCTGCTCCACTGACCCACTGCCACTCCCCCGAGGCAGCACCTCAGCATCACTACCAATCTGCTGGAGCACAGATTGCTGGCCTGCTGTGACACTGTGAATGCCCCAGTGGACGGTGGTCGACCCAGCCATGATGGCAGCAGTCAGAGCTTAAGTGGCACCAAGCTGAGACTGCATGAGAGCAGTCTGAGAATCGATGGCACCAAACATAGACTGTATTACAGCACTAAGACATTGCGTCGCTTCTGCCTGTGCTGCAAGGGAAGCTGCCACATCGCCCATCACACACGGCATGAGGTCTGGGTCGCCACAGTCTCTCTGGGAGTCCACCATCCTTTGCAGACTGCAAATGATGGGCTTCATGGAGTGCGCAGAGCTCTGTGTAATGTTGGAGGTGGACTCCTCCATGCTCCTTACCACTGCCGAGAGGTTCTCGGGCACCCTTGCCATTGCACCTATCATCTCGTGTGCATGCCCATCACCCTTCTTCTAAAGGCCTTCCCATTGAGGTCCTCATCTGAGTCCTGTGCAGCAGAACTCACACGCGAACTCGCCCTTCGGGGAGCTGGCCCCCGAGCTACCCTTTCCCCCTGCATCCTGCTACTATACTAGCCTCTATAGAACACATAGTGCCAGTATCTGAACTGGTGCCTGTGGGTGAGACATGCATCTTCCACCTTGCTCCCTACGGTGCCCTCAGTGACAGGCTGCTCAGGTGCTTGCTCATTATCAGAAAGCATAAAGGCACAAGAGTCGGGTTAAGCTAAGAGGAGGAGGTGCAGGAAGGGAGAAAGGCATGCATACTGCGTGATTAGCTGGAAAGTGGGAAAGGCTTGTGGGGTGAGGGGTAAGTGGGATGTGAGAAGAAGGAGTAGGGATGAACATACCGTTGTTGTCCCCAAGGCCATGGCGCCCACCACCTGACACCACACAATGACTTGCAGCACTCTTTCCTCCAGCTCAGACAGTGGTTGGGTGTCCGGTGGTCCCCCGCCTGTGCACTCCTGCTCCCTCCTGTTGTGAACGACCTTGGCCTGCAAGAGAAAGGAAAGTGTGTGAGTGAGTGTGGAGCAATGTGTTTGGGAGATGTGCCTGCCATAGTTAAATAGCTGTCATTGTATGCAAGGTGTGAGATGTGGGTGTGACTATTGGTAGGTAGAGATTGTTGGTGGGTGAGTGCTGGGGTTGTGGTACTTTGGGCAGTGTGTGAAGACTGTGGTTCAGATGCTGGTATGTTGCATTTGTTGAGGCATCAACTCACCTTGACCACCCGAGCGAGGTCGTTAAATTTCTTCCTGCACTGTGTGTGGGTCCTGGGGACCACAGTGTTGCCCGAGACCTGCTGGGCTACCTCCCTCCACATGGAGAAGACTTGCGGCGACGGCCTCCTGCCACTTGCCGGGTAGAGCACCACCCTCTGTCTCTCCACAGCGGACACCAACTCCTCCAATGCTTGGCCCGAAAATCTGCGGGCTCTCTCCCTGGGATGTGGATCTGCCATCATGACGCCTGCTTGAGTTGTCCGGCTCCTTGGCCTTGGCCTGCTCCTGCTTGCTGACACAGGTTCACAGCCAGCAATGCTGAGAATGAGGTTCTGCAGCATGAATGACCCACCCCTTTAAGAACTGGAAAGAGCCTGTGGCAATGATGACTTGCGATTAGACTGCGCCTGATATTGGTTAGCGCTTTGAGTGTAACGCCACTGAGCTAGGCCGTTAGCGCTTGATTTAGCGCTCCCATCCTTTCTTTGAGCGATGGCACCAAATTTTGCGTGCAGCAAGATTCATTAGCGCCTGGCGCTAAATCTCAAACTTTGCCAAAGTTAGCGCCCACTCCTGGGCTATGATGAATTTCTCCCCCACAGAGTTCCTCACATGGAACACCTATTTTCTGCTTATCTGAACAATATCAACTTAAGGCCTGTGCCATTTTCTTAGCATTGTCATTAAAGCATACAGCTCGGCTGGTTTATATAACTATCCATTTCTGGATGTAGAGAATTTATGAAAGGGCCAAATAACGGAAACAACAGAGCCTATTTATTACTGTAGGAAAAGGGAGGAATGTGTATAGGCTCTCAGCATAGGCAAGTCTGAAAGAAAATAAAACTTGCATTTATATACTGTAGCGCCTTTCATGACCTCAGGACATCCCAAAGTGCTTCACAGCCAATGAAATACTTTTGAAGTGTAGTCACTGTTGTAATGTAGGAAACACGGCAGCCAATTTGTGCACAGCAAGCTCCCACAAACAGCAATGTGATAATAGCCAAATAATCGGTTTTAGTGATGTTGATTGAGGGATAAATATTGGTCAGGATACCAACTATAACTCCACTGCTCTTCTTCAAAATAGTGCCATGGAATCTTTTATGTCCACCTGAGAGAGCAGACGAGGTCTCGGCTTAACGTCTCATCCAAAAGACGGCACCTCCGACAATGCAGCACTCCCTCAGCCCTGCACTGCTCAAGACTCTGGAGTGGAACCCACAACCTTCTGACTCAGAGGCGAGAGTGCTACCAACTGAGTCACAGCTGACACTCCTATTTTCCTATTCTTCTACATTTTTCTAAAAAGTGACAAAAATAGCAGAGCTGTCTTCATGGACTCCCTGTGAATTCTGGGACAAGAGTAAAGTATTGAATCTGTCTCATGGTTTAACAGAACCCCATCTACTCAGCAGCAACAAACCTCTAAGTAAAAAAAAAAGACTTGCATTTATATTGCACTTTTCATGACCTCAGGACGTCCCAACGTGCTTTTCAGCCAATGAAGTACTTTTGAAGTGTAGTCATTGTTGTAATGTAATAAATTATATAAATCAATATTTCGCTGCTGTCCTTCACATATGCTAAACTTTTATTTTGAATGCTTGTTGGAATAAAATTCACCTCTATTTTCAAGGTTGCTGTCCAGAAAGCCCCACCAGGTGGAAGGCAGAGGGTCAGTATGGCATTGCTGCACATTCTGTGCTTCCATTGCTGATTGTTGGAAACAAGGTCTGTGAGCTTCATTCAGCTGGTTTGGACTTCACAATGAAAGCTGAGTGAGGGCAGCATTGTGACGGAACGTGTGGGCGCTCTAGCGCATTGTGGCACAGAGCAGTTAGATGCTGGTTCACAACTCTAATTTCCCACATGGCTCTTCCCCGGTCCTGGTCATGCCATTGCCAGGAGGCACGGAGTAGAAGACAGATACTTCCTTTCTGGGAGGGATAGAAAAATTGAAAGTCGAGTCACGCTGATCCATCTCGCAAGAAACATCTATAAAGCAACAGCCGATTGAAGCCTCGAAGAAGGTGTAGAACTTATCAGCAATCGGGGGTGCTGCAAGTGAGATATCAACAGGGAGAAAGGAGGGAAAATGCAAAATAAGCTTACAAGAAGAAGAAATGATTCTCAAAGTAAACGTTGGTAGCAATGGGAATGAACATTGATATATTGACATTTAAGATAGACAGGATTCCTGTGGGGTAACAGGAGATTATAAAACTTACCTGAGTTGCCAGGAGGGTTCAGATGCACTGATCTGAAGAGGCTGCCCTGTAATGTCGAACAAAGTTTCTTCTTTTCTGGCGATCACTAGGTGGAAGCCCCTGGAAAATGAAAACGGCCTGTTTTGGGTCGTAGCTTCACACAGATGCCAGTGATGTCACTGGAAATACACATTGTGCCCCTGAAAATTGACAATGGGACATATCTCGATGCAAGTGTCAAGAAGTGCCCACCGAAAAACTCTACTGCTGACCCTGGCAGAGTGTAAGGGGTCATGGGGACTTCGCTGGTGTGTCTGCTGATGGCAGGTGCCTGCACTAACAGGAGCACATTTAAGGCCCCCATCATAGAAAACATGCAAAGGTGGCTGTGCAGGGTCGGGGGTTGGGGGGGTGGGAGCTGTTGGGTCCCCATTAAAATGTAATGAGACTTCGCCTTTGCGCGGTCCAAGCCTTGACCACCCTCAGGTACTCCTCACTTCAAGACCTGGTCTGACCAGATATTCTTCCACTGACCATTCACTCGGTCCCACTGGGAGCTGACGACTTAGGAATCCCCTGGTCAAATCTAGACTGATCCAAGCATACTGCCTGAATATTAAGTTGGAAATAGTGACGGAATTGGCACTTTTTTGATATATTAGGTTCAGTTATGAGCGTAATTGACCTCCAATGCAAACTTTGGACACACCTTCATCCTCACCATAACACTTTCCCCATTGGTTACCAAGCTAGACTTAATTGCTATACAAACGAAAGCAGTTTATTGCAATACAAGAAGAGAAGGCTATTTACTCGGTGTGGAATATTGGATAAAATGGCCCTGCCAATGATACTCCATGCTAACATAGATTCAGTACTACACATGGTTCAAGATGTGAGCAGCCACACGTACCATATTACTTTTCAACAATCCACTGATCTCCAGTTTTGTTCATAATCATGTAATTTTAGTCATACCTCTGTGTTCAGACATGCAGCTTAACCTTATATTGGCTCATGTTCTTGACCTTGCCTCCACGTGACAAGTAACAGTCCCTTTAGCACACGTGGTGTAAAATATCATATTTGCAAAGAGGTCTATCTGGCCATAACATGTAATCCATTACCCACATGTCACACAATATTAAACTACAGGTAGTGAAATTACTGCCCTGCAGTTAATTTAACATGGAATGTGACATATGATCACATTCTGTTTATATACATTATAAGAAGTTTAGGATCACAGTCACCCATTAGTCACACATTAGTTTCCATTTTTTCAGGCCTCAAAACCAAACCATATGACTCATAATTTAGAGAGCTTGGAGGAGATCACTTCCTTGTACAACTGAAGGAAAAGGTGAAAGGCAACCATAGTTATATCATTTTGACATTTTCTCCCAAAAGAGTCTGACTGATGAAAGAAGGCTCTTCCCCTAAATCCAGTCCAACACTCAAAATTTGCCACAGAAGCCATTCTAATGATTTACATTCCCTCTGTTACCTTTGGCAAAGTCTTTCAAGATGGCTACCATTAGCAGTACAACCATTTCCAAGAACATCAAAACATCTTGGACTTGAAACAGACTGGTCCATTGCACCTCAGCCCTGCCCCTGCTTCTGTTTAGTCTTTAATTACATGTACTCAGAACGACAGGCCATGATGCTAGGACTTCAGGGACAAATCAAGTATTCTAGAGAAAAGAACTGTCGGCCAGAAATTCTGCTCCCTCTTGGGGCATTTGAGGTGGAGGCAGCGGAATTTGGGAGTGAAACCCCTTTGACAGAAAGCAGAGCAAATTCCACTTGAGGGGAGGCAGACGCTTCTCCTGGCTAACATCCCAACAGCAGTCGGGGGCATTTCTGGGACATTGCTGGTCTACCCTTGAAATTATGCCAGATATGCCTCTAATAGGCCCAGCAGCACCTACATCTGAATTTGTCTCCTTAGTGCAGGGACACTGACATTTCAGTTTTGAAAACACTCGTGGCTGTGTCAAATTGTGTTTCCTACATTATAACAGTGACTACACTTCAAAAGTATTTCATTGGCTGTAAAGTGCTTTGGGACATCCTGAGGTCGGGAAAGGAGCTATATAAACACAAGTTCTTTCTTTTCATTAAATGCTGCCTGACTCTCTTTTACTCCATTATGTACTCCTCCCTAGTAATGGCCGACAAGGGAAAACCCATAGGGAATGTGCTCCTGCCTCAGTGAGGCTGGGGGCCCAGGGTGGGTGGGCATGATAATCTGCCGGTGGTCTGTTGAAAGCAATGAGAAGCATGTCCGGGTCGGTATAGCCAGAATGACTAAATAAATCATTGCAAAAAGTGTTTTCCAGCTGCAGAAATTGGCTGCCTCATCAACTCGCCAAGGCTTCTTCGGCAGCACCTCCCAAACCCACGACCTCTTCCACCTAGAAAGACAAGGGCAGCAGGCGCATGGGAACACCACCACCTCCAAGTTCCCCTCCAAGTCACACACCATCCTGACTTGGAAATATATCGCCGATCCTTCATCGTCGCTGGGTCAAAATCCAGGAACTCGCTCCCTAACAGCACTGTGGGAGTACCTTCACCACACGGACTGCAGCGGTTCAAGAAGGCGGCTCACCACCACCTTCTCGAGGGCAATTAGGGATAAATGCTGGCTTGCCAGCGATGCCCACATCCTATGAACGGATTTTTTTTTAAATTCTTACATTACAACAGTGAGTACACTTCTAAAATTACTTCATTGGCTGTAAAGCACTTTGAGACGTGCTGAGGTTGTGAAAGGTGCTACAGACATGCAAGTCTTTATTCCTTTCTAATGAATCTCTTCAGATTTTTCAGGCTCACAACTCTCCCCTTCCACCTATTTCAGCTGATGCTGGCAGAAACTCAGACCTGCAGTGCTATTGGCTCTCACTATATTAAATGTAAATGGGGTGACTTGGACTCGGTGGGTGGATCACAGGAAGGGCCTTAAAGCACAAGAGAACTCAAGGGGAGTGATTTTATGATGGAAAACTATTGTTGCCCAATTTTTGTGCCACAAAAATTACTTGCCTCAATTATGCACCAGAAATATACCGATAACTATGAGGAAATTCACTCCAGAGACACCACCAGCAACACAGACACCAGCAGAAACACAGACACCTCAGCAACACATAGACACCACCATCGACATAGACACCAGCAGCAACATAGACACCACCATCAACATAGACACCACCATCAACATAGACACCAGCAGCAACATAGACACCAGCAGCAGCAACATGAAGACAATATGAGCAGGTAAGACACATAGAAGATTCCGTGACTTCCCATGTACAATGCAGCGGAAGATCTTCTTAAAAATTATTTCTAATAAAATGTAACAGTATAGGCCTTGAAATTCCTGAGCCAGGAAGGGTGCTGCCAGGGTGTATGCCTGGCAGCGCGTCCGAATTTTCGGCAGGACCTTGTTCTGTTGGGCCTCTGCCTCTTCCTCGCCACAATCAAAATTCTGAGCCTTTTATGTCCTCCCATCTTCCTAAAGTCACTGAAAGAGGTGGGACTGGCAAGATGATGTCACCCGCCAGAAATCCCACCAGTGCCACCTTTCCTGCAGCTCACTGAAATTTGGCCTGTAGGTGTACTTGGTACATTAACGTGGACGAAGGGCCCTACAACGTCGGGTTTTTCCTAACGGCCGTCAGTTGCCATTTGGAAAGTGGCAACGGTTAAATGACAGGTCTTTATATTTAAAAAAATTCCGTCTTCAGCTGAAGCGGCCATCCCCTGATAAAGCAGCAAAGAGCCTCGCCGAAATTCCTGACTCCAGCATGCGGTGGACACCCGGTGAACATAACGAATGGTGCAGGCTTTACGTAAATGATCCTGTTATATATCATGGGTCTGGCGTAGGTTTGCTCAGGGAAGCTGAACTATGTATTTAATAAGGACGGAAGGATCGATGTAACGTGTATATAAAATGTGAAAAGTATTTTTATATAATGCGAGGGTTTAAATGAATTTGTATGCAGTATTTTGGAAAAGATTTTTTTGAATAAAAATATTGATCAAATTTATATTTATGTGAATGTCAGTTTCTGCGATGGGTGGGTAGAAGGTTATGGTTTTTTTTGTGAAAATGGGGGTGTCATGAAGCAGGTTGCTGAGACATAGTGCCAAAGTGGAAAACATGAAGATTGAGGTTGTGTTGGCCTTGTTATTCAAGTTGGATATGTGACTGGTGAATGGGTAGGTTGGGGAGCTAGAGTTGAGTGATGGGGTGGAGTGAAACATTAGGAGAACAAAGAATGGGGCTGTAGAAAGGTGGGTGCCGCTGAGTGGAAAAAGGCTAGTGATGGCGAGTGTGTGGTAAAAAACACTGATGGCCAGGAAGATGAACAGTTCAGGATGGAAATTAAGGAAGAGGAAATTAGTGATTCCAGAGAGTTTGGCAATAGTGAGTAATGAGTATGGAAGAGATTGGTGGGATGAGGTGTGAGCAGGAAAGGACGATTATTATAAAGGACATTTTGCGGGAAAAGGCAGGGAGGAGAGCTAGAAATATATATTTATAAGCATCTGGGGTGGGAATCTTGGGGTTTGGAAGGTTGGGGGGTTTCAAGGTGTGCAGCAAATTAAACAAACACAAACATAGAGAGAAGGATTGAAAAAAACAGCCGAGCTGTACTTTAAGAAACAAACAGCCAATGGGGTTGTGAGGGGAGATTTTCTCCCATCCTCTCCTCCACAATCCAGTCCATCCTTTCCGCCCACCATAGCTCCTGTGCCTCCTCTTTCTCACACATGCCCCCCTCCATTCTTTCCCTTACCTCAAACCCCTCCTGTTGAACCTGTCACTCTTCCTCACCATAATAAATACACCCACCCCATCACCCCAGCCCTCTTACTTCCTTATGCCCCCATTTCCCCCTCCACCATTACCCCTACACTAAACCCTTCACTGCTTCCCTGACCCCTTACTCTCAATCTCCTAATCTTACCTCTACCTCCTTTTCCATCACTCCTAATTGCTTCCCCTTGCCCATTCCCCCTCCCTCACCCTTCTTTTTATTTTTTAAAAGCACTTATGGGCCCCAATTTTCGCCTTGTGTGGGAAATGGTTGGGTTTCCCCGAATGTGGGGTTTCTGACACACTTAAAAAAGTGTCAGCCAGCTCCACGCAATTTTCCCTCAAGTAGCCAATTAATTCCCAGCATGTGGGAAGCCTTGCTAATTGTCCAATTCGAGTCAGAAATCCCCACAGTATGATGTCATCATTCGTGGTGCTTTCAAGGTCCATAGCAAGCACTGAATCATCTGAAGGCTTCCAAACGAACCATACAGGATGGCAGAGGAGCCTGCAGCAGCTGTGGCCAGTGCCAGACCCCGAGCTGCCTTCAAATTCGACGAGGCTTCACTGCAGGCATTATTGGATGGGGTTAGGGCCCACAGGGAGGTCCTCTTCCCTAGGTCAGGGAGGAAGAGGCCTCCCACTGAGACCAATGCTGCATGGATGCAGGTGTCAGCAGATGCCAACTCGCTAGGAGTCACCAGAAGAGCCTTGGCATTACATCTCTAACTCCTTCCTTTACTCCCCCACAGTACCATTCAGAGCCCCCGTCCTCACTGTGGAGGAGGAAGAGGCTGTGCAGCCAGACTCCTCAGAGGAAGCTCCAACCTCTGAGGGCGCAGCGTCAGCAGAAGTAAGCGCACCCAGCACCAGCGCAGACACTCACACCTCGGGGGGACCTTCGGGACATAGAGTAGTGTTGTCACCTGGTGTTTCACAGCTCACAAGTGAGCCTCAGCAGATTCTGGAGACAGGGACAGCAGTGGAGAGTCCTCATCGGAGGGCGCAGGACTCTGCCAGCTCAGCTCAGCTGCACTGCAAGTCGACCCTCTGCCTCTGGGTCCATCCGCAAGAGAAGAGGTGATGGATCTCCATGCACAGATGCAGGAGTCTCTGGCAGGTTTTGTCTCCAGGGTCCATAGCGACCATGAGCAGAGCCTTTGTGGAGTCATTGGCACATGAACGCATCACCATGGAAAGGTTGGCAACCTCCATGGAGGAGATAACTCACCAGGGTACGGAAAACATGGTGAGTGCTCATAAGAGAATGACATCTCTTGAGGAGCGTTGGCCATCTGTTGAACAGAGAAACCAGATCTTCATGGAAGTCCTTCTGAGTAGGACTGCCAGTGCAGAAACGGGTCCCCATGGCCCCCTAAAGCGCAGCAAGGTGCTCTCAAGTCACTTCCAAGCGCTGGCCCCTTCTGGCCTGTGCAGCTTCAGGTGAGTGAGCAGCAGCCTGGTGCTCCTGTTGCTGATCCTGCTGTTCCTGGTTCCGTTGCTGCCGCCTCTGCTGCTGGAGATCCTCTAATGGCAAGAAGGGAAGGAAAAAAAGGCGTCCCATGCTTCTCGTAGATGCCTCCGCTGAGGAAGCGCTGAGTGAGGGTGGCGAGAGGGGCTTCCCAGGAGATCACATTGGAGAAGTGTGTGAGGCTCCAACTTTCCACAGCTGTGCCTAAGCCTTGAAGAAGTAGCCCCAAACTTGCAACAACAAGGTCCTTCAACATACAAGTGCTGTCCCTTTAAATCGCAGCTTCTCCGATTGACCTGCAGCTGACAGCAAGGAAGCCGGCAAGCTTCACGCCAGGTCTCATCAGCGGGGTTCCCCGCAGGCGTGTTTGATGTGGGGAAAGCCCCAAAGTCGCAACGGCCCCGGAAAATCTACTTCAACAAGGTAATTATTGGTCATTAGTGTGCCGACGACCAGTCCCGCCAGCGGCAGCCGGGACTGAAGCAGGTCGCGGAGAAACGGCGGTCCGAAAGTCGGACGGGGCGGAGAATCAGGTGGGGGGGGTCCCAACCCGCTTTTTCGGCGATTTTCGGCCCCCGACCGCATGAAAAGCCGTCCGACGGCTGCCATAAAGTTGACCCCATGGTATTTATACTGTATTTGAGGTCAAGAGGAAGTTGGCCTGATGTCTGAGGCAAGGGAGCATTGGGCAGCTTGAGTCCCCAGATTGGAGTGGGACAGTTGGGAGTAGTGGCTGAGTGACATTAATGGGAATGGGGTAGGAAGCAATGTCAGTAGCAACAGGGGTAGATGGGTAGGAGTGGCAATGGGTAAAAGGAAGGGGAGAAGATGGAGAGAATGGGTGGTGGTGACAATAATGGGGATGGGCTACGACAGACCATGAAGTCATGACTGGGAAGATTAAGGCTGGGATTAATTACATTATCAACTCCAGCCAATAGCGGGTAAGTGTAATTGGTTGATTAGTGCCATATAGCTTAATCCTCAAACAGGAGGATTAAATCAAGACTGACTCACAGCTCAGTATAATATACAAAGGCATTGAAGTGTCACAGAGAATTGTGACAGAAAAATGTGACAAAAATACAATGATGGAAAAATCATGACAGTATAAAATATTTCAGCAAGTAAATGATTCACTTGTAGGAAGTGTGCACATACGCAAGATTTTTATATATTATTCATATATATGTCGAGAGAAAAAGTCATTTCATGGTGGGCTTTATTTTTTTGGCCTTTTAGATGGAGCCAGAGATTTATATGTTCCAATCTACGGCAAAACAACTATCCTCCAAATGACCTCAGGATGTGCTTAGTCTTTAATTGATTGGAGGTTGTACTTATTTACAGCAACCAGACATTGCGCTCTTAATGGGACAAGCCAACTTATACACAGATACACATTAGCAGTAGAATAATATATTTATGTGTTATAATTATAAAGTATTATGGTTCCGTCTGTATCCTCCGACTTAGCTTGATCAACTGCTAGCATTTTTTGCATTTTATTACAGTTGTAATATTTACATTTTATCTCAGCAGTTGCAGAAACACTAATATTTTTACTCTACCTGTACATGCCCAGGACCGGTCCTCATCTGAAAAAGAGCTGATGAGTTAATTTTTTAGTGCATTTTGTGTTCTGGAGAGTGCATTTTATGGCTGGATGGACCTTGTCTAATGCAGATACAGGTCTGGTATATTTCTTGATATATATATAGATTCTGATCTACCACAAGCCACCTATCTCTTCCCCCACCCACCTTCCAATTCTTCCAAGTCTTGCAAGTTCTTTACAGTCTCAATCAAGTCCCTCCTGCCCACAGCTGGATAACTGTGGAAAGTCTGGAACTGTTGAAATTAATTCATGTTGAGATGATCAAAACCAACTCTGATTTTCCTGTGTAACTAGGCCATAATTGCGGTACAAGCTGCATTTTTTCAAGGACAAAAGCTGTTTTATATTCTGCGCAGAAAGACCTGCTGCATAAGTATTTTCTCTGAATTGAAATGAGCTGCAGAACTGGAAGAAAAACAAAAAATGTGTTTTTATGATTTGACAACAAAATGGAGATTGAACGTCGAGGTACAATGAATGTCATCTGCCTTGGTAGAAAAATGAAAATAAATTGATTAAAATAGTACTCAATGGCTTAAAATGCCGAAGTGCATAAATCTCACTCAAGTTAAGGGCTAAATGAAGATATTGTGAGCAATCAGCAAAGTGCCAATAGATGCTTTGCTTCATGCAGGCAATTAGAGTGTTTTTTGATCAGTAGTTTTTTTGACAGTAAAGGCTGAACTTATTTACTTTACTGCACTGCTCTGCAGACATTTCCTGAACAAGGCACCATACATTTAAAACTGTGGTTTGCTATCGCAAGGGAAGGAAAGAGGGAAACTGCTAGTTCAGGAAATACTTTGATTAAATTATTTACACATGTCTGTCTGCAAGATTGACTACAAAGTTCTAAAAGATATATTTTAGGTGTTTGGCTGTAATGAAAACCAGCAGTACCTTTAGCTATTACATCTGTTTTTCTGAATATGCTTGTATGGATCATAGTTATAAAATATCAGTAGTTCTGCACACATATCCTGATGATACTGCTGAATCCTCACGTTATGCTTTCTTAGCAAATAGTGCTGAACCAATCTACAGATGTGATATTCCACATCTGGAAATATTTTACAGTTGTAAACAATCTTTATATCTGTATAAAATTATGGATATAACGGAAATAAAATCTAATGAGTCAAGCAAATAAAAAGTCTTAAATGATTTTTTGAATTCTGGTTTAACAAGGACATTTATTAGTTTGTGTGTGCACATGTCCATGTGGTCAGCACACAAGCTTTCATGGATCTACCTAATGTAACAACTGCAGTACCAGTTCATAAAACTTCATTTTGGCATTATCCTGCCAAGCAACTCAGAGCATCAAAATCCTATGAAAAAAAACAGAAAGATAAGCTCACTTAGTTTGGGTAAGGGGATTATTAGATACAAGAAAATGATTTAATTCTATTTTTATATTAAATATATGCATAAACCATATCTACTCCAGTAATACATTATACTACATTGACTCTTTGTCATGTATCGTACTTTGAGCATTTTTCCAGAGAAGGGATTGGGAAAAGATTTACATATAAATGTTGTTTTTTTTTAAAGCAAAGTGTATTCACACTAGTTAAAAGAATACTGAGACAATAGCTAGTTAAAATGTTCATGTGATAGACATGAAGTTGTTTCACCAAAGACTGAACAAAAGCAATTTGTTAGTTTGTCTTGGATAATCATTTTACACCCACTGTGTTGAGAAATCCCTGGTCCCAGGTGCTCAACAGGGGTTGTCTATCAAGACCCTCCTTCAGGTTGTGAACAAAGAGAGATAAAAAAAAGAAACAGAAACATCCGATTCAGAAGGTTAAAATGCAGAAGTAGTTAGAAGTTATTTTGCTTAAATCAAGAAAGACAACCCACTGACGTGGGAAAGCATAGCATGTTCATTATTTTGTATTATTACAGAAAGATAAATTTACAGATTGAACAAAGTGAGACTGATGATAACGCTGCTCTGTATTTTTTTTAATAGTTATATTAGGAAAAAGATGGTAGTCAGGAGCAATGTTGGCCCCCTTAAAAACTGAAAGCGGTGATAAGGACATGATGAATAATTACTTTACATCAGTATTTACAGTAGAGGAAGAGGATAGCATGCCAGAAATCCCAAGGAAACTAAGTCAGGGACAGGGACTCAATAAAATTAATGTAAGTAAGATAACAGTCATCAAGAAAATAATGGCACTAAAGAGTGACAAATCCCCAGGACCGGATGGTTTCCATCCCAGGGTTTTAAAGAAAGTAGGTCTGTACATTGCAGATGCCCTAACTATAATCTTCTAAAGTTCTCTCAATTCAGGAGCCGTTCCTTTAGATTTGAAAATTGCGCACGTCACTCTGCTATTTAAAAATGGTGAGAGAGGGAAACCAGGGAATTATAGACCAGTTAGCCTAAAATCTGTTGTCAGGAAATTGCTAGAGTCTATAATTAAGGTTTGGGTGACTGAACACCTCGAAAATTTTCAGTTGATCAGAGAGAGCCAGCAGGGATTTGTGAAAGGGAGGTCATGCCTGACAAACCTGATTGGATTTTTTGAAGAGGTGACTAAAGTATTGGACAGGGGAATATCTATGGATGTTATTTATATGGACTTCCAGAAGGCATTTGATAAAGTCCCACGTAAGAGCCTGATAACTAAAGTATAAGCCCATGGAATTGAGGGCAAATTATTGACCTGGTTAGGAAATTGGCTGAGCAGAAGGAGACAGGCAGTAGGGATAATGGCCTAGAAATTGAGTTGACGCCGCGCCAGGGCTTTAGCGCCGGAAATTTAGCGCCAGCGCTAATTCCCTTGCGCGCGCCAAAAATTCAGTAGCGCCGCGCCCAGACGGCTGCCGGCGCTACTGGCGGGCGTGAGCGCCTCCCAATGGGCGCTGAGTGCCGAATTGCGGCGCTAATCCGCCGCTGCGGCACCCGATGCGGTGCGGCAGGCTGGGGAAGTGCAGGCCTCCTCCTTCAGTTAAGGAGGAGCTGCCTGCACCCGCCCGCTGTCCGTTCAAATATTGAAAAAATGAGCCCGGCACCTCGGACAAGTGCCGGGCTTGCAGGCCAGACGCATCTGTTCCGCGGGGGGGGGGGGGTGGAGGAGTCCGGGGAGGGAGGTGCGGGCAGGCAGCCGACGGGAAAGCGGCCGGCCGCAGCGCGACCTTAATGCGCCGGCGCAAACTCGGGGAAGACTCTGTTGCCAGAGTCTTAGTTGCGGCTGCCACGGGCGAGGCGGCCGCAACTGAATTTCGGCGCTGGGGCCCGTCGTCATGGCAACCGGGACGCTGCGCACACCGATGACGTCATCGGTGCCGGCGCAGCGCTACCGGTCTACCGCGGCGTAAGGGCCCCAGGCAATTTCGGCGCCGGCGCCAAATGCAGCGCTAGGCCCTCTAGCGCCGCAAAATCGGCGCTAAGGGCACTCAATTTCTAGGCCAATGAGTAGGTACTCAAATTGGCAGGAGGTGACTTGTGGTGTCCCGTAGGGATCGGTGTTGGGGCCTCATCTATGCACAGTGTTTATTAACAATTTAGATGATGGCATAGAAAGTCATATATTCAAATTTGCCGATGACACAAAGATAGTGGAATTGTAGGCAGTGTAAATGGAAGCATAAAATTACACAAAGGTTAGTGGTCAGGGACAGGATGGTGTGACTGCAACTCAGGCAGGTAAGGGGACCCCAGGTGCAGTGCTAGAGGAGCCTCAGCCTTTGCCCTTGTCCAACAGGTATGAGGTTCTTGCTGCCTGTGTGGATGAGGGAAAAGCCTGCAGGATGGATGAGCAAGCTGACCATGGCACCATGGTGCAGGAGGCCATTCAAGTGGGGGGAGTGAAATGGAATGTAGTTGTGGTAGCAGACAGTATAGTCAGGGGGATAGATACTGTTCTCTGCAGCCACGACCAAGAGTTCCGAAGGTTGTGTTGCCTGCCTAGTGCCAGGGTTAAAGACATCTCCTCATGACTGGAGAAGAACTTGGAGTGGGAAGGGGGAGGATCCAGTTGTCGTGGTCCACATAGGAACCAATGACATAGGTAGAACTAGGAATGAGGTTCTGCTGAAGGAGTTTGAGGAGCTAGGATCCAAATTAAAAGGCAGAATCTCAAAGGTAATAATCTCTGGATTGTTACATGAGCCACGCACAAATTGGCATAGGGACAAACAGATTAGAGGTTTAAATGCGTGGCTCAAAGAGTGGTGTGGGAGGAAGGGGTTTCAGTTCATGGGGCACCAGCTCCAGTACTGGGGAAAGAGGGAGCTGTTCCGTTGGGACAGGTTCCACTTAAACCGGGCTGGGACCAGTGTCCTGGCGAACCGAATAACTAGGGCAGTAGACAGGGCTTTAAACTAATGAAGAGAGGGGGGGTGGCGGGGGGCGGGAGGATTCAGGAAAGAGTACATTTAAAAGCAGCGAGAGAAATGTCAAGGCTCTAGAGCAGAGTAGAGTTTTGGGTAAAAATAACCAGAGTGGGTCAGGAAGGGACAGAGAGAAACTAATGGGACTAAAAGCCGACAAATCCCCTGGACCTGACGGCCTATATCCTAGGGTTCTAAAAGAGGTGGTCGAAGAGATAGTGGATGCATTGGTTTTGATCTTCCAAAACTCCCTAGATTCTAGAAGGTCCCAGCGGATTGGAAGGTCACAAATGTAACACCGCTATTCAAAAAATAGTGAACTACAGGCCAGTTAACCTGACATCAGTCATTGGGAAAATGCTGGAATCAATTGTTAAAAGGAACTGGTATCAGGGCACTTAGAAAATCATAACATGATTAGGCAGAGTCAACATGGTTTTATGAAAGGGAAATCGTGTTTGACAAATTTATTCGAGTTTTTTGAGGATGTAACTAGTAGGGTAGATAAAGGGGAACCAGTGGATGTATTATATTTGGATTTCCAAAAGGCATTCGATAAGGTGCCACATAAAAGGTTATTACACAAGATTAGGGCTCATGGGGTTGGGGGTAATATAGTAGCATGGATAGAGGATTGGTTAATGGACAGAAAACAGAGAGTAGGGATAAACAGATCTTTTTCAGGTTGGCAGGCTGTAACTAGTGGGGTGTCACAAGGATCAGTGTTGGGGCCTCAGCCATTTACAATCTATATTAATGACCTAGATGAAGGGACCGAGTGTAATGTATCCAAGTTTGCTGATGATACAAAGCTAGGTGGGCCAGTAAGCTGTGAGGAGAGCACGAAGGCTGTGATTTTGTCATCAGTGTTGGGATGGGTGCAGTACAGCTGGTTTCTGGCTTCCAGTCCCGCCACCACCTGCTTCCGCTCCATAGACGTGATTTTACCTTGATTGACCTTGTTAAGCCCGCCCTGCGGGCTTGCTGGTCAATTAACAGGAAGCGGGTCTGATGACGTCATTTGATGACGTGTCATCTGCCGGTTTCCTTAAAGGGACCATGCACAATTTTATTTTGACAGTTGATTTCTCAGTGTTTGATAGCATTGAGGTGCTGAAAACACTGACAATCACTGCACAAAGGTGACATCTTGCATCTAGACTCTCCAATGACTCCCTCCATATGTTGGAATAGATGGCAGCTGCAGGTGAGGTGACAGAAGTGATCTGTCCCTGGTGAGAGAGGTTCTCCCAATGAGGTGGCACTGGACATATAGTTGGATTTAAAAACTTGTAAGCTAAAGAAATCTATAAATGTTTTAAAAATGCAGTAACCAACATTTTCTTTGTTCTGAAACTCACAGGTGCAACATTAGATCCCTCACACCACTTTTGCAGCTGTCATCATTCCACAAACATTACAGCAGCCTCACAACACGCCACACTTACCAGGCATGGTGTCCAGACGTCAGGAAAGCCAGCCCAGAAGCAGGAAAATCCAAAAACAGGCTGAAAACTACTGACAATTACCTGGTAATAGGCAGGTAATTGCCTTTAATCCGCTTCCCACCACTAGGTGTCAGGTCCATTCGCAAATCGGGCCCCGCCACTTGGGAAAGATGTTTGGAGGCGGGTTGATGGCGGATTCAGAACCCGCCATCAATCAAATCAAATTTAACCTCTGACCCGCCTTCAAACCTGCCCTCTGAGCAGCGGCAAAATTGCGGCCAAAGAGTCTGCAAAGGGATATAGATAGACTAAGTGAGTGGGCAGTGAGGTGGCAGATGGAGTATAATGCAGGGAAATGTAAGGTTATTCACTTTGGTAGGAAGAATAGAAAAACAGAATATTTTTTAAATGGTGAGAAACTTTCAAATGTTGGTGTTCAGAGAGATTTGGGTGTCCTCATGCAAGAAACACAGAAAGCGAGCATGCAGGTACAGCAAGCAATAAGAAAGGCAAATGGCATGTTGGCCTTTATTGCAAGGGGGTTGGAGTATAAGAGTAAGGAAGTCTTGCTTCAATTGTACAGGGCCTTGGTGAGACCACACCTGGAGTACTGTGCACAGTTTTGGTCTCCTTATCTAAGGAAGGATATACAGGTAGACTATCCTTTATCCGAAAACCTCGGGACCAGCCGTGTTTCGGTTTTCGGAGAATTTCGGATTTCGGAAGGTGGGTCGGCGGGGGTCCGCGGGGGGGGTCGGCGGGGGTCCGCAGGGGGGTCGGCGGGGGGTCGTGCGCACGACTTACGCTGACGCTCAGCGTAAGTCGGCGGGGGTCCGCGGGGGGGTCGGCGGGGGTCGGGGCCGGCGGGGTCCGCGGGGGGGTCGGCGGGGGGGGTCGGCGGGGGTCGGGTCCGGCGGGGTCCGCGGGGGGGTCGGAGGGGGGGTTGGCGGCGGTCGGGGCCGGCGGGGTCCGCGGGGGGGTCGGCGGGGGTCGGGGCCGGCGGGGTCCGCGGGGGGGGTCCACGGGGGGGTCAGCGGGGGTCGGGGTCGGCGGGGGTCCGCGGGGTGGTCCGCGGGGGGTCGTGCGCACGACTTACGCTGACGCTCAGCGTAAGTCGGTGGGGGTCGGGGTCGGCGGGGGGTCCGCGGGGGTCCGCGGGGGGGTCCGCGGGGGGGTCGTGCGCATGACTTACCCTTTATCCGAACTTCCGAAACCGGAACCCTCTAAAAACCGAAGGTTTTTTCGTTCAGCGTAAGTTGTGCGCACGACTTACGCTGAACGAAAAAACCTTCGGTTTTTAGAGGGTTTCGGTTTTCGGAAGTTCGGATAAAGGGTAGTCTACCTGTATTTCCTTGGAGGCAGTGCGACAAAGGTTCACTAGATTGATTCCTGGGATGAGAGGGCTGTCCTATGATGAGAGATTGTGTAGAATGGGCCTATACTCTCTGGAGTTTAGAAGAATGAGAGGTGATCTCATTGAAACATACAAGATTCTGAAGAGGATTGACAGGGTAGATGCTGAGAGGTTGTTTCCCCTGGCTGGAGTGTCTAGAACTAGGGGGCAGAGTCTCAGGATAAGGGGTCAGCCATTTAAGACTGCGATGAGGAGGAATTTCTTTACTCAGTGGGTTGTGAATCTTTGGAATTCTCTGCCCCAGAGGGCTGTGAATGCTGAGTCTTTGTGTATATTCAATGTTGAGATAGATTGATTTTTGGACTCTAGGGGAATCAAGGGATATGGAGATCGGGCGGGAAAATGGAGTTGAGGTCGATGATCAGCCATGACCTTATTGAATGGCGGAGCAGGCTTGAGGGGCCGTATGGCCTACTCCTGCTCTTATTTCTTATGATCTTAATAAGGAAATGGCAGAGAACTTAAACAAATACTTTGCGCTCGATTTTCCAAGCCCCGAGAAGGCGGGTTTGGAGGCAGGAGTGGTGGGAAAATTGCAGAATCGGGGGGGCAGGAACCCATCCCGCCCCCAACCCTGCTCCATGCCAATGTCCCAGGAGGCGGATACCCGACCTGAGCTGGGAGCCGCCTCCCCAAGGTGGGAAGGGGATTAGTGCTAATTAACTGTCTGTTATCAGGTAGTTAACAGGCAGTTTTTTGCCTAATCCCTATTTTTAGCCCTGAAGTGTGGGCTGATGGCCTACATCCTAGGGTTTTGAAAGAGTTGGCTGTAGAGATAGTGGATGCATTGGTTGCCTTTTTCCAAAATTCCATAGATTCTAGAACTGTTCCTGCAGATTGGAAGGTAGCAAATGTAACCCCACTATTTAAGAAAGGAGGGAGAGAGAAAACGGAGAACTACAGAAGAGTTTGCCTGACATCAGTAGTAGGGAAAATTATATAATCTATTATTAAGGATGTGGTAACAGGGCACTTAGAAAATAATAATAGGATTGGGCAGAGTCAACATGGATTTGTTGACAAATTTGTCAGAGTTTTTTGAGGTTGTATCTAGCAGAATAGATAAAGGGGAACCAGTGGATGTGGTGTATTTGGATTTTCAGAAGGCATTCGATAAGGTGCCACACAAGAGGTTATTAAACAAAATTAGGGTTCATGGCATTGGGGGTAATATACTAGCATGGATTGAGGATTGGTTAATGGACAGAAAACAGAAAGTAGGAATAAACAAGTCATTTTCACGTTGGCAGGCTATAACTAATGGGGTACCGCTGGGATCAGTGCTTGGGCCTCAGCTATTCACAATCTACATCAATGATTTGGATGAGGGGACCAAATGTAATATATCCAAGCTTACTGATGATACAAAGCTGGGTGGGAATCTAAGTTGTGAGGAGGATGCAAGGAGATTTCAAGGGGATATAGAAAGGCTAAGAGGGTGGTGAATCTTTGGAACTCTCTACCCTAGAGGGTTGTGGAGGCTGTCGTTGAGTATATTCAAGACAGCGATCAATAGATTTTTGAATCAAGGGATATGGGGATAGTTCAGGAAAGTGGAGATGAGGTAGAAAATCAGCCATGAACTTATTTAATGGCGGAGCAGGCTCAAAGGGCCAAATGGCCTACTCCTGCTCCTATTTCTTATGTTCTTATGTTCTTATATCGACAGATTAAGTGAATGGGCAAAACTGTGGCAAATGGATTTCAATGTAGGCAAATGTGAGGTCATTCACTTTGGACATAAAAAGGATAGAACCGGGTACTTTCTAAATGGTGAAAGGCTAAAAACAGTGGAGGTCCAAAGAGACTTGGGGGTCCAGGTACATAGATCATTAAAATGTCATGAAAAAGTACAGAAAATAATCAGGAAGGCTAATGGAATGCTGGCCTTTATATCTAGAGGACTAGAATACAAGGGGTTAGAAGTTATGTTGCAGCTGTACAAAACCCTGGTTAGACCACACCTGTGAGCAGTTCCGGGCACCACACCTTAGGAAGGATATATTGGCCTTGGAGGGAGTGCAGCGTAGGTTTATCAGAATGATACCCGGACTTCAAGGGTTAAGTTACGAGGAGCGATTACACAAATTAGAGTTGTATTCCCTAGAATTTAGAAGGTTAAGGGGTGATCTGATCGAAGTTTTCAAGCTATTAAGGGGAACAGATAGGGTAGATAGAGAGAAACTATTTCCGCTGGTTGGGGATTCTAGGACTAGGGGGCATAGTCTAAAAATTAGAGCCAGACCTTTCAGGAGTGAAATTAGGAAACACTTCTACAAACAAAGAGTGGTAGAAGTTTGGAACTCTCTTCTGCAAATGGCAATTGATGCTAGATCAATTGTTAACTTTATATCTGAGATTGATAGCTTTCTGTTAACCAAAGGTATTAAGGGATATGGGCCAAAGGCGGGTATATGGAGTTAGATCGCAGATCAGCCATGATCTCATTCAGTGACAGAGCAGGCTCAAGGGGTTGAATGGCTTACTCCTGTTCCTATGTTCCTATGTATGTTCATTTGCTGTGAGATAAAACAGCTTAACGATTCATATCGTGCACAGATTTACCAAGTGTTTTCTCAGTCTGTCTTTGGAAATATTGGGGATAAAATTCTATTTTGGCAAGAGTGCTTGATTTTTCTTTCCATTGACTTCAATGGAAAGGAAAATCGTTCGGGGTAAACAACAGGTGGCCAATCCACTACCGTCCATTTTGCATCCCCACTGAAGTTGAATTCCACCACCATTGAAGAGGTGCATGTCTTTGCAAAGATTGGAGAGGTGTACATGAGGGCACATGCGATAGACACGAATATTCAGTTCAGATAACATGCTGGTACTATTGTTATACCCTGGATTACACTATTGTTTAGTTAGATACTGGGTTGTAAGGGCAAACTCTTAAACATAAGATGCTCAGACTGCCTACAATAGGTACCAGCACTGCAAGGCCCTATCTAATGTGAATACAAAAACCTGTAATATTCCTATTTTCATGTTTATGTTTGTAAAATATACTTTTCCAGAGAGTGTGTTGACAGGCTATCGTACACATGAGCAGATTAAATGACGCAGTATAGAGAAAGAAAACAACTAGGATCTTGCAATCTTGATGAATAAATATAGTTTGTTTTTTCCATCTCTTGTTCAAAATGCCACCAAAATTATATGTTAGTAAAGCATTATTCATAGAATCATAGAATAGTACAACCATTTGGCCCATCGAGCCTGTGCTGGCTGTTTCGAAGAGCAATCCAGTTAGTCCCACTCCCCTGCTCTGTCCCCATATCCCTTCAATTTTTTCTCCTTCAAGTGTTAATCCAATTCCCTCTTGAAGGCTACTATTGAATCTGTTTACACCATCCAATCAGGCAGTGCATTCCAGATCCTAACCACTCGTTGCGTACAAAAGTTTTTCCTCATGTCGCCTCTGGTTCTTTTGCCAAACACCTTAAATCTGTGCCCTCTGGTTATCGACCCTTCAGCCATTGGAAATTTATTGGCCTAGAAATTTGATTGCACTGCACCTGTTCTCCGGATGTAAAACGGGCACCTAAGGGTCCAATATGACAGGCGGTGCCTACTGCTATTCTGTGCCTGAAGTGTGCTGCCCACATATTGGATCAGGCAGCTTCACAGGCATCCAGGGCGCATGCTGGAAGTATTAAAAGCCTCATTATAATATTAAAATAAGGATTCTACACTAGTTGCAAGATATTTTGGGTAATTGGTCTGCCCTGTCCATGTGATAAACTTGCCCAGCAAATCATGGTGCTAACAGTAAGCAAAGATCCTTCAGGAATGCTATTTAAAGGGCTCATGCCCTCCACACAGGTTTGTTGCTGGTTTGCCCTCTTCTGCCTCTGGGCCTTTTATTGGCTATTTTCTTCATCTCTCAAATGAATTCTGATTTCTGGGAACAACTTTGTGCTGGTGACGGATTGTTTTTGTCTACTTTGGAAAGAGTTTATTTCAGTCATGGTTGGTCTGGTAGGACTGCCTTTGGGGCTGGAGAATGAGGAGGAGCAGCGAAGAAGTGGGGAGAGGAGGGCACTGTGCAGGAGGCCATACCCACAGCGGGTCTTCAGGGAGCACTTTTTATACCACAAGTTCACCGAGCAGCAATGTGTGAGGCGTGTGAGGAGCTGGTTGGGTGACACTAACAAGGGCACTGGCGGAGTGGGTGGTGGGGGAGCAGGCATGCTGTCATCATGTTTCTGCTTCCACGTTAAACATTTCCCAAATACAGTTTGTATATTTTCTAACTTGCAGAATGGCTAACAGGACCTTTCCAATTTTTAACTGCATTTCAAACGATCCATTCAGAGGAAATATGACAATTGTTAATAACCAGAGTAGGGAGAGACCTATTTTGCCAAACCCTGCTTCCAATCTCATCACAGCTCCAGCTGAATGATCTACACTAGTGTTACAGTTGAATGTGAACAGAAGTCCACATTTCCCCTCAACCAAGGTTCCCAGCTGGAAGTTCCTATCAATGGTAAAAAAGCATAAAAAGGAAGGGGGCCTAAAAAAGGAGCAAAAGAGTTACTGTTTTGAAGAGGTACAGAATGCTTGAAGCTTGGGAATATTTTCACTATGAACGACGAAAGATCTTACAGTTATATAACCACAGCACACCTTATAACATGAAAAAATGTCCCAAGATGTTTCACAGAGGTGTAAGGGGAAAAAATGGATACTGGGCCAAAAAAGGAGTTACTAGGAGGGTTGGCCAAATGTTTGGCCAGAGGTGGGTTTCAAAGAGGGACTTAAAGGAGCAGAGGGAGGTAGATTAGTGGAGGGGTTTAGAGAGGGAATTCCAAGCATGGGTTGCAAATGGCTGTAGGCATGGCCACCAATGGTAGAGTGAAGGGAGGGGGGAATTCACAAGAGGGCCAGAATCAGAGAAACAAAGAGTTCAGGGGGAGGGGAGATTGTAGCATTAGAGAAGGTTACAGAGAGAGGGAGGAGAGAGACCATGATGGGAATTTTAACTCAACGAGAATGAAGCTGGCCAGCAGTTAAAATGAAACGACTTCATTTTCCGCTCTGTTTCTGCCGATTTCTGCTGGTTTTGGCAATGAATGAGGTACCTGCCAGACCCGGGCGGGGGCCTCATACATATATGCTAATTGGGGTCCAATGATTTCAATAGGACCATAATAGCATTTTATTTGGAGCCTGTGGAGAAGCTGCCGTGGCTGAAGCAGGAGTGTTCCTCCGGGCCCCACAAGGTAAGTCGTGGCCTCCTGTCCCAGAATTCCCCCCCCATCCTCCTGCCCCAGAATTCCCACCCCCCATCCTCTTGCCCCAGACTCCCCCATCCTCCTGCCCCAGACTCCCCCATCCTCCTGCCCCAGACTCCCCCATCCTCCTGCCCCAGACTCCCCCGTCCTCCTGCCCCAGACTCCCCCGTCTTCCTGCCCCAGACTCCCCCATCCTCCTGCCCCAGACTCCCCCATCCTCCTGCCCCAGACTCCCCCATCCTCCTGCCCCAGACTCCCCCATCCTCCTCCCCCAGACTCCCCCATCCTCCTCCCCCAGACTCCCCCATCCTCCTGCCCCAGACTCCCCCATCCTCCTGCCCCAGACTCCGCATACACTCCTGCCCCAGACTTCCCCATACTCCTGCCCCAGACTCCCCCATCCTCCTGCCCCAGACTCCCCATACACTCCTGCCCCAGACTCCCCCATCCTCCTACCCCAGACTCCCCATCCTCCTGCCCCAGACTCCACCATCCTCCTGCCCCAGACTCCCCCATCCTCCTGCCCCAGACTCCCCATCCTCCTCCCCCAGACTCCACCATCCTCCTGCCCCAGACTCCCCCATCCTCCTGCCCCAGACTCCCCCATCCTCCTGCCCCAGACTCCCCCATCCTCCTGCCCCAGACTCCCCATACACTCCTGCCCCAGACTCCCCCATCCTCCTACCCCAGACTCCCCATCCTCCTGCCCCAGACTCCACCATCCTCCTGCCCCAGACTCCCCCATCCTCCTGCCCCAGACTCCCCATCCTCCTCCCCCAGACTCCCCCATCCTCCTGCCCCAGACTCCCCCATCCTCCTGCCCCAGACTCCCCCATCCTCCTGCCCCAGACTCCCCCATCCTCCTGCCCCAGACTCCCCCATCCTCCTGCCCCAGACTCCTCCATCCTCCTGCCCCAGACTCCCCCATCCTCCTGCCCCAGACTCCCCCATCCTCCTGCCCCAGACTCCCCCATCCTCCTGCCCCCGACTCCCCCATCCGCCTGCCCCAGACTCCCCCATCCTCCTGCCCCAGACTCCCCCATCCTCCTCCCCCAGACTCCCCCATCCTCCTCCCCCAGACTCCCCCATCCTCCTGCCCCAGACTCCCCCATCCTCCTCCCCCAGACTCCCCCATCCTCCTCCCCCAGACTCCCCCAGACTCCCCCATCCTCCTGCCCCAGACTCCCCCATACACTCCTGCCCCAGACTCCCCCATCCTCCTGCCCCAGACTCCCCCATCCTCCTGCCCCAGACTCCCCCATCCTCCTGCCCCAGACTCCCCCATACACTCCTGCACCAGACTCCCCCATCCTCCTGCCCCAGACTCCCCCATCCTCCTGCCCCAGACTCCCCCATACACTCCTGCCCCAGACTCCCCCATCCTCCTGCCCCAGACTCCCCCATCCTCCTGCCCCAGACTCCCCCATCATCCTGCCCCAGACTCCCCCATCCTCCTGCCCCAGACTCCCCCATCCTCCTGCCCCAGACTCCCCCATCCTCCTGCCCCAGACTCCCCCATCCTCCTGCCCCAGACTCCCCCATACACTCCTGCACCAGACTCCCCCATCCTCCTGCCCCAGACTCCCCCATCCTCCTGCCCCAGACTCCCCCATACACTCCTGCCCCAGACTCCCCCATCCTCCTGCCCCAGACTCCCCCATCCTCCTGCCCCAGACTCCCCCATCCTCCTCCCCCAGACTCCCCCATACACTCCTGCCCCAGACTCCCCCATCCTCCTGCCCCAGACTCCCCCATACACTCCTGCCCCAGACTCCCCCATCCTCCTGCCCCAGACTCCCCCATCCTCCTGCCCCAGACTCCCCCATCCTCCTGCCCCAGACTCCCCCATCCTCCTCCCCCAGACTCCCCCATCCTCCTCCCCCAGACTCCCCCATCCTCCTGCCCCAGACTCCCCCATACACTCCTGCCCCAGACCCCCCCATCCTCCTGCCCCAGACTCCCCCATCCTCCTGCCCCAGACTCCCCCATCCTCCTGCCCCAGACTCCCCCATCCTCCTGCCCCAGACTCCCCCATCCTCCTGCCCCAGACTCCCCCATCCTCCTGCCCCAGACTCCCCCATACACTCCTGCCCCAGACTCCCCCATCCTCCTGCCCCAGACTCCCCCATACACTCCTGCCCCAGACTCCCCCATCCTCCTGCCCCAGACTCCCCCATCCTCCTCCCCCAGACTCCCCCACCCTCCTCCCCCAGACGCCCCCATCCTCCTGCCCCAGACTCCCCCATACTCCTGCCCCAGACTCCCCCATACACTCCTGCCCCAGACTCCCCCATACACTCCTGCCCCAGACTCCGCATACACTCCTGCCCCAGACTCCCCCATCCTCCTGCCCCCGACTCCCCCATCCTCCTGCCCCCGACTCCCCTATACACTCCTGCCCCAGACTCCCCCATACACTCCTGCAAGATCCTCTCAAAACCCCTTTCCCTGCCACTTACCTAGGACTGGCGAGTGGCCAAAGGCTGCCCGATCTTCACTGACCAGCCATTGTTTGCTGTCTTCTCACCTGCTCTTGGGCAGGAAGTGGACTGGTGCCCCTTTGTTGTCCTCAGAATGTCCCAAAGGTCTTCACATCCATACTTTTGAAGGGTAATCACTGTTGTTTCCCAGGCAAATGCAGCTGCCAATTTGTGCACGGCAAGGTCCCACAAAAAGCAAATGCAGGTTGATGGATGAATATTGGCCAGAACCCTAGGCGAACTTGCTACTGTGTATACCTCTCTCCTGATTTTCATTTCCATTGACTTCCATGGAAATTCAAATTGGGAGACATGTCCAGCAGGCAGCTGAATCAATATCGCCCATTTCACACTGTCACCCAAAGTCACAATTACCCTCACACTATCGAACCTCACAAAGGTTGATCTATTGTGTGACATATTGGAGGGCCTGTTATGAACTAAATAATGAGCATGTCCTCAATACCATGAAAATATAAGAGCTATTCCAGCATTATCATACAGTGCATCAGTGGATCACTGAGCAAATGAAAACTCACCAGCTGCCTGACATGGTTTGAAAAATCTCTCTCTTCATGTTTTTTTTCTCATTTCTTCAATATCTAGGCAACTGGTCATCCAGTTTGAATTTGCAGAGGCTGCAACAACCTCTATCAGGTATCAAATGCACTTTTTTTGCGAGTGCAGATTAAAGCTAAATGCTTGCTATTTGAGAACACATCTTACACCAGCAAGCCTCTTTCCTGATTGGGATGTAATGACACTGTGACCTATAAATTATTTACTTTTGTTCTCTTATCTTATTGAAATATAAGACATTTTAATGATTACAATGTGATTATTATGTTGAATCCTGAAAAACCCTTGTTAATTTGGAACAGTTTTGTCTCTTTGGGAAGGTAACATGTCTCGTGGGTCCTGTGTTAATGACTTGACACTTTACTGCTAATGAGACTTGCTTGATTACTGCAATTTGCCAAAACTGTCAGTATGAATTAGGGAGGAAAAGTCTCCTATGTATCCAATTAAGGGATAAATTGAATGGAGTGGAATCTAGCAAGATGTGAGAAGTATATAAAGTGATAGTACACTGATCAATAATTCATTGGTGGCTACGCAAATGGGTATGAATAGAAAAAATAGTCAGACATACTCAAACAGGTCCACTCAATACATAGGTTGAATGTTACACTCATTTACTGCAATTTTCTGTAATTGAAGGCAAGAATTATACTGAGGAAATCAAACATTTAATTGTGAGGAAATTACATGCATTTAAGCATAATTTAGTAACACAGGAATGTATCTTCAGGAGATTAATATGGGGGAAGCCTACCCTGTAGACTGTGTAGCAGTATAAACAGATTTTATTGTGCTGATTTGAGGCCCATTAACAAAAGCACAAAAGTGACAGTGCTCTCAGTTGTATTATCACTGTGTGGCAGTGATCTCTTTCTCTCAGTTGCATTATCACTGTGTAACAGTGCACTCTCTCTCTCTCAGTTGTATTATCACTGTGTGACAGTCTCTCTCTGTTGGATTAGCACTGTGTGACAATTCTCGCTCTCTGTTGTATTATCCCTGTGTAACAGTGCACTCTCTCTCTGTTGTATTATCACTGTGTGACAGTGCTCTCTCTGTTGTATTATCACGTTGTGACATTGCTCTCTCTCTCCCTCTCTATTGTATTATCACTGTGTGACAGTGATCTTGAAGGGATTATTACAAGTCTTAGCCCCTTTAGGACTACCTCGGATCAGGCGCATTCCTCAGACGTTCACTTTCAACTAAAGTTTGAGGTAGCGGAATCATAAAGACGCTTAATTGGGTCTAAAGGTCTGGACTATCTCTCCCTAAAGGAAAGGAACAACCTGAAGATGTTACCGTCCTCCAGATAGCACTTTTAATAAGTTTAGCTGGACTGTAACGTTCCGGATATTATGAGGGTCCGGAAAACTCCCCCAGAATTCTGCAAGTCCTCACCAAAGAGTGTACAGAGATGAGTTCGCAAGTTTGATACAGAAGTATTATGTGAGACAATTCTAAAAATATATAGATTTATTAAAGAACCGACATATAATTTACAGTTGGTGAGTCAATCGCAACATTAACAGTTCCAAAAAAGAAAGCTTGCAATTTTATTATCAGAGAACCTACTCTCAAATCTTAACTTCACTACAGTTTTACAGTTCCTAGTTTTATTCAGGATATCCACCAAAATCAAATACAGTACCTTTGATCCCCAAGGTACAAAGAGTTGGAGGCTTACAGAGCTGAAGCCGAGAATCGCTTTGCCCCTTTAAGTGAGTCTACTATCCCATTTGAGAGTTCAATATTTATACCCTTTTCCAGTGATATTTCCTTTAAGGTTTTCTGCTGATGTAAGCTAATTATCTCTAGTCATTTTTCTGCTGACCACTGCAATTCTTACAGACACCTCAGCTGATAGCACTACAGAACCATGGGGGAAAAATTCAGTTGTTTGCACCTCCTGTTAGTGCATTAAGAGGGTGCTAATGGGGCGCAAAGCAACTAACACCCGGGCGCAGCAAAATTTGCACCGCTCGCGAAATTAACTAGACATTTTGCGGTGGCGCTAAACACTACCGCCACAATCTCCTGCGCCGGCAGATCGTGACATCAGTTGAGTGCACAACACCCTGTTAGCACCCCGGGCCAGATATTGAGTGGCGCCCCCTGCCTTACTGCCTGCCGCTAGCAACGACAGGTTGAGGGGAGCATTTTGCAGTCAGTAAGGGACTGGGGGAGCGCTATTTAAAGGTGACCGCTTCCTGCCTTTTTTTGTTGGTGACATTTTTGCACCACGCATTCTGAGAGAGAGAGAGAGAGACTTCTGGAGAGATTCAACGCTGTGTGAAGGGGTTTTGGCTACTGAGCAGCACTTTGCAGTTTCATTTTGATTTGCCCTTCCTTGCTTTGCCAGCGCTCTGAGGTAGCGCCTCGCTGCTCGGCCTTTGTGCCTTAAGACAGGTGTGAAGCGCCTGATTTAGCGCTCCAATCAATTCCAGGGGCGATAAAAGCCAAGTTTGCCGTCGGAGGTGATAATTAGCACCAGGTGCTAAACTTTGCGCACAGCCGATAATGACGCCCCAAATGGGCCGATACTGAATTTTTTCCCCCATGTCTCTCCTCTAGGTGTTCTACGTTTATCATAAAAAACAGTGTAACAGCAGGTGCGCTTTACTTGATATCATTTTTATGAAGGCAGATGTTTGTTACTTTTATGTGTTTCTTTACGAGGTGTAAATTAGAACAACTTGTACAGGGTGAACTATTGTCTTGTTCCCAAATGCTCAGACTGTCAGGAGCCTTTAACCTTCTGCTTCATTAAGGTTATTGATTCAGTGTCAGCAATTATCTCAATAGCCAGAATGCTATCACAGCTTTTTCATAGTTGGATTTCTAGATTTCCAGACCCAGTTTGACATGATTTAATAAGTCCAGAATTCTTTCATAGAATGGTGTATTTTTCTGAATAGGTTATATGGCTTATTCCTTCACACACTCTCTCTCTATTGTATTATCACTGTGTGACAGTGCTCTCTCTCTCTCTCTGTTGTATTATCACTGTGTGACAGTGCTCTCTCTCCAATTCCAATTCCAATTCCAATTAAAATGCTTTATTGGCATGAAAGTTTACAGAGAACCATATTGCCAAAGCTTACATAGCAAAAAGGTACAGTTTTCCAACATTCTGTAGGTGTCAATCGATTTGACATTTGTTGGGTACATACAATATTACTTTTAAACAATATTAATTTTAAACAGTCTTTGTACTTCATTTGGTACGTTCAATATTAATTTTAAACAGTCTTAATTTTAAACAGTCCTCAGGTTGTGACATGTTGTTACATATTTGGCCCCAAGGTATGGTCTGTCTCCTTCTCCTAGGACTAATCTCAATTTTGACAGATCATCCAATTCCTTGAAATCTGGGGTTGTTTGGCTTAGCTTGTTGAATAATATGTTTCTTGATGTGTTGAATTTTTCGCATTTTAGGAGGAAATGCATTTCTGTTTCAACCTCGCCAGCCAGACATTGATCGCATATTCTATTCTCTCTAGGCTGCCAGGATTTCTTGTATCTGCCTTTTTCAATTTCCAGTTGGTGGTCGCTTAGTCTGTACCTGGTGAGGGTCTGTCTCTGTTTTGTGTCTCTGATGGTCGTGAGGTAGTCTGCCAGTTTATATTCTCTTTTTAGGGCCCGGTAACATTCTAATCTGCTTTGGCTTTCGGTTATTTTGTTCCAATGTTCCAGGTAGGTTTCTTTGCATTTTTTAATGATTTGGTTCACTCGGATTGGTGTTTGGACGGCTGTGTTGGTCTGGGGCTGGTCAGGGTCCGGCTGAGTACTTAGTTTCCGTAGCAGCTGACTCAGGGGACTCTTTTCTGGGTTTAGCTCTTGGGTCTGAAAGGCTTTGAAATGAAGGGTGTCTGGGGAGCTAGATTTGAGGTGATTTAGGAAGTTTAGTGCTCGTTTTTGGATGTTTATTATCAGTGGGTATCTGCCTAGTTCGGCTCTGCATGCATTTGTTGGCGTTTTTCTTTGGGTGCGAAGGATGCTTCGGCAGAATTCTGCATGTAGGGCTTCTATTGTATGTTTTTCCCATTTAGTGTAGCTTTGGTGATTTAGCGGGCCCCATACTTCACTACCGTACAGTGCAATGGGCAGGATTATGCTGTCAAATATTTTGAGCCAGATTTTGATTGGGATTTGGATGTTGTAGAATTTTCTTTTTATTGCATATAGGGCTCTTCGGGCTTTTTCTTTTAGTGCATTCACTGCTATGCTGAAGCTCCCTGATGCTGTAATAGTTAGACCAAGGTAGGTGTAGCTCATAGTGTGTCCTATAGTGATATCACTGAGGGTAAACTGGTATTTGTTTTCCTGACATCTGGGCCTTTTTTGAAAAATCATGATGTTGGTTTTCTTTAGATTTACTGTTAGAGCCCAATTTTGGCAGTATTTGTCGAGTAGGTCTAGTTGTTGCTGTAATCCCTGTTCTGTGGGAGACAGCAGAACCAGGTCGTCCGCATAGAACAGGGATTTCACTTCTCCATCCAGGAGACGGAGACCTGGTGACTCGCTTTGCTCCAGCATGTCTGCTAATTCATTTATGTATATGTTGAACAGGGTCGGGCTCAAATTGCAGCCCTGCCGGACGCCTCTTCTCTGGGTGAAGAAATCGGTGCGTTTGTCTCCAATTTTGACCCCGCATTTGTTTTTCAGATACATTGATTTAATAAGGTCATAGACTTTGCCCCCTATTCCACATTGAAGAAGTTTATAATAGAGCCCTTCGTGCCATATAGAGTCAAAGGCTTTCTTGAAGTCGATGAAACAGGCGAATATTTTCCCATTTTTTGTTTGGTGTATATGTTTTTCAATGAGGGTGTGAAGGGTATAGATATGGTCGGCGGTGCGGTGTTTTGGAAGAAAGCCTATTTGGTTTTTTCTGAGGATATTATGTTTGTTAAGAAAATCAAGTAATCTACTATTTAGAATACTGCAGAATAACTTCCCTAGACAACTGTTGACACAGATGCCGCGGTAGTTATTTGGGTCTGATTTGTTTCCGCTTTTATATATGGGGGAGATTAGTCCTTGGCACCAGATATCGGGAAAACAGCCTGAACGTAATATGATGTTGAATAATTTGAGTACCGCACCCTGCATCTCCATATTGCTGAACTTGAGCATTTCATTTTTGATGTTGTCTGGGCCACAGGCTTTCTTTAGGTGGAGAGATTTTGTTTTTGTGGCCATTTCTTTCCATGTGATTGGGGAGTCTAGAGGGTTTTGGTTGTCTTTGATTGTTGCTTCTAATGTGTGGAGTTTTTCTGTGACCTGATGTTGACTTGGGTTTGTTTCGTTTATTGGGATGTCTTTGTAGAGGTTTTCAAAATGTGTTCTCCAGATGTCGCCATCTTGGATTGGTAATGCTTGCAATTGTGTTGTACTCAGGTTATTCCACATTTCCCAGAATTGTTTTGGGTTGGTGGAGTTTTCAATTTCTTCTAGTATTTTGTGGGTATAGTTTTGTGTTTTGTTCCTAATGGTGTGTTTATATCTTTTGAGGGTTTCATTGTATCTAGTCCGTAGGTCCGGATTGTTTGGTTGGCGATGCTTTTGGTTTGATATTTTTCTCAGGTCTTTTCTGGCATTTTTGCATTCGTGGTCAAACCATTTCTTATTTTTATTTTGTCTTTTGTGACTCTTCCTCTTCTGTTTCACGAGGTCGGCTTTTACAGCTGCCTCATGAAAGATCATATTTATATCCTCTATGGCCATGTTTACCCCATCTCTGGTGATCTCATATAGATTTTCTTTAAATTTTGAAATTTTACTTGTGAGATCAGGTGAATTTAGTGCTGTGATGAATTTATCTCCACTGTCTGGGGGCCATCTGTATGTCTGGTTTATTTTATGTAGCTTACTGGGTTCCTTTTTTGTGTCTGTAGTTTGGGCAGAAAGTTTAAGGTACACATTTATTTGGTTATGGTCTGAGAGGGGGGATTGCTGCCTGACAGTGAATGCGTTGATATCGCAGGGGTCCAGGTCAGTGATTGTATAATCCACCACACTAGACCCAAGAGTTGAGGAATATGTGAGTCTCCCTAAGGAGTCCCCTCTGAACCTACCGTTAACTATGTACAGGCCTAAGGCTCGGCAGAGTTGCACTACCTCCCTACCGCTTTTATTTATTTCACAATCGAGGTTGTTTCGGTTTGCGATGGCTGGTGTGACATATAGAGGGGTCTCTCTCTCTATTGTATTATCACTGTGTGACAGTGCTCTCTCTCTCTCTCTGTTGTATTATCACTGTGTGACAGTGCTCTCTCTCTCTCTGTTGTATTATCACTGTGTGACAGTGCTCTCTCTCCCTGTTGTATTATCACTGTGTGACAGTGCTCTCTCTCTCTCTCTGTTGTATTATCACTGTGTGACAGTGCTCTCTCTCCCTGTTGTATTATCACTGTGTGACAGTTCTCCCTCTCTCTGTTGTATTATCACTGTGTGACAGTGCTCTCTCTCTCTCTGTTGTATTATCACTGTGTGACAGTTCTCTCTGTTGTATTATCACTGTGTGACAGTGCTCTCTCTCACCCTGTTGTATTATCATTGTGTGACAGTGCTCTCTCTCTCTCTCTGTTGTATTATCACTGTGTGACAGTGCTCTCTCTCCCTGTTGTATTATCACTGTGTGACAGTTCTCCCTCTCTCTGTTGTATTATCACTGTGTGACTGTGCTCTCTCTCTCTCTGTTGTATTATCACTGTTGTATTATCACTGTGTGACTGTGCTCTCTCTCACCCTGTTGTATTATCATTGTGTGACAGTGCTCTCTCTCTCTCTCTGTTGTATTATCACTGTGTGACAGTGCTCTCTCTCCCTGTTGTATTATCACTGTGTGACAGTTCTCCCTCTCTCTGTTGTATTATCATTGTGTGACAGTGCTCTCTCTCTCTCTCTGTTGTATTATCACTGTGTGACAGTGCTCTCTCTCTGTTGTATTATCACTGTGTGACAGTTCTCCCTCTCTCTGTTGTATTATCACTGTGTGACAGTGCTGTCTCTCTCTCTGTTGTATTATCACTGTGTGACAGTTCTCTCTGTTGTATTATCACTGTGTGACAGTGCTCTCTCTCACCCTGTTGTATTATCATTGTGTGACAGTGCTCTCTCTCTCTCTCTGTTGTATTATCACTGTGTGACAGTGCTCTCTCTCCCTGTTGTATTATCACTGTGTGACAGTGCTCTCTCTCTCTCTGTTGTATTATCACTGTGTGACTGTGCTCTCTCTCACTGTTGTATTATCACTGTTGTATTATCACTGTGTGACTGTGCTCTCTCTCTCCCTGTTGGATTATCACTGTGTGACAGTGCTCTCTCTCTCTCCCTGTTGTATTATCACTGTGTGACAGTGCTCTCTCTCTCCCTGTTGTATTATCACTGTGTGACAGTGCTCGCTCTCTCTCCCTGTTGCATTATCACTGTGTTTAAGTGCTCTCTCTCACTGTTGTATTATCACTGTGTGACAGTGCTCTCTCTCACTGTTGTATTATCACTGTGTGACAGTGCTCTCTCTCTCTCTCCCTGTTGTATTATCACTGTGTGACAGTGCTCTCTCTCTCTCCCTGTTGTATTATCACTGTGTGACAGTGCTCTCTCTCACTGTTGTATTATCACTGTGTGACAGTGCTCTCTCTCTCTCCCTGTTGTATTATCACTGTGTGACAGTGCTCTCTCTCTCCCTGTTGTATTATCACTGTGTGACAGTGCTCTCTCTCTCTCCCTGTTGTATTATCACTGTGTGACAGTGCTCTCTCTCTCTCTCTCTGTTGTATTATCACTGTGTGACAGTGCTCTCTCTCTCTCCCTGTTGTATTATCACTGTGTGACAGTGCTCTCTCTCTCCCAGTTGTATTATCACTGTGTTTAAGTGCTCTCTCTCTCTCTCTGTTATATTATCACTGTGTGACAGTGCTCTCTCTCTCTCTCTCTCTGTTGTATTATCATTGTGTGACAGTGCTCTCTCTCTCTGTTGTATTATCACTGTGTGACAGAATTTCTCTCCCTGTTGTATTATCACTGTGTGACAGTGCTCTCTCTCTCTCTCTCTCTCTCTCTCTCACTCTCTCTGTTGTATTATCACTGTGTGACAGAATTTCTCTCCCTGTTGTATTATCACTGTGTGACAGTGCTCTCTCTCTCTCTCTCTCTCTGTTGTATTATCACTCTGTGACAGTGCTCTCTCTCTCTCTCTCGCTCGCTTGCTCTGTTGTATTATCACTGTGTGACAGTGCTCTCTCTCTCCCTCTCTATTGTATTATCACTTTGTGACAGTGCTCTTGAAGGGATTATTACTAGTCTTAGCCCCTTTAGGGCTACCGTGGATCAGGTGTATTCCTCAGATGTTCACTTTCATCTAAAGTTTGAGGTAGCCGAATCCTAAAGACGTGAGGAGGATGTTGTGAAACTCCAGTACAATTTGGGCAGGTTGGGTGATTGGGCAGAAACATGGCAAATGCACTATAATGTGGATAAATGTGAGGTTATCCACTTTGGTGGCAAAAACAGGAAGGCAGATTATTATTTGAAAGGCAATAGATTGGGAGAAGGGGAAGTGCATAGACACCTGGGTGTTCTTGTGCACCAGTCGCTGAAGGTAAGCATGCAGGTGCAGCTGGCGGTTAAGAAGGCAAATGGTATGTTGGCCTTCGTAGCAAGAGGGTTCGAGTACAGGAACAAGGATGTCTTGCTACAGTTGTACAGGGCCTTGGTGAGACCGCACCTTGAGTATTGTGTGCAGTTTTGGTCGCCTTACCTGAGGAAGGACGTACTTGCCATGGAAGGAGTGCAGTGAAGATTCACCAGGCTGATATCTGGGATGGCAGGAATGACGTATGAGGAGAGATTGTGTTGATTGGGTTATACTCACTGGAATTTAGAAGATTGAGAGGGGGTCTCATCGAAACCTATAAAATTCTGTCAGGCCTGGACAGACTAGATGCAGGAAGGATGTTTATGATGGCCGGGGAGTCCAAAACCAGGGGTCATAGTCTAAGGATAAGGGGTAAGCCATTTAGGACTGAAATGAAGAGGAATTTCTTCACCCAGAGTGTGGTGAACCTATGGAATTCTCTGCCAAAGAGGGCGGTGGAGGCCAGTTCATTAAATATATTCAAAAAAGAGTTGGATATATTTCTTAAGGCTAAAGGAATCAAGGGATATGGGGAGAAGGCAGGGACAGGGTACTGAATTTGGATGATCAGCCATGATCTCATTGAATGGCAGAGCAGGCTCAAAGGGCCGAATGGCCTACTCCTGCTCCTATCTTCTATGTTTCTATGTTTAATTGGGTCTAAATGTCCGGAC